>NW_026525680.1:0-300000 GCF_943734725.1 Anopheles marshallii | reverse complement strand
TTGGATTTCACTTTTCATTATTTTGGGGGCTCAAAAATGATGTTTTGGTTGGTCTCTGAAAAAATGATTTGTCAAAGTCGAGTTTTAAAAGGCAACTTGCATACAAGTTCGACTAGTGACAATGAAATTTTGGATTGCCAAAAAGTTTCCGAAAACGATTTTGGATTTCAATTTTTATTATTTTGGGGGCTTAAAAATGATGGTTTGGTTGGTCTTTGGAAAAATGATTTGTCAAAGTCGAGTTTTCAAAGGCAACTTGCATACAAGTTTGACTAGTGACAATGAAATTTTGGATTGCCAAAAAGTTTCCGAAATTGATTTTGGATTTCACTTTTCATTATTTTGGGGGCTTAAAAATGATGTTTTGGTTGGTCTCTGAAAAAATGATTTGTCAAAGTCGAGTTTTAAAAGGCAACTTGCATACAAGTTTGACTAGCGACAATGAAATTTTGGATTGCCAAAAAGTTTCCGAAATCGATTTTGGATTTAACTTTTCATTATTTTGGGGGCTTAAAAATGATGGTTTGGTTGGTCTCTGAAAAAATGATTTGTCAAAGTCGAGTTTTAAAAGGCAACTTGCATACAAGTTTGACTAGTTACATTGAAATTTTGGTTTGCCAAAAAGTTTCCGAAATCGATTTTGGATTTCACTTTTCATTATTTTGGGGGCTTAAAAATGATGGTTTGGTTGGTCTCTGAAAAAAAGATTTGTCAAAGTCGAGTTTTAAAAGGCAACTTGCATACAAGTTTGACTAGTGACAATGAAATTTTGGTTTGCCAAAAAGTTTCCGAAATCGATTTTGGATTTCACTTTTCATTATTTTGGGGGCTTAAAAATGATGTTTTGGTTGGTCTCTGAAAAAATGATTTGTCAAAGTCGAGTTTTAAAAAGGCAACTTGCATACAAGTTTGACTAGTGACAATGAAATTTTGGTTTGCCAAAAAGTTTCCGAAATCGATCGTGGATTGCACTTTTCATTATTTTGGGGGCTTAAAAATGATGTTTTGGTTGGTCTCTGAAAAATTGATTTGTCAAAGTCGAGTTTTAAAAGGCAACTTGCATACAAGTTTGACTAGTGACAATGAAATTTTGGTTTGCCAAAAAGTTTCCGACATCGATTTTGGATTTCACTTTTCATTATTTTGGGGGCTCAAAAATGATGTTTTGGTTGGTCTCTGAAAAAATGATTTGTCAAAGTCGAGTTTTAAAAGGCAACTTGCATACAAGTTTGACTAGTGACAATGAAATTTTGGTTTGCCAAAAAGTTTCCGAAATCGATTTTGGATTTCACTTTTCATTATTTTGGGGGCTTAAAAATGATGGTTTGGTTGGTCTCTGAAAAAATGATTTGTCAAAGTCGAGTTTTAAAAGGCAACTTGCATACAAGTTTGACTAGTTACATTGAAATTTTGGTTTGCCAAAAAGTTTCCGAAATCGATTTTGGATTTCACTTTTCATTATTTTGGGGGCTTAAAAATGATGGTTTGGTTGGTCTCTGAAAAAAAGATTTGTCAAAGTCGAGTTTTAAAAGGCAACTTGCATACAAGTTTGACTAGTGACAATGAAATTTTGGTTTGCCAAAAAGTTTCCGAAATCGATTTTGGATTTCACTTTTCATTATTTTGGGGGCTTAAAAATGATGTTTTGGTTGGTCTCTGAAAAAATGATTTGTCAAAGTCGAGTTTTAAAAGGCAACTTGCATACAAGTTTGACTAGTGACAATGAAATTTTGGTTTGCCAAAAAGTTTCCGAAATCGATTTTGGATTTCACTTTTCATTATTTTGGGGGCTTAAAAATGATGGTTTGGTTGGTCTCTGAAAAAAAGATTTGTCAAAGTCGAGTTTTAAAAGGCAACTTGCATACAAGTTTGACTAGTTACATTGAAATTTTGGTTTGCCAAAAAGTTTCCGAAATCGATTTTGGATTTCACTTTTCATTATTTTGGGGGCTTAAAAATGATGGTTTGGTTGGTCTCTGAAAAAAAGATTTGTCAAAGTCGAGTTTTAAAAGGCAACTTGCATACAAGTTTGACTAGTGACAATGAAATTTTGGTTTGCCAAAAAGTTTCCGAAATCGATTTTGGATTTCACTTTTCATTATTTTGGGGGCTTAAAAATGTTGGTTTGGTTGGTCTCTGAAAAAAAGATTTGTCAAAGTCGAGTTTTAAAAGGCAACTTGCATACAAGTTTGACTAGTGACAATGAAATTTTGGTTTGCCAAAAAGTTTCCGAAATCGATTTTGGATTTCACTTTTCATTATTTTGGGGGCTTAAAAATGATGGTTTGGTTGGTCTCTGAAAAAAAGATTTGTCAAAGTCGAGTTTTAAAAGGCAACTTGCATACAAGTTTGACTAGTGACAATGAAATTTTGGTTTGCCAAAAAGTTTCCGAAATCGATTTTGGATTTCACTTTTCATTATTTTGGGGGCTTAAAAATGATGTTTTGGTTGGTCTCTGAAAAAATGATTTGTCAAAGTCGAGTTTTAAAAGGCAACTTGCATACAAGTTTGACTAGTGACAATGAAATTTTGGATTGCCAAAAAGTTTCCGAAATCGATTTTGGATTTAACTTTTCATTATTTTGGGGGCTTAAAAATGATGTTTTGGTTGGTCTCTGAAAAAATGATTTGTCAAAGTCGAGTTTTAAAAGGCAACTTGCATACAAGTTTGACCAGTGACAATGAAATTTTGGTTTGCCAAAAAGTTTCCGAAATCGATTTTGGATTTCACTTTTCATTATTTTGGGGGCTTAAAAATGATGTTTTGGTTGGTCTCTGAAAAAATGATTTGTCAAAGTCGAGTTTTAAAAGGCAACTTGCATACAAGTTTGACTAGTGACAATGAAATTTTGGATTGCCAAAAAGTTTCCGAAATCGATTTTGGATTTAACTTTTCATTATTTTGGGGGCTTAAAAATGATGGTTTGGTTGGTCTCTGAAAAAAAGATTTGTCAAAGTCGAGTTTTAAAAGGCAACTTGCATACAAGTTTGACTAGTGACAATGAAATTTTGGTTTGCCAAAAAGTTTCCGAAATCGATTTTGGATTTCACTTTTCATTATTTTGGGGGCTTAAAAATGTTGGTTTGGTTGGTCTCTGAAAAAAAGATTTGTCAAAGTCGAGTTTTAAAAGGCAACTTGCATACAAGTTTGACTAGTGACAATGAAATTTTGGTTTGCCAAAAAGTTTCCGAAATCGATTTTGGATTTCACTTTTCATTATTTTGGGGGCTTAAAAATGATGTTTTGGTTGGTCTCTGAAAAAATGATTTGTCAAAGTCGAGTTTAAAAGGCAACTTGCATACAAGTTTGACTAGTAACAATTAAATTCTGGTTTGCAGAAAAGTTTCCGAAATCGATTTTGGATTTCACTTTTCATTATTTTGGGGGCTCAAAAATGATGTTTTGGTTGGTCTCTGAAAAAATGATTTGTCAAAGTCGAGTTTAAAAGGCAACTTGCATACAAGTTTGACTAGTGACATTGAAATTTTGGTTTGCCAAAAGGTTTCCGAAATCGATTTTGGATTTCACTTTTCATTATTTTGGGGGCTCAAAAATGATGTTTTGGTTGGTCTCTGAAAAAATGATTTGTCAAAGTCGAGTTTTAAAAGGCAACTTGCATACAAGTTTGACTAGTGACAATGAAATTTTGGTTTGCCAAAAAGTTTCCGAAATCGATTTTGGATTTCACTTTTCATTATTTTGGGGGCTTAAAAATGATGTTTTGGTTGGTCTCTGAAAAAATGATTTGTCAAAGTCGAGTTTTAAAAGGCAACTTGCATACAAGTTTGACTAGTTACATTGAAATTTTGGTTTGCCAAAAAGTTTCCGAAATCGATTTTGGATTTCACTTTTCATTATTTTGGGGGCTTAAAAATGTTGGTTTGGTTGGTCTCTGAAAAAAAGATTTGTCAAAGTCGAGTTTTAAAAGGCAACTTGCATACAAGTTTGACTAGTGACAATGAAATTTTGGTTTGCCAAAAAGTTTCCGAAATCGATTTTGGATTTCACTTTTCATTATTTTGGGGGCTTAAAAATTGTGGTTTGGTTGGTCTCTGAAAAAAAGATTTGTCAAAGTCGAGTTTTAAAAGGCAACTTGCATACAAGTTTGACTAGTGACAATGAAATTTTGGTTTGCCAAAAAGTTTCCGAAATCGATTTTGGATTTCACTTTTCATTATTTTGGGGGCTCAAAAATGATGGTTTGGTTAGTCTCTGAAAAAAAGATTTGTCAAAGTCGAGTTTTAAAAGGCAACTTGCATACAAGTTTGACTAGTTACATTGAAATTTTGGTTTGCCAAAAAGTTTCCGAAATCGATTTTGGATTTCACTTTTCATTATTTTGGGGGCTTAAAAATGATGGTTTGGTTGGTCTCTGAAAAAAAGATTTGTCAAAGTCGAGTTTTAAAAGGCAACTTGCATACAAGTTTGACTAGTGACAATGAAATTTTGGTTTGCCAAAAAGTTTTCGAAATCGATTTTGGATTTCACTTTCCATTATTTTGGGGGCTTAAAAATGATGGTTTGGTTGGTCTCTGAAAAAAAGATTTGTCAAAGTCGAGTTTTAAAAGGCAACTTGCATACAAGATTGACTAGTTACATTGAAATTTTGGTTTGCCAAAAAGGTTCCGAAATCGATTTTGGATTTCACTTTTCATTATTTTGGGGGCTTAAAAATGATGGTTTGGTTGGTCTCTGAAAAAAAGATTTGTCAAAGTCGAGTTTTAAAAGGCAATTTGCGTACAAGTTTGACTAGTGACAATGAAATTTTGGTTTGCCAAAAAGTTTCCGAAATCGATTTTGGATTTCACTTTTCATTATTTTGGGGGCTTAAAAATGATGGTTTGGTTGGTCTCTGAAAAAAAGATTTGTCAAAGTCGAGTTTTAAAAGGCAACTTGCATACAAGTTTGACTAGTTACATTGAAATTTTGGTTTGCCAAAAAGTTTCCGAAATCGATTTTGGATTTCACTTTTCATTATTTTGGGGGCTTAAAAATGATGGTTTGGTTGGTCTCTGAAAAAATGATTTGTCAAAGTCGAGTTTTAAAAGGCAACTTGCATACAAGTTTGACTAGTTACATTGAAATTTTGGTTTGCCAAAAAGTTTCCGAAATCGATTTTGGATTTCACTTTTCATTATTTTGGGGGCTTAAAAATGATGGTTTGGTTGGTCTCTGAAAAAAAGATTTGTCAAAGTCGAGTTTTAAAAGGCAACTTGCATACAAGTTTGACTAGTGACAATGAAATTTTGGTTTGCCAAAAAGTTTCCGAAATCGATTTTGGATTTCACTTTTCATTATTTTGGGGGCTTAAAAATGATGTTTTGGTTGGTCTCTGAAAAAATGATTTGTCAAAGTCGAGTTTTAAAAGGCAACTTGCATACAAGTTTGACTAGTGACAATGAAATTTTGGTTTGCCAAAAAGTTTCCGAAATCGATTTTGGATTTCACTTTTCATTATTTTGGGGGCTTAAAAATGATGGTTTGGTTGGTCTCTGAAAAAAAGATTTGTCAAAGTCGAGTTTTAAAAGGCAACTTGCATACAAGTTTGACTAGTTACATTGAAATTTTGGTTTGCCAAAAAGTTTCCGAAATCGATTTTGGATTTCACTTTTCATTATTTTGGGGGCTTAAAAATGATGGTTTGGTTGGTCTCTGAAAAAAA
Source organism: Anopheles marshallii (assembly GCF_943734725.1). Lineage (NCBI taxonomy): Eukaryota > Metazoa > Arthropoda > Insecta > Diptera > Culicidae > Anopheles > Anopheles marshallii. The sequence goes on along the minus strand of NW_026525680.1, from coordinate 294,336 downwards.
GATTTGTCAAAGTCGAGTTTTAAAAGGCAACTTGCATACAAGTTTGACTAGTGACAATGAAATTTTGGTTTGCCAAAAAGTTTCCGAAATCGATTTTGGATTTCACTTTTCATTATTTTGGGGGCTTAAAAATGTTGGTTTGGTTGGTCTCTGAAAAAAAGATTTGTCAAAGTCGAGTTTTAAAAGGCAACTTGCATACAAGTTTGACTAGTGACAATGAAATTTTGGTTTGCCAAAAAGTTTCCGAAATCGATTTTGGATTTCACTTTTCATTATTTTGGGGGCTTAAAAATAATGTTTTGGTTGGTCTCTGAAAAAATGATTTGTCAAAGTCGAGTTTTAAAAGGCAACTTGCATACAAGTTTGACTAGTTACATTGAAATTTTGGTTTGCCAAAAAGTTTCCGAAATCGATTTTGGATTTCACTTTTCATTATTTTGGGGGCTTAAAAATGTTGGTTTGGTTGGTCTCTGAAAAAATGATTTGTCAAAGTCGAGTTTTAAAAGGCAACTTGCATACAAGTTTGACTAGTGACAATGAAATTTTGGTTTGCCAAAAAGTTTCCGAAATCGATTTTGGATTTCACTTTTCAGTATTTTGGGGGCTTAAAAATGTTGGTTTGGTTGGTCTCTGAAAAAAAGATTTGTCAAAGTCGAGTTTTAAAAGGCAACTTGCATACAAGTTTGACTAGCGACAATGAAATTTTGGTTTGCCAAAAAGTTTCCGAAATCGATTTTGGATTTCACTTTTCATTATTTTGGGGGCTTAAAAATAATGTTTTGGTTGGTCTCTGAAAAAATGATTTGTCAAAGTCGAGTTTTAAAAGGCAACTTGCATACAAGTTTGACTAGTTACATTGAAATTTTGGTTTGCCAAAAAGTTTCCGAAATCGATTTTGGATTTCACTTTTCATTATTTTGGGGGCTCAAAAATGATGGTTTGGTTGGTCTCTGAAAAAATGATTTGTCAAAGTCGAGTTTTAAAAGGCAACTTGCATACAAGTTTGACTAGTGACAATGAAATTTTGGTTTGCCAAAAAGTTTCCGAAATCGATTTTGGATTTCACTTTTCATTATTTTGGGGGCTTAAAAATTGTGGTTTGGTTGGTCTCTGAAAAAAAGATTTGTCAAAGTCGAGTTTTAAAAGGCAACTTGCATACAAGATTGACTAGTTACATTGAAATTTTGGTTTGCCAAAAAGTTTCCGAAATCGATTTTGGATTTCACTTTTCATTATTTTGGGGGCTTAAAAATGATGGTTTGGTTAGTCTCTGAAAAAAAGATTTGTCAAAGTCAAGTTTTAAAAGGCAACTTGCATACAAGTTTGACTAGTTACATTGAAATTTTGGTTTGCCAAAAAGTTTCCGAAATCGATTTTGGATTTCACTTTTCATTATTTTGGGGGCTTAAAAATGATGGTTTGGTTGGTCTCTGAAAAAATGATTTGTCAAAGTCGAGTTTTAAAAGGCAATTTGCGTACAAGTTTGACTAGTGACAATGAAATTTTGGTTTGCCAAAAAGTTTCCGAAATCGATTTTGGATTTCACTTTTCATTATTTTGGGGGCTTAAAAATGATGGTTTGGTTGGTCTCTGAAAAAAAGATTTGTCAAAGTCGAGTTTTAAAAGGCAACTTGCATACAAGTTTGACTAGTGACAATGAAATTTTGGTTTGCCAAAAAGTTTCCGAAATCGATTTTGGATTTCACTTTTCATTATTTTGGGGGCTTAAAAATGATGTTTTGGTTGGTCTCTGAAAAAATGATTTGTCAAAGTCGAGTTTTAAAAGGCAACTTGCATACAAGTTTGACTAGTGACAATGAAATTTTGGTTTGCCAAAAAGTTTCCGAAATCGATTTTGGATTTCACTTTTCATTATTTTGGGGGCTTAAAAATGATGGTTTGGTTGGTCTCTGAAAAAAAGATTTGTCAAAGTCGAGTTTTAAAAGGCAACTTGCATACAAGTTTGACTAGTTACATTGAAATTTTGGTTTGCCAAAAAGTTTCCGAAATCGATTTTGGATTTCACTTTTCATTATTTTGGGGGCTTAAAAATGTTGGTTTGGTTGGTCTCTGAAAAAAAGATTTGTCAAAGTCGAGTTTTAAAAGGCAACTTGCATACAAGTTTGACTAGTGACAATGAAATTTTGGTTTGCCAAAAAGTTTCCGAAATCGATTTTGGATTTCACTTTTCATTATTTTGGGGGCTTAAAAATGATGGTTTGGTTGGTCTCTGAAAAAAAGATTTGTCAAAGTCGAGTTTTAAAAGGCAACTTGCATACAAGTTTGACTAGTGACAATGAAATTTTGGATTGCCAAAAAGTTTCCGAAATCGATTTTGGATTTCACTTTTCATTATTTTGGGGGCTCAAAAACAATGTTTTGGTTGGTCTCTGAAAAAATGATTTGTCAAAGTCGAGTTTTAAAAGGCAACTTGCATACAAGTTTGACTAGTGACAATGAAATTTTGGTTTGCCAAAAAGTTTCCGAAATCGATTTTGGATTTAACTTTTCATTATTTTGGGGGCTCAAAAATGATGTTTTGGTTGGTCTCTGAAAAAATGATTTGTCAAAGTCGAGTTTTAAAAGGCAACTTGCATACAAGTTTGACTAGTGACAATGAAATTTTGGATTGCCAAAAAGTTTCCGAAATCGATTTTGGATTTCACTTTTCATTATTTTGGGGGCTTAAAAATGATGGTTTGGTTGGTCTCTGAAAACATGATTTGTCAAAGTCGAGTTTTAAAAGGCAACTTGCATACAAGTTTGACTAGTGACAATGAAATTTTGGATTGCCAAAAAGTTTCCGAAATCGATTTTTAAATGCACTTTTCATTATTTTGGGGGCTCAAAAATGATGTTTTGGTTGGTCTCTGAAAACATGATTTGTCAAAGTCGAGTTTTAAAAGGCAACTTGCATACAAGTTTGACTAGTGACAATGAAATTTTGGATTGCCAAAAAGTTTCCGAAATCGATTTTGGATTTCACTTTTCATTATTTTGGGGGCTCAAAAACAATGTTTTGGTTGGTCTCTGAAAAAATGATTTGTCAAAGTCGAGTTTTAAAAGGCAACTTGCATACAAGTTTGACTAGTGACAATGAAATTTTGGATTGCCAAAAAGTTTCCGAAATCGATTTTGGATTTCACTTTTCATTATTTTGGGGGCTTAAAAATTATGTTTTGGTTGGTCTCTGAAAAAATGATTTGTCAAAGTCGAGTTTTAAAAGGCAACTTGCATACAAGTTTGACTAGTGACAATGAAATTTTGGATTGCCAAAAAGTTTCCGAAATCGATTTTGGATTTCACTTTTCATTATTTTGGGGGCTTAAAAATGATGGTTTGGTTGGTCTCTGAAAACATGATTTGTCAAAGTCGAGTTTTAAAAGGCAACTTGCATACAAGTTTGACTAGTGACAATGAAATTTTGGATTGCCAAAAAGTTTCCGAAATCGATTTTGGATTTCACTTTTCATTATTTTGGGGGCTTAAAAATGATGTTTTGGTTGGTCTCTGAAAACATGATTTGTCAAAGTCGAGTTTTAAAAGGCAAATTGCGTACAAGTTTGACTAGTTACATTGAAATTTTGGTTTGCATAATAGTTTCTGAAATCGATCTTGGAATGCATTTTTCATTATTTTGAGGGCTCAAAAATGATGGTTTGGTTGGTCTCTGAAAACATGACTTGTCAAATTCGAGTTTCAAAAGGCAACTTGCATACAAGTTTGACTAGTGACAATGAAATTTTGGATTGCCAAAAAGTTTCCGAAATCGATTTTGGATTTCAATTTTCATTATTTTGGGGGCTTAAAAATGATGTTTTGGTTGGTCTCTGAAAACATGATTTGTCAAAGTCGAGTTTTAAAAGGCAACTTGCATACAAGTTTGACTAGTTACATTGAAATTTTGGTTTGCATAATAGTTTCTGAAATCGATCTTGGAATGCATTTTTCATTATTTTGAGGGCTCAAAAATGATGGTTTGGTTGGTCTCTGAAAACATGATTTGTCAAATTCGAGTTTTAAAAGGCAACTTGCATACAAGTTTGACTAGTGACAATGAAATTTTGGATTGCCAAAAAGTTTCCGAAATCGATTTTGGATTTCACTTTTCATTATTTTGGGGGCTTAAAAATGATGGTTTGGTTGGTCTCTGAAAACATGATTTGTCAAATTCGAGTTTTAAAAGGCAACTTGCATACAAGTTTGACTAGTGACAATGAAATTTTGGATTGCCAAAAAGTTTCCGAAATCGATTTTGGATTTCACTTTTCATTATTTTGGGGGCTTAAAAATGATGTTTTGGTTGGTCTCTGAAAAAATGATTTGTCAAAGTCGAGTTTTAAAAGGCAACTTGCATACAAGTTTGACTAGTGACAATGAAATTTTGGTTTGCCAAAAAGTTTCCGAAATCGATTTTGGATTTCACTTTTCATTATTTTGGGGGCTTAAAAATGATGTTTTGGTTGGTCTCTGAAAACATGATTTGTCAAAGTCGAGTTTTAAAAGGCAACTTGCATACAAGTTTGACTAGTTACATTGAAATTTTGGTTTGCATAATAGTTTCTGAAATCGATCTTGGAATGCATTTTTCATTATTTTGAGGGCTCAAAAATGATGTTTTGGTTGGTCTCTGAAAACATGATTTGTCAAAGTCGAGTTTTAAAAGGCAACTTGCATACAAGTTTGACTAGTGACAATGAAATTTTGGATTGCCAAAAAGTTTCCGAAATCGATTTTGGATTTCACTTTTCATTATTTTGGGGGCTTAAAAATGATGTTTTGGTTGGTCTCTGAAAACATGATTTGTCAAAGTCGAGTTTTAAAAGGCAACTTGCATACAAGTTTGACTAGTTACATTGAAATTTTGGTTTGCATAATAGTTTCTGAAATCGATCTTGGAATGCATTTTTCATTATTTTGAGGGCTCAAAAATGATGGTTTGGTTGGTCTCTGAAAACATGACTTGTCAAATTCGAGTTTTAAAAGGCAACTTGCATACAAGTTTGACTAGTGACAATGAAATTTTGGATTGCCAAAAAGTTTCCGAAATCGATTTTGGATTTCACTTTTCATTATTTTGGGGGCTTAAAAATGATGTTTTGGTTGGTCGCTGAAAACATGATTTGTCAAAGTCGAGTTTTAAAAGGCAACTTGCATACAAGTTTGACTAGTTACATTGAAATTTTGGTTTGCATAATAGTTTCTGAAATCGATCTTGGAATGCATTTTTCATTATTTTGAGGGCTCAAAAATGATGGTTTGGTTGGTCTCTGAAAACATGATTTGTCAAATTCGAGTTTTAAAAGGCAACTTGCATACAAGTTTGACTAGTGACAATGAAATTTTGGATTGCCAAAAAGTTTCCGAAATCGATTTTGGATTTCACTTTTCATTATTTTGGGGGCTTAAAAATGATGGTTTGGTTGGTCTCTGAAAACATGATTTGTCAAATTCGAGTTTTAAAAGGCAACTTGCATACAAGTTTGACTAGTGACAATGAAATTTTTAATTGCCAAAAAGTTTCCGAAATCGATTTTGGATTTCACTTTTCATTATTTTGGGGGCTTAAAAATGTTGTTTTGGTTGGTCTCTGAAAAAATGATTTGTCAAAGTCGAGTTTTAAAAGGCAACTTGCATACAAGTTTGACTAGTTACATTGAAATTTTGGTTTGCATAATAGTTTCTGAAATCGATCTTGGAATGCATTTTTCATTATTTTGAGGGCTCAAAAATGATGTTTTGGTTGGTCTCTGAAAACATGATTTGTCAAAGTCGAGTTTTAAAAGGCAACTTGCATACAAGTTTGACTAGTGACAATGAAATTTTGGATTGCCAAAAAGTTTCCGAAATCGATTTTGGATTTCACTTTTCATTATTTTGGGGGCTTAAAAATGATGTTTTGGTTGGTCTCTGAAAACATGATTTGTCAAAGTCGAGTTTTAAAAGGCAACTTGCATACAAGTTTGACTAGTTACATTGAAATTTTGGTTTGCATAATAGTTTCTGAAATCGATCTTGGAATGCATTTTTCATTATTTTGAGGGCTCAAAAATGATGGTTTGGTTGGTCTCTGAAAACATGACTTGTCAAATTCGAGTTTCAAAAGGCAACTTGCATACAAGTTTGACTAGTGACAATGAAATTTTGGATTGCCAAAAAGTTTCCGAAATCGATTTTGGATTTCACTTTTCATTATTTTGGGGGCTTAAAAATGTTGTTTTGGTTGGTCTCTGAAAAAATGATTTGTCAAAGTCGAGTTTTAAAAGGCAACTTGCATACAAGTTTGACTAGTGACAATGAAATTTTGGATTGCCAAAAAGTTTCCGAAATCGATTTTGGATTTCACTTTTCATTATTTTGGGGGCTTAAAAATGATGTTTTGGTTGGTCGCTGAAAACATGATTTGTCAAAGTCGAGTTTTAAAAGGCAACTTGCATACAAGTTTGACTAGTTACATTGAAATTTCGGTTTGCATAATAGTTTCTGAAATCGATCTTGGAATGCATTTTTCATTATTTTGAGGGCTCAAAAATGATGGTTTGGTTGGTCTCTGAAAACATGATTTGTCAAATTCGAGTTTTAAAAGGCAACTTGCATACAAGTTTGACTAGTGACAATGAAATTTTGGATTGCCAAAAAGTTTCCGAAATCGATTTTGGATTTCACTTTTCATTATTTTGGGGGCTTAAAAATGATGTTTTGGTTGGTCTCTGAAAACATGATTTGTCAAAGTCGAGTTTTAAAAGGCAACTTGCATACAAGTTTGACTAGTTACATTGAAATTTTGGTTTGCATAATAGTTTCTGAAATCGATCTTGGAATGCATTTTTCATTATTTTGAGGGCTCAAAAATGATGTTTTGGTTGGTCTCTGAAAACATGATTTGTCAAAGTCGAGTTTTAAAAGGCAACTTGCATACAAGTTTGACTAGTGACAATGAAATTTTGGATTGCCAAAAAGTTTCCGAAATCGATTTTGGATTTCACTTTTCATTATTTTGGGGGCTTAAAAATGATGTTTTGGTTGGTCTCTGAAAACATGATTTGTCAAAGTCGAGTTTTAAAAGGCAACTTGCATACAAGTTTGACTAGTTACATTGAAATTTTGGTTTGCATAATAGTTTCTGAAATCGATCTTGGAATGCATTTTTCATTATTTTGAGGGCTCAAAAATGATGGTTTGGTTGGTCTCTGAAAACATGACTTGTCAAATTCGAGTTTTAAAAGGCAACTTGCATACAAGTTTGACTAGTGACAATGAAATTTTGGATTGCCAAAAAGTTTCCGAAATCGATTTTGGATTTCACTTTTCATTATTTTGGGGGCTTAAAAATGATGTTTTGGTTGGTCGCTGAAAACATGATTTGTCAAAGTCGAGTTTTAAAAGGCAACTTGCATACAAGTTTGACTAGTTACATTGAAATTTTGGTTTGCATAATAGTTTCTGAAATCGATCTTGGAATGCATTTTTCATTATTTTGAGGGCTCAAAAATGATGGTTTGGTTGGTCTCTGAAAACATGATTTGTCAAATTCGAGTTTTAAAAGGCAACTTGCATACAAGTTTGACTAGTGACAATGAAATTTTGGATTGCCAAAAAGTTTCCGAAATCGATTTTGGATTTCACTTTTCATTATTTTGGGGGCTTAAAAATGATGGTTTGGTTGGTCTCTGAAAACATGATTTGTCAAATTCGAGTTTTAAAAGGCAACTTGCATACAAGTTTGACTAGTGACAATGAAATTTTGGATTGCCAAAAAGTTTCCGAAATCGATTTTGGATTTCACTTTTCATTATTTTGGGGGCTTAAAAATGTTGTTTTGGTTGGTCTCTGAAAAAATGATTTGTCAAAGTCGAGTTTTAAAAGGCAACTTGCATACAAGTTTGACTAGTGACAATGAAATTTTGGATTGCCAAAAAGTTTCCGAAATCGATTTTGGATTTCACTTTTCATTATTTTGGGGGCTTAAAAATGATGTTTTGGTTGGTCTCTGAAAACATGATTTGTCAAAGTCGAATTTTAAAAGGCAACTTGCATACAAGTTTGACTAGTTACATTGAAATTTTGGTTTGCATAATAGTTTCTGAAATCGATCTTGGAATGCATTTTTCATTATTTTGAGGGCTCAAAACTGATGTTTTGGTTGGTCTCTGAAAAAATGATTTGTCAAAGTCGAGTTTTAAAAGGCAACTTGCATACAAGTTTGACTAGTGACAATGAAATTTTGGTTTGCCAAAAAGTTTCCGAAATCGATTTTGGATTTCACTTTTCATTATTTTGGGGGCTTAAAAATGATGGTTTGGTTGGTCTCTGAAAACATGATTTGTCAAATTCGAGTTTTAAAAGGCAACTTGCATACAAGTTTGACTAGTGACAATGAAAGTTTGGTTTGCCAAAAAGTTTCCGAAATCGATTTTGGATTTCACTTTTCATTATTTTGGGGGCTTAAAAATGATGTTTTGGTTGGTCTCTGAAAAAATGATTTGTCAAAGTCGAGTTTTAAAAGGCAACTTGCATACAAGTTTGACTAGTTACAATGAAATTTTGGATTGCCAAAAAGTTTCCGAAATCGATTTTGGATTTCACTTTTCATTATTTTGGGGGCTTAAAAATGATGGTTTGGTTGGTCTCTGAAAAAATGATTTGTCAAAGTCGAGTTTTAAAAGGCAACTTGCATACAAGTTTGACTAGTGACAATGAAATTTTGGTTTGCCAAAAAGTTTCCGAAATCGATTTTGGATTTTACTTTTCATTATTTTGGGGGCTTAAAAATGATGTTTTGGTTGGTCTCTGAAAAAATGATTTGTCAAAGTCGAGTTTTAAAAGGCAACTTGCATACAAGTTTGACTAGTGACAATGAAATTTTGGTTTGCCAAAAAGTTTCCGAAATCGATTTTGGATTTCACTTTTCATTATTTTGGGGCCTAAAAATGATGTTTTGGTTGGTCTCTGAAAAAATGATTTGTCAAAGTCGAGTTTTAAAAGGCAACTTGCATACAAGTTTGACTAGTGACAATGAAAGTTTGGTTTGCCAAAAAGTTTCCGAAATCGATTTTGGATTTCACTTTTCATTATTTTGGGGGCTCAAAAATGATGTTTTGGTTGGTCTCTGAAAAAATGATTTGTCAAAGTCGAATTTTAAAAGGCAACTTGCATACAAGTTTGACTAGTGACAATGAAATTTTGGTTTGCGAAAAAGTTTCCGAAATCGATTTTGGATTTCGCTTTTCATTATTTTGGGGGCTCAAAAATGATGTTTTGGTTGGTCTCTAAAAAAATGATTTGTCAAAGTCGAGTTTTAAAAGGCAACTTGCATACAAGTTTGACTAGTCACAATGAAATTTTGCATTGCCAAAAAGTTTCCGAAATCGATTTTGGATTTCACTTTTCATTATTTTAAGGGCTCAAAAATGATGGTTTATTTGGTCTCTGAAAAAATGATTTGTCAAAGTCTAGTTTTAAAAGGCAACTTGCATACAAGTTTGACTAGTGACAATGAAATTTTGGTTTGCCAAAAAGTTTCCGAAATCGATTTTGGATTTCACTTTTCATTATTTTGGGGGCTTAAAAATGATGGTTTGGTTGGTCTCTGAAAAAATGATTTGTCAAAGTCGAGTTTTAAAAGGCAACTTGCATACAAGTTTGACTAGTGACAATGAAAGTTTGGTTTGCCAAAAATTTCCGAAATCGATTTTGGATTTCACTTTTCATTATTTTGGGGGCTTAAAAATGATGGTTTGGTTGGTCTCTGAAAAAATGATTTGTCAAAGTCGAGTTTTAAAAGGCAACTTGCATACAAGTTTGACTAGTGACAATGAAATTTTGGTTTGCCAAAAAGTTTCCGAAATCGATTTTGGATTTCACTTTTCATTATTTTGGGGGCTTAAAAATGATGTTTTGGTTGGTCTCTGAAAAAATGATTTGTCAAAGTCGAGTTTTAAAAGGCAACTTGCATACAAGTTTGACTAGTGACAATGAAATTTTGGTTTGCCAAAAAGTTTCCGAAATCGATTTTGGATTTCACTTTTCATTATTTTGGGGGCTTAAAAATGATGTTTTGGTTGGTCTCTGAAAAAATGATTTGTCAAAGTCGAGTTTTAAAAGGCAACTTGCATACAAGTTTGACTAGTGACAATGAAATTTTGGTTTGCCAAAAAGTTTCCGAAATCGATTTTGGATTTCACTTTTCATTATTTTGGGGGCTTAAAAATGATGTTTTGGTTGGTCTCTGAAAAAATGATTTGTCAAAGTCGAGTTTTAAAAGGCAACTTGCATACAAGTTTGACTAGTTACATAGAAATTTTGGTTTGCCAAAAAGTTTCCGAAATCGATTTTGGATTTCACTTTTCATTATTTTGGGGGCTTAAAAATGATGGTTTGGTTGGTCTCTGAAAAAATGATTTGTCAAAGTCGAGTTTTAAAAGGCAACTTGCATACAAGTTTGACTAGTGACAATGAAAGTTTGGTTTGCCAAAAAGTTTCCGAAATCGATTTTGGATTTCACTTTTCATTATTTTGGGGGCTTAAAAATGATGGTTTGGTTGGTCTCTGAAAAAATGATTTGTCAAAGTCGAGTTTTAAAAGGCAACTTGCATACAAGTTTGACTAGTGACAATGAAATTTTGGTTTGCCAAAAAGTTTCCGAAATCGATTTTGGATTTCACTTTTCATTATTTTGGGGGCTTAAAAATGATGTTTTGGTTGGTCTCTGAAAAAATGATTTGTCAAAGTCGAGTTTTAAAAGGCAACTTGCATACAAGTTTGACTAGTGACAATGAAATTTTGGTTTGCCAAAAAGTTTCCGAAATCGATTTTGGATTTCACTTTTCATTATTTTGGGGCCTAAAAATGATGTTTTGGTTGGTCTCTGAAAAAATGATTTGTCAAAGTCGAGTTTTAAAAGGCAACTTGCATACAAGTTTGACTAGTGACAATGAAAGTTTGGTTTGCCAAAAAGTTTCCGAAATCGATTTTGGATTTCACTTTTCATTATTTTGGGGGCTTAAAAATGATGGTTTGGTTGGTCTCTGAAAAAATGATTTGTCAAAGTCGAGTTTTAAAAGGCAACTTGCATACAAGTTTGACTTGTTACATAGAAATTTTGGTTTGCGAAAAAGTTTCCGAAATCGATTTTGGATTTCACTTTTCATTATTTTGGGGGCTCAAAAATGATGTTTTGGTTGGTCTCTAAAAAAATGATTTGTCAAAGTCGAGTTTTAAAAGGCAACTTGCATACAAGTTTGACTAGTCACAATGAAATTTTGCATTGCCAAAAAGTTTCCGAAATCGATTTTGGATTTTACTTTTCATTGTTTTGGGGGCTCAAAAATGATGGTTTGGTTGGTCTCTGAAAAAATGATTTGTCAAAGTCTAGTTTTAAAAGGCAACTTGCATACAAGTTTGACTAGTGACAATGAAAGTTTGGTTTACCAAAAAGTTTCCGAAATCGATTTTGGATTTCACTTTTCATTATTTTGGGGCCTAAAAATGATGTTTTGGTTGGTCTCTGAAAAAATGATTTGTCAAAGTCGAGTTTTAAAAGGCAACTTGCATACAAGTTTGACTAGTGACAATGAAAGTTTGGTTTGCCAAAAAGTTTCCGAAATCGATTTTGGATTTCATTTTTCATTATTTTGAGGGCTCAAAAATGATGGTTTGGTTGGTCTCTGAAAACATGATTTGTCAAAGTCGAGTTTTAAAAGGCAACTTGCATACAAGTTTGACTAGTTACATTGAAATTTTGGTTTGCATAATAGTTTCTGAAATCGATCTTGGAATGCATTTTTCATTATTTTGAGGGCTCAAAAATGATGGTTTGGTTGGTCTCTGAAAACATGACTTGTCAAATTCGAGTTTCAAAAGGCAACTTGCATACAAGTTTGACTAGTGACAATGAAATTTTGGATTGCCAAAAAGTTTCCGAAATCGATTTTGGATTTCACTTTTCATTATTTTGGGGGCTTAAAAATGTTGTTTTGGTTGGTCTCTGAAAAAATGATTTGTCAAAGTCGAGTTTTAAAAGGCAACTTGCATACAAGTTTGACTAGTGACAATGAAATTTTGGATTGCCAAAAAGTTTCCGAAATCGATTTTGGATTTCACTTTTCATTATTTTGGGGGCTTAAAAATGATGTTTTGGTTGGTCGCTGAAAACATGATTTGTCAAAGTCGAGTTTTAAAAGGCAACTTGCATACAAGTTTGACTAGTTACATTGAAATTTCGGTTTGCATAATAGTTTCTGAAATCGATCTTGGAATGCATTTTTCATTATTTTGAGGGCTCAAAAATGATGGTTTGGTTGGTCTCTGAAAACATGATTTGTCAAATTCGAGTTTTAAAAGGCAACTTGCATACAAGTTTGACTAGTGACAATGAAATTTTGGATTGCCAAAAAGTTTCCGAAATCGATTTTGGATTTCACTTTTCATTATTTTGGGGGCTTAAAAATGATGTTTTGGTTGGTCTCTGAAAACATGATTTGTCAAAGTCGAGTTTTAAAAGGCAACTTGCATACAAGTTTGACTAGTTACATTGAAATTTTGGTTTGCATAATAGTTTCTGAAATCGATCTTGGAATGCATTTTTCATTATTTTGAGGGCTCAAAAATGATGTTTTGGTTGGTCTCTGAAAACATGATTTGTCAAAGTCGAGTTTTAAAAGGCAACTTGCATACAAGTTTGACTAGTGACAATGAAATTTTGGATTGCCAAAAAGTTTCCGAAATCGATTTTGGATTTCACTTTTCATTATTTTGGGGGCTTAAAAATGATGTTTTGGTTGGTCTCTGAAAACATGATTTGTCAAAGTCGAGTTTTAAAAGGCAACTTGCATACAAGTTTGACTAGTTACATTGAAATTTTGGTTTGCATAATAGTTTCTGAAATCGATCTTGGAATGCATTTTTCATTATTTTGAGGGCTCAAAAATGATGGTTTGGTTGGTCTCTGAAAACATGACTTGTCAAATTCGAGTTTTAAAAGGCAACTTGCATACAAGTTTGACTAGTGACAATGAAATTTTGGATTGCCAAAAAGTTTCCGAAATCGATTTTGGATTTCACTTTTCATTATTTTGGGGGCTTAAAAATGATGTTTTGGTTGGTCGCTGAAAACATGATTTGTCAAAGTCGAGTTTTAAAAGGCAACTTGCATACAAGTTTGACTAGTTACATTGAAATTTTGGTTTGCATAATAGTTTCTGAAATCGATCTTGGAATGCATTTTTCATTATTTTGAGGGCTCAAAAATGATGGTTTGGTTGGTCTCTGAAAACATGATTTGTCAAATTCGAGTTTTAAAAGGCAACTTGCATACAAGTTTGACTAGTGACAATGAAATTTTGGATTGCCAAAAAGTTTCCGAAATCGATTTTGGATTTCACTTTTCATTATTTTGGGGGCTTAAAAATGATGGTTTGGTTGGTCTCTGAAAACATGATTTGTCAAATTCGAGTTTTAAAAGGCAACTTGCATACAAGTTTGACTAGTGACAATGAAATTTTGGATTGCCAAAAAGTTTCCGAAATCGATTTTGGATTTCACTTTTCATTATTTTGGGGGCTTAAAAATGTTGTTTTGGTTGGTCTCTGAAAAAATGATTTGTCAAAGTCGAGTTTTAAAAGGCAACTTGCATACAAGTTTGACTAGTGACAATGAAATTTTGGATTGCCAAAAAGTTTCCGAAATCGATTTTGGATTTCACTTTTCATTATTTTGGGGGCTTAAAAATGATGTTTTGGTTGGTCTCTGAAAACATGATTTGTCAAAGTCGAATTTTAAAAGGCAACTTGCATACAAGTTTGACTAGTTACATTGAAATTTTGGTTTGCATAATAGTTTCTGAAATCGATCTTGGAATGCATTTTTCATTATTTTGAGGGCTCAAAACTGATGTTTTGGTTGGTCTCTGAAAAAATGATTTGTCAAAGTCGAGTTTTAAAAGGCAACTTGCATACAAGTTTGACTAGTGACAATGAAATTTTGGTTTGCCAAAAAGTTTCCGAAATCGATTTTGGATTTCACTTTTCATTATTTTGGGGGCTTAAAAATGATGGTTTGGTTGGTCTCTGAAAACATGATTTGTCAAATTCGAGTTTTAAAAGGCAACTTGCATACAAGTTTGACTAGTGACAATGAAAGTTTGGTTTGCCAAAAAGTTTCCGAAATCGATTTTGGATTTCACTTTTCATTATTTTGGGGGCTTAAAAATGATGTTTTGGTTGGTCTCTGAAAAAATGATTTGTCAAAGTCGAGTTTTAAAAGGCAACTTGCATACAAGTTTGACTAGTTACAATGAAATTTTGGATTGCCAAAAAGTTTCCGAAATCGATTTTGGATTTCACTTTTCATTATTTTGGGGGCTTAAAAATGATGGTTTGGTTGGTCTCTGAAAACATGATTTGTCAAAGTCGAATTTTAAAAGGCAACTTGCATACAAGTTTGACTAGTTACATTGAAATTTTGGTTTGCATAATAGTTTCTGAAATCGATCTTGGAATGCATTTTTCATTATTTTGAGGGCTCAAAACTGATGTTTTGGTTGGTCTCTGAAAAAATGATTTGTCAAAGTCGAGTTTTAAAAGGCAACTTGCATACAAGTTTGACTAGTGACAATGAAATTTTGGTTTGCCAAAAAGTTTCCGAAATCGATCTTGAAATGCACTTTTCATTATTTTGGGGGCTTAAAAATTATGTTTTGGTGAGTTTATGATAAACTGATTTGTCAAAGTCAAGTTTTATTACGCAGCTCCATACAAGTTTGACTAGTTACATTGAAATTTTGGTTTGCAGGAAAGTGTCAGAAATCGATCTTGAAATGCACTTTTCATTATTTTGGGGGCTTAAAAATGATGTTTTGGTGAGTTTAAGACAAAATGATTTGTCAAAGTCAAGTTTTATTACGCAGCTCCATACAAGTTTGACTAGTTACATTGAAATTTTGGTTTGCAGAAAAGTGTCAGAAATCGATCTTGAAATGCACTTTTCATTATTTTGGGGGCTTAAAAATTATGTTTTGGTGAGTTTATGATAAACTGATTTGTCAAAGTCAAGTTTTATTACGCAGCTCCATACAAGTTTGACTAGTTACATTGAAATTTTGGTTTGCAGAAAAGTGTCAGAAATCGATCTTGAAATGCACTTTTCATTATTTTGGGGGCTTAAAAATGATGTTTTGGTGAGTTTATGACAAAATGATTTGTCAAAGTGAAGTTTTATTACGCAGCTCCATACAAGCTTGACTAGTTACATTGAAATTTTGGTTTGCAGAAAAGTGTCAGAAATCGATCTTGAAATGCACTTTTCATTATTTTGGGGGCTTAAAAATGATGTTTTGGTGAGTTTAAGACAAAATGATTTGTCAAAGTCAAGTTTTATTACGCAGCTCCATACAAGTTTGACTAGTTACATTGAAATTTTGGTTTGCAGAAAAGTGTCAGAAATCGATCTTGAAATGCACTTTTCATTATTTTGGGGGCTTAAAAATTATGTTTTGGTGAGTTTATGATAAACTGATTTGTCAAAGTCAAGTTTTATTACGCAGCTCCATACAAGTTTGACTAGTTACATTGAAATTTTGGTTTGCAGAAAAGTGTCAGAAATCGATCTTGAAATGCACTTTTCATTATTTTGGGGGCTTAAAAATTATGTTTTGGTGAGTTTAAGACAAAATGATTTGTCAAAGTCAAGTTTTATTACGCAGCTCCATACAAGTTTGACTAGTTACATTGAAATTTTGGTTTGCAGAAAAGTGTCAGAAATCGATCTTGAAATGCACTTTTCATTATTTTGGGGGCTTAAAAATTATGTTTTGGTGAGTTTATGATAAACTGATTTGTCAAAGTCAAGTTTTATTACGCAGCTCCATACAAGTTTGACTAGTTACATTGAAATTTTGGTTTGCAGAAAAGTGTCAGAAATCGATCTTGAAATGCACTTTTCATTATTTTGGGGGCTTAAAAATTATGTTTTGGTGAGTTTATGATAAACTGATTTGTCAAAGTCAAGTTTTATTACGCAGCTCCATACAAGTTTGACTAGTTACATTGAAATTTTGGTTTGCAGAAAAGTGTCAGAAATCGATCTTGAAATGCACTTTTCAGTGGGGGCTTAAAAATTATGTTTTGGTGAGTTTATGATAAACTGATTTGTCAAAGTCAAGTTTTATTACGCAGCTCCATACAAGTTTGACTAGTTACATTGAAATTTTGGTTTGCAGAAAAGTGTCAGAAATCGATCTTGAAATGCACTTTTCATTATTTTGGGGGCTTAAAAATTATGTTTTGGTGAGTTTATGATAAACTGATTTGTCAAAGTCAAGTTTTATTACGCAGCTCCATACAAGTTTGACTAGTTACATTGAAATTTTGGTTTGCAGAAAAGTGTCAGAAATCGATCTTGAAATGCACTTTTCATTATTTTGGGGGCTTAAAAATGATGTTTTGGTGAGTTTATGATAAACTGATTTGTCAAAGTCAAGTTTTATTACGCAGCTCCATACAAGTTTGACTAGTTACATTGAAATTTTGGTTTGCAGAAAAGTGTCAGAAATCGATCTTGAAATGCACTTTTCATTATTTTGGGGGCTTAAAAATGATGTTTTGGTGAGTTTATGATAAACTGATTTGTCAAAGTCAAGTTTTATTACGCAGCTCCATACAAGTTTGACTAGTTACATTGAAATTTTGGTTTGCAGAAAAGTGTCAGAAATCGATCTTGAAATGCACTTTTCATTATTTTGGGGGCTTAAAAAAGATGTTTTGGTGAGTTTAAGACAAAATGATTTGTCAAAGTCAAGTTTTATTACGCAGCTCCATACAAGTTTGATTAGTTACATTGAAATTTTGGTTTGCAGAAAAGTGTCAGAAATCGATCTTGAAATGCACTTTCATTATTTTGGGGGCTTAAAAATTATGTTTTGGTGAGTTTAAGACAAAATGATTTGTCAAAGTCAAGTTTTATTACGCAGCTCCATACAAGTTTGACTAGTTACATTGAAATTTTGGTTTGCAGAAAAGTGTCAGAAATCGATCTTGAAATGCACTTTTCATTATTTTGGGGGCTTAAAAATGATGTTTTGGTGAGTTTAGGACAAAATGATTTGTCAAAGTCAAGTTTTATTACGCAGCTCCATACAAGTTTGACTAGTTACATTGAAATTTTGGTTTGCAGAAAAGTGTCAGAAATCGATCTTGAAATGCACTTTTCATTATTTTGGGGGCTTAAAAATGATGTTTTGGTGAGTTTAGGACAAAATGATTTGTCAAAGTCAAGTTTTATTACGCAGCTCCATACAAGTTTGACTAGTTACATTGAAATTTTGGTTTGCAGAAAAGTGTCAGAAATCGATCTTGAAATGCACTTTTCATTATTTTGGGGGCTTAAAAATTATGTTTTGGTGAGTTTAAGACAAAATGATTTGTCAAAGTCAAGTTTTATTACGCAGCTCCATACAAGTTTGACTAGTTACATTGAAATTTTGGTTTGCAGAAAAGTGTCAGAAATCGATCTTGAAATGCACTTTTCATTATTTTGGGGGCTTAAAAATGATGTTTTGGTGAGTTTAGGACAAAATGATTTGTCAAAGTCAAGTTTTATTACGCAGCTCCATACAAGTTTGACTAGTTACATTGAAATTTTGGTTTGCAGAAAAGTGTCAGAAATCGATCTTGAAATGCACTTTTCATTGGGGGCTTAAAAATTATGTTTTGGTGAGTTTATGATAAACTGATTTGTCAAAGTCAAGTTTTATTACGCAGCTCCATACAAGTTTGACTAGTTACATTGAAATTTTGGTTTGCAGAAAAGTGTCAGAAATCGATCTTGAAATGCACTTTTCATTATTTTGGGGGCTTAAAAATGATGTTTTGGTGAGTTTATGGTAAACTGATTTGTCAAAGTCAAGTTTTATTACGCAGCTCCATACAAGTTTGACTAGTTACATTGAAATTTTGGTTTGCAGAAAAGTGTCAGAAATCGATCTTGAAATGCACTTTTCATTATTTTGGGGGCTTAAAAATTATGTTTTGGTGAGTTTATGATAAACTGATTTGTCAAAGTCAAGTTTTATTACGCAGCTCCATACAAGTTTGACTAGTTACATTGAAATTTTGGTTTGCAGAAAAGTGTCAGAAATCGATCTTGAAATGCACTTTTCATTGGGGGCTTAAAAATTATGTTTTGGTGAGTTTATGATAAACTGATTTGTCAAAGTCAAGTTTTATTACGCAGCTCCATACAAGTTTGACTAGTTACATTGAAATTTTGGTTTGCAGAAAAGTGTCAGAAATCGATCTTGAAATGCACTTTTCATTATTTTGGGGGCTTAAAAATTATGTTTTGGTGAGTTTATGATAAACTGATTTGTCAAAGTCAAGTTTTATTACGCAGCTCCATACAAGTTTGACTAGTTACATTGAAATTTTGGTTTGCAGAAAAGTGTCAGAAATCGATCTTGAAATGCACTTTTCATTATTTTGGGGGCTTAAAAATGATGTTTTGGTGAGTTTATGATAAACTGATTTGTCAAAGTCAAGTTTTATTACGCAGCTCCATACAAGTTTGACTAGTTACATTGAAATTTTGGTTTGCAGAAAAGTGTCAGAAATCGATCTTGAAATGCACTTTTCATTATTTTTGGGGCTTAAAAATTATGTTTTGGTGAGTTTATGATAAACTGATTTGTCAAAGTCAAGTTTTATTACGCAGCTCCATACAAGTTTGACTAGTTACATTGAAATTTTGGTTTGCAGAAAAGTGTCAGAAATCGATCTTGAAATGCACTTTTCATTATTTTGGGGGCTTAAAAATGATGTTTTGGTGAGTTTATGATAAACTGATTTGTCAAAGTCAAGTTTTATTACGCAGCTCCATACAAGTTTGACTAGTTACATTGAAATTTTGGTTTGCAGAAAAGTGTCAGAAATCGATCTTGAAATGCACTTTTCATTATTTTGGGGGCTTAAAAATTATGTTTTGGTGAGTTTATGATAAACTGATTTGTCAAAGTCAAGTTTTATTACGCAGCTCCATACAAGTTTGACTAGTTACATTGAAATTTTGGTTTGCAGAAAAGTTTCAGAAATCGATCTTGAAATGCACTTTTCATTGGGGGCTTAAAAATTATGTTTTGGTGAGTTTATGATAAACTGATTTGTCAAAGTCAAGTTTTATTACGCAGCTCCATACAAGTTTGACTAGTTACATTGAAATTTTGGTTTGCAGAAAAGTGTCAGAAATCGATCTTGAAATGCACTTTTCATTATTTTGGGGGCTTAAAAATTATGTTTTGGTGAGTTTATGATAAACTGATTTGTCAAAGTCAAGTTTTATTACGCAGCTCCATACAAGTTTGACTAGTTACATTGAAATTTTGGTTTGCAGAAAAGTGTCAGAAATCGATCTTGAAATGCACTTTTCATTGGGGGCTTAAAAATTATGTTTTGGTGAGTTTATGATAAACTGATTTGTCAAAGTCAAGTTTTATTACGCAGCTCCATACAAGTTTGACTAGTTACATTGAAATTTTGGTTTGCAGAAAAGTGTCAGAAATCGATCTTGAAATGCACTTTTCATTATTTTGGGGGCTTAAAAATTATGTTTTGGTGAGTTTATGATAAACTGATTTGTCAAAGTCAAGTTTTATTACGCAGCTCCATACAAGTTTGACTAGTTACATTGAAATTTTGGTTTGCAGAAAAGTGTCAGAAATCGATCTTGAAATGCACTTTTCATTGGGGGCTTAAAAATTATGTTTTGGTGAGTTTATGATAAACTGATTTGTCAAAGTCAAGTTTTATTACGCAGCTCCATACAAGTTTGACTAGTTACATTGAAATTTTGGTTTGCAGAAAAGTGTCAGAAATCGATCTTGAAATGCACTTTTCATTATTTTGGGGGCTTAAAAATTATGTTTTGGTGAGTTTATGACAAAATGATTTGTCAAAGTCAAGTTTCAAAAGGCAGTTCCATACAAGTTTGACTAGTTACATTGAAATTTTGGTTTGCAGAAAAGTGTCAGAAATCGATCTTGAAATGCACTTTTCATTATTTTGGGGGCTTAAAAATTATGTTTTGGTGAGTTTATGACAAAATGATTTGTCAAAGTCAAGTTTTAATAGGCAGCTCCATACAAGTTTGACTAGTAACATTGAAATTTTGGTTTGCAGAAAAGTTTCTGAAATCGTTCTTGAAATGCACTTTTCATTATTTTGGGGGCTAAAAAATGATGTTTTGGTGAGTTTATGAAAAAAATGATTTGTCAAAGTCAAGTTTCTAAAGGCAGTTCCATACAAGTTTGACTAGTTACTTAGAAATTTTGGTGTGCAGAAAAGTTTCAGAAATCGATCTTGAAATGCACTTTTCATTATTTTGGGGGCTTAAAAATTATGTTTTGGTGAGTTTATGACAAAATGATTTGTCAAAGTCAAGTTTCAATAGGCAGTTCCATACAAGTTTGACTAGTAACATTGAAATTTTGGTTTGCAGAAAAGTTTCTGAAATCGTTCTTGAAATGCACTTTTCATTATTTTGGGGGCTAAAAAATGATGTTTTGGTGAGTTTATGAAAAAAATGATTTGTCAAAGTCAAGTTTCTAAAGGCAGTTCCATACAAGTTTGACTAGTTACTTAGAAATTTTGGTTTGCAGAAAAGTGTCAGAAATCGATCTTGAAATGCACTTTTCATTATTTTGGGGGCTTAAAAATTATGTTTTGGTGAGTTTATGACAAAATGATTTGTCAAAGTCAAGTTTTAATAGGCAGCTCCATACAAGTTTGACTAGTTACATTGAAATTTTGGTGTGCAGAAAAGTTTCAGAAATCGATCTTGAAATGCACTTTTCATTATTTTGGGGGCTTAAAAATTATGTTTTGGTGAGTTTAAGACAAAATGATTTGTCAAAGTCAAGTTTTATTACGCAGCTCCATACAAGTTTGACTAGTTACATTGAAATTTTGGTTTGCAGAAAAGTTTCAGAAATCGATCTTGAAATGCACTTTTTATTATTTTGGGGGCTTAAAAATGATGTTTTGGTGAGTTTATGAAAAAAATGATTTGTCAAAGTCAAGTTTCTAAAGGCAGTTCCATACAAGTTTGACTAGTTACTTAGAAATTTTGGTGTGCAGAAAAGTTTCAGAAATCGATCTTGAAATGCACTTTTCATTATTTTGGGGGCTTAAAAATTATGTTTTGGTGAGTTTATGACAAAATGATTTGTCAAAGTCAAGTTTCAAAAGGCAGTTCCATACAAGTTTGACTAGTTACATTGAAATTTTGGTTTGCAGAAAAGTGTCAGAAATCGATCTTGAAATGCACTTTTCATTATTTTGGGGGCTTAAAAATTATGTTTTGGTGAGTTTATGACAAAATGATTTGACAAAGTCAAGTTTCAAAAGGCAGTTCCATACAAGTTTGACTAGTTACATTGAAATTTTGGTTTGCAGAAAAGTGTCAGAAATCGATCTTGAAATGCACTTTTCATTATTTTGGGGGCTTAAAAATTATGTTTTGGTGAGTTTATGACAAAATGATTTGTCAAAGTCAAGTTTCAAAAGGCAGTTCCATACAAGTTTGACTAGTTACATTGAAATTTTGGTTTGCAGAAAAGTGTCAGAAATCGATCTTGAAATGCACTTTTCATTATTTTGGGGGCTTAAAAATTATGTTTTGGTGAGTTTATGACAAAATGATTTGTCAAAGTCAAGTTTTAATAGGCAGCTCCATACAAGTTTGACTAGTAACATTGAAATTTTGGTTTGCAGAAAAGTTTCTGAAATCGTTCTTGAAATGCACTTTTCATTATTTTGGGGGCTAAAAAATGATGTTTTGGTGAGTTTATGACAAAATGATTTGTCAAAGTCAAGTTTCAATAGGCAGTTCCATACAAGTTTGACTAGTTACATTGAAATTTTGGTTTGCAGAAAAGTTTCAGAAATCGATCTTGAAATGCACTTTTCATTATTTTGGGGGCTTAAAAATTATGTTTTGGTGAGTTTATGACAAAATGATTTGTCAAAGTCAAGTTTCAAAAGGCAGTTCCATACAAGTTTGACTAGTTACATTGAAATTTTGGTTTGCAGAAAAGTGTCAGAAATCGATCTTGAAATGCACTTTTCATTATTTTGGGGGCTTAAAAATTATGTTTTGGTGAGTTTATGACAAAATGATTTGTCAAAGTCAAGTTTCAAAAGGCAGTTCCATACAAGTTTGACTAGTTACATTGAAATTTTGGTTTGCAGAAAAGTGTCAGAAATCGATCTTGAAATGCACTTTTCATTATTTTGGGGGCTTAAAAATTATGTTTTGGTGAGTTTATGACAAAATGATTTGTCAAAGTCAAGTTTTAATAGGCAGCTCCATACAAGTTTGACTAGTAACATTGAAATTTTGGTTTGCAGAAAAGTTTCTGAAATCGTTCTTGAAATGCACTTTTCATTATTTTGGGGGCTAAAAAATGATGTTTTGGTGAGTTTATGACAAAATGATTTGTCAAAGTCAAGTTTCAATAGGCAGTTCCATACAAGTTTGACTAGTTACATTGAAATTTTGGTTTGCAGAAAAGTTTCAGAAATCGATCTTGAAATGCACTTTTCATTATTTTGGGGGCTTAAAAATTATGTTTTGGTGAGTTTAAGACAAAATGATTTCTCAAAGTCAAGTTTTATTACGCAGCTCCATACAAGTTTGACTAGTTACATTGAAATTTTGGTGTGCAGAAAAGTTTCAGAAATCGATCTTGAAATGCACTTTTCATTATTTTGGGGGCTTAAAAATTATGTTTTGGTGAGTTTAAGACAAAATGATTTGTCAAAGTCAAGTTTTATTACGCAGCTCCATACAAGTTTGACTAGTTACATTGAAATTTTGGTTTGCAGAAAAGTTTCAGAAATCGATCTTGAAATGCACTTTTTATTATTTTGGGGGCTTAAAAATGATGTTTTGGTGAGTTTATGAAAAAAATGATTTGTCAAAGTCAAGTTTCTAAAGGCAGTTCCATACAAGTTTGACTAGTTACTTAGAAATTTTGGTGTGCAGAAAAGTTTCAGAAATCGATCTTGAAATGCACTTTTCATTATTTTGGGGGCTTAAAAATTATGTTTTGGTGAGTTTATGACAAAATGATTTGTCAAAGTCAAGTTTCAAAAGGCAGTTCCATACAAGTTTGACTAGTTACATTGAAATTTTGGTTTGCAGAAAAGCGTCAGAAATCGATCTTGAAATGCACTTTTCATTATTTTGGGGGCTTAAAAATGATGTTTTGGTGAGTTTATGATAAACTGATTTGTCAAAGTCAAGTTTTATTACGCAGCTCCATACAAGTTTGACTAGTTACATTGAAATTTTGGTTTGCAGAAAAGCGTCAGAAATCGATCTTGAAATGCACTTTTCATTATTTTGGGGGCTTAAAAATTATGTTTTGGTGAGTTTATGACAAAATGATTTGTCAAAGTCAAGTTTCAAAAGGCAGTTCCATACAAGTTTGACTAGTTACATTGAAATTTTGGTTTGCAGAAAAGTGTCAGAAATCGATCTTCAAATGCACTTTTCATTATTTTGGGGGCTTAAAAATTATGTTTTGGTGAGTTTATGACAAAATGATTTGTCAAAGTCAAGTTTCAAAAGGCAGTTCCATACAAGTTTGACTAGTTACATTGAAATTTTGGTTTGCAGAAAAGTGTCAGAAATCGATCTTGAAATGCACTTTTCATTATTTTGGGGGCTTAAAAATGATGTTTTGGTGAGTTTATGACAAAATGATTTGTCAAAGTCAAGTTTCAATAGGCAGTTCCATACAAGTTTGACTAGTTACATTGAAATTTTGGTTTGCAGAAAAGTTTCAGAAATCGATCTTGAAATGCACTTTTCATTATTTTGGGGGCTTAAAAATTATGTTTTGGTGAGTTTATGACAAAATGATTTGTCAAAGTCAAGTTTCAAAAGGCAGTTCCATACAAGTTTGACTAGTTACATTGAAATTTTGGTTTGCAGAAAAGTGTCAGAAATCGATCTTGAAATGCACTTTTCATTATTTTGGGGGCTTAAAAATGATGTTTTGGTGAGTTTAAGACAAAATGATTTGTCAAAGTCAAGTTTCAAAAGGCAGTTCCATACAAGTTTGACTAGTTACATTGAAATTTTGGTTTGCAGAAAAGTGTCAGAAATCGATCTTGAAATGCACTTTTCATTATTTTGGGGGCTTAAAAATTATGTTTTGGTGAGTTTATGACAAAATGATTTGTCAAAGTCAAGTTTTAATAGGCAGCTCCATACAAGTTTGACTAGTAACATTGAAATTTTGGTTTGCAGAAAAGTTTCTGAAATCGTTCTTGAAATGCACTTTTCATTATTTTGGGGGCTAAAAAATGATGTTTTGGTGAGTTTATGACAAAATGATTTGTCAAAGTCAAGTTTCAATAGGCAGTTCCATACAAGTTTGACTAGTTACATTGAAATTTTGGTTTGCAGAAAAGTTTCAGAAATCGATCTTGAAATGCACTTTTCATTATTTTGAGGGCTTAAAAATTATGTTTTGGTGAGTTTAAGACAAAATGATTTCTCAAAGTCAAGTTTTATTACGCAGCTCCATACAAGTTTGACTAGTTACATTGAAATTTTGGTGTGCAGAAAAGTTTCAGAAATCGATCTTGAAATGCACTTTTCATTATTTTGGGGGCTTAAAAATTATGTTTTGGTGAGTTTAAGACAAAATGATTTGTCAAAGTCAAGTTTTATTACGCAGCTCCATACAAGTTTGACTAGTTACATTGAAATTTTGGTTTGCAGAAAAGTTTCAGAAATCGATCTTGAAATGCACTTTTCATTATTTTGGGGGCTTAAAAATGATGTTTTGGTGAGTTTAGACAAAATGATTTGTCAAAGTCAAGTTTTATTACGCAGCTCCATACAAGTTTGACTAGTTACATTGAAATTTTGGGTTGCAGAAAAGTTTCAGAAATCGATCTTGAAATGCACTTTTCATTATTTTGGGGGCTAAAAAATGATGTTTTGGTGAGTTTAAGACAAAATGATTTGTCAAAGTCAAGTTTTATTACGCAGCTCCATACAAGTTTGACTAGTTACATTGAAATTTTGGTTTGCAGAAAAGTTTCAGAAATCGATCTTGAAATGCACTTTTCATTATTTTGGGGGCTTAAAAATTATGTTTTGGTGAGTTTATGATAAACTGATTTGTCAAAGTCAAGTTTTATTACGCAGCTCCATACAAGTTGGACTAGTTACATTGAAATTTTGGTTTGCAGAAAAGTGTCAGAAATCGATCTTGAAATGCACTTTTCATTATTTTGGGGGCTTCAAAATGATGTTTTGGTGAGTTTAAGACAAAATGATTTGTCAAAGTCAAGTTTTATTACGCAGCTCCATACAAGTTGGACTAGTTACATTGAAATTTTGGTTTGCAGAAAAGTGTCAGAAATCGATCTTGAAATGCACTTTTCATTATTTTGGGGGCTTAAAAATGATGTTTTGGTGAGTTTATGAAAAAAATGATTTGTCAAAGTCAAGTTTTATTACGCAGCTCCATACAAGTTTGACTAGTTACTTAGAAATTTTGGTGTGCAGAAAAGTTTCAGAAATCGATCTTGAAATGCACTTTTCATTATTTTGGGGGCTTAAAAATTATGTTTTGGTGAGTTTATGACAAAATGATTTGTCAAAGTCAAGTTTCAAAAGGCAGTTCCATACAAGTTTGACTAGTTACATTGAAATTTTGGTTTGCAGAAAAGTTTCAGAAATCGATCTTGAAATGCACTTTTCATTATTTTGGGGGCTAAAAAATGATGTTTTGGTGAGTTTATGAAAAAAATGATTTGTCAAAGTCAAGTTTTATTACGCAGCTCCATACAAGTTTGACTAGTTACATTGAAATTTTGGTTTGCAGAAAAGTGTCAGAAATCGATCTTGAAATGCACTTTTCATTATTTTGGGGGCTTAAAAATTATGTTTTAGTGAGTTTATGATAAACTGATTTGTCAAAGTCAAGTTTTATTACGCAGCTCCATACAAGTTTGACTAGTTACATTGAAATTTTGGTTTGCAGAAAAGTGTCAGAAATCGATCTTGAAATGCACTTTTCATTATTTTGGGGGCTTAAAAATGATGTTTTGGTGAGTTTAAGACAAAATGATTTGTCAAAGTCAAGTTTTATTACGCAGCTCCATACAAGTTTGACTAGTTACATTGAAATTTTGGTTTGCAGAAAAGTTTCAGAAATCGATCTTGAAATGCACTTTTCATTATTTTTGGGGCCCAATAATGATGTTTTGGTGAGTTTATGACAAAATGATTTGTCAAAGTCAAGTTTCAAAAGGCAGTTCCATACAAGTTTGACTAGTTACATTGAAATTTTGGTTTGCAGAAAAGTTTCAGAAATCGATCTTGAAATGCACTTTTCATTATTTTGGGGGCTAAAAAATGATGTTTTGGTGAGTTTATGAAAAAAATGATTTGTCAAAGTCAAGTTTTATTACGCAGCTCCATACAAGTTTGACTAGTTACATTGAAATTTTGGTTTGCAGAAAAGTGTCAGAAATCGATCTTGAAATGCACTTTTCATTATTTTGGGGGCTTAAAAATTATGTTTTAGTGAGTTTATGATAAACTGATTTGTCAAAGTCAAGTTTTATTACGCAGCTCCATACAAGTTTGACTAGTTACATTGAAATTTTGGTTTGCAGAAAAGTGTCAGAAATCGATCTTGAAATGCACTTTTCATTATTTTGGGGGCTTAAAAATGATGTTTTGGTGAGTTTAAGACAAAATGATTTGTCAAAGTCAAGTTTTATTACGCAGCTCCATACAAGTTTGACTAGTTACATTGAAATTTTGGTTTGCAGAAAAGTGTCAGAAATCGATCTTGAAATGCACTTTTCATTATTTTGGGGGCTTAAAAATTATGTTTTAGTGAGTTTATGATAAACTGATTTGTCAAAGTCAAGTTTTATTACGCAGCTCCATACAAGTTTGACTAGTTACATTGAAATTTTGGTTTGCAGAAAAGTGTCAGAAATCGATCTTGAAATGCGTTTTTCATTATTTTGGGGGCTTAAAAATTATGTTTTGGTGAGTTTATGATAAACTGATTTGTCAAAGTCAAGTTTTATTACGCAGCTCCATACAAGTTTGACTGGTTACATTGAAATTTTGGTTTGCAGAAAAGTGTCAGAAATCGATCTTGAAATGCGTTTTTCATTATTTTGGGGGCTTAAAAATTATGTTTTGGTGAGTTTATGATAAACTGATTTGTCAAAGTCAAGTTTTATTACGCAGCTCCATACAAGTTTGACTAGTTACATTGAAATTTTGGTTTGCAGAAAAGTGTCAGAAATCGATCTTGAAATGCACTTTTCATTATTTTGGGGGCTTAAAAATTATGTTTTGGTGAGTTTAAGACAAAATGATTTGTCAAAGTCAAGTTTTATTACGCAGCTCCATACAAGTTTGACTAGTTACATTGAAATTTTGGTTTGCAGAAAAGTGTCAGAAATCGATCTTGAAATGCACTTTTCATTATTTTGGGGGCTTAAAAATTATGTTTTAGTGAGTTTATGATAAACTGATTTGTCAAAGTCAAGTTTTATTACGCAGCTCCATACAAGTTTGACTAGTTACATTGAAATTTTGGTTTGCAGAAAAGTGTCAGAAATCGATCTTGAAATGCGTTTTTCATTATTTTGGGGGCTTAAAAATTATGTTTTGGTGAGTTTATGATAAACTGATTTGTCAAAGTCAAGTTTTATTACGCAGCTCCATACAAGTTTGACTGGTTACATTGAAATTTTGGTTTGCAGAAAAGTGTCAGAAATCGATCTTGAAATGCGTTTTTCATTATTTTGGGGGCTTAAAAATTATGTTTTGGTGAGTTTATGATAAACTGATTTGTCAAAGTCAAGTTTTATTACGCAGCTCCATACAAGTTTGACTAGTTACATTGAAATTTTGGTTTGCAGAAAAGTGTCAGAAATCGATCTTGAAATGCACTTTTCATTATTTTGGGGGCTTAAAAATTATGTTTTGGTGAGTTTAAGACAAAATGATTTGTCGAAGTCAAGTTTTATTACGCAGCTCCATACAAGTTTGACTAGTTACATTGAAATTTTGGTTTGCAGAAAAGTTTCAGAAATCGATCTTGAAATGCACTTTTCATTATTTTGGGGGCTTAAAAATTATGTTTTGGTGAGTTTAAGACAAAATGATTTGTCAAAGTCAAGTTTTATTACGCAGCTCCATACAAGTTTGACTAGTTACATTGAAATTTTGGTTTGCAGAAAAGTGTCAGAAATCGATCTTGAAATGCGTTTTTCATTATTTTGGGGGCTTAAAAATTATGTTTTGGTGAGTTTATGATAAACTGATTTGTCAAAGTCAAGTTTTATTACGCAGCTCCATACAAGTTTGACTAGTTACATTGAAATTTTGGTTTGCAGAAAAGTGTCAGAAATCGATCTTGAAATGCACTTTTCATTATTTTGGGGGCTTAAAAATTATGTTTTGGTGAGTTTAAGACAAAATGATTTGTCAAAGTCAAGTTTTATTACGCAGCTCCATACAAGTTTGACTAGTTACATTGAAATTTTGGTTTGCAGAAAAGTTTCAGAAATCGATCTTGAAATGCACTTTTCATTATTTTGGGGGCTTAAAAATGATGTTTTGGTGAGTTTAAGACAAAATGATTTGTCAAAGTCAAGTTTTATTACGCAGCTCCATACAAGTTTGACTAGTTACATTGAAATTTTGGTTTGCAGAAAAGTGTCAGAAATCGATCTTGAAATGCGTTTTTCATTATTTTGGGGGCTTAAAAATTATGTTTTGGTGAGTTTATGATAAACTGATTTGTCAAAGTCAAGTTTTATTACGCAGCTCCATACAAGTTTGACTAGTTACATTGAAATTTTGGTTTGCAGAAAAGTGTCAGAAATCGATCTTGAAATGCGTTTTTCATTATTTTGGGGGCTTAAAAATTATGTTTTGGTGAGTTTATGATAAACTGATTTGTCAAAGTCAAGTTTTATTACGCAGCTCCATACAAGTTTGACTAGTTACATTGAAATTTTGGTTTGCAGAAAAGTGTCAGAAATCGATCTTGAAATGCACTTTTCATTATTTTGGGGGCTTAAAAATGATGTTTTGGTGAGTTTAAGACAAAATGATTTGTCAAAGTCAAGTTTTATTACGCAGCTCCATACAAGTTTGACTAGTTACATTGAAATTTTGGTTTGCAGAAAAGTGTCAGAAATCGATCTTGAAATGCACTTTTCATTATTTTGGGGGCTTAAAAATTATGTTTTAGTGAGTTTATGATAAACTGATTTGTCAAAGTCAAGTTTTATTACGCAGCTCCATACAAGTTTGACTAGTTACATTGAAATTTTGGTTTGCAGAAAAGTGTCAGAAATCGATCTTGAAATGCGTTTTTCATTATTTTGGGGGCTTAAAAATTATGTTTTGGTGAGTTTATGATAAACTGATTTGTCAAAGTCAAGTTTTATTACGCAGCTCCATACAAGTTTGACTGGTTACATTGAAATTTTGGTTTGCAGAAAAGTGTCAGAAATCGATCTTGAAATGCGTTTTTCATTATTTTGGGGGCTTAAAAATTATGTTTTGGTGAGTTTATGATAAACTGATTTGTCAAAGTCAAGTTTTATTACGCAGCTCCATACAAGTTTGACTAGTTACATTGAAATTTTGGTTTGCAGAAAAGTGTCAGAAATCGATCTTGAAATGCACTTTTCATTATTTTGGGGGCTTAAAAATTATGTTTTGGTGAGTTTAAGACAAAATGATTTGTCAAAGTCAAGTTTTATTACGCAGCTCCATACAAGTTTGACTAGTTACATTGAAATTTTGGTTTGCAGAAAAGTTTCAGAAATCGATCTTGAAATGCACTTTTCATTATTTTGGGGGCTTAAAAATTATGTTTTGGTGAGTTTAAGACAAAATGATTTGTCAAAGTCAAGTTTTATTACGCAGCTCCATACAAGTTTGACTAGTTACATTGAAATTTTGGTTTGCAGAAAAGTGTCAGAAATCGATCTTGAAATGCGTTTTTCATTATTTTGGGGGCTTAAAAATTATGTTTTGGTGAGTTTATGATAAACTGATTTGTCAAAGTCAAGTTTTATTACGCAGCTCCATACAAGTTTGACTAGTTACATTGAAATTTTGGTTTGCAGAAAAGTGTCAGAAATCGATCTTGAAATGCACTTTTCATTATTTTGGGGGCTTAAAAATTATGTTTTGGTGAGTTTAAGACAAAATGATTTGTCAAAGTCAAGTTTTATTACGCAGCTCCATACAAGTTTGACTAGTTACATTGAAATTTTGGTTTGCAGAAAAGTTTCAGAAATCGATCTTGAAATGCACTTTTCATTATTTTGGGGGCTTAAAAATGATGTTTTGGTGAGTTTAAGACAAAATGATTTGTCAAAGTCAAGTTTTATTACGCAGCTCCATACAAGTTTGACTAGTTACATTGAAATTTTGGTTTGCAGAAAAGTGTCAGAAATCGATCTTGAAATGCGTTTTTCATTATTTTGGGGGCTTAAAAATTATGTTTTGGTGAGTTTATGATAAACTGATTTGTCAAAGTCAAGTTTTATTACGCAGCTCCATACAAGTTTGACTAGTTACATTGAAATTTTGGTTTGCAGAAAAGTGTCAGAAATCGATCTTGAAATGCGTTTTTCATTATTTTGGGGGCTTAAAAATTATGTTTTGGTGAGTTTATGATAAACTGATTTGTCAAAGTCAAGTTTTATTACGCAGCTCCATACAAGTTTGACTAGTTACATTGAAATTTTGGTTTGCAGAAAAGTGTCAGAAATCGATCTTGAAATGCACTTTTCATTATTTTGGGGGCTTAAAAATGATGTTTTGGTGAGTTTAAGACAAAATGATTTGTCAAAGTCAAGTTTTATTACGCAGCTCCATACAAGTTTGACTAGTTACATTGAAATTTTGGTTTGCAGAAAAGTGTCAGAAATCGATCTTGAAATGCACTTTTCATTATTTTGGGGGCTTAAAAATTATGTTTTGGTGAGTTTAAGACAAAATGATTTGTCAAAGTCAAGTTTTATTACGCAGCTCCATACAAGTTTGACTATTTACATTGAAATTTTGGTTTGCAGAAAAGTTTCAGAAATCGATCTTGAAATGCACTTTTCATTATTTTGGGGGCTTAAAAATGATGTTTTGGTGAGTTTAAGACAAAATGATTTGTCAAAGTCAAGTTTTATTACGCAGCTCCATACAAGTTTGACTAGTTACATTGAAATTTTGGTTTGCAGAAAAGTGTCAGAAATCGATCTTGAAATGCACTTTTCATTATTTTGGGGGCTTAAAAATGATGTTTTGGTGAGTTTATGATAAACTGATTTGTCAAAGTCAAGTTTTATTACGCAGCTCCATACAAGTTTGACTAGTTACATTGAAATTTTGGTTTGCAGAAAAGTGTCAGAAATCGATCTTAAAATGCACTTTTCATTATTTTGGGGGCTTAAAAATGATGTTTTGGTGAGTTTAAGACAAAATGATTTGTCAAAGTCAAGTTTTATTACGCAGCTCCATACAAGTTTGACTAGTTACATTGAAATTTTGGTTTGCAGAAAAGTGTCAGAAATCGATCTTGAAATGCACTTTTCATTATTTTGGGGGCTTAAAAATGATGTATTGGTGAGTTTATGATAAACTGATTTGTCAAAGTCAAGTTTTATTACGCAGCTCCATACAAGTTTGACTAGTTACATTGAAATTTTGGTTTGCAGAAAAGTGTCAGAAATCGATCTTGAAATGCACTTTTCATTATTTTGGGGGCTTAAAAATGATGTTTTGGTGAGTTTATGATAAACTGATTTGTCAAAGTCAAGTTTTATTACGCAGCTCCATACAAGTTTGACTAGTTACATTGAAATTTTGGTTTGCAGAAAAGTTTCAGAAATCGATCTTGAAATGCACTTTTCATTATTTTGGGGGCTTAAAAATTATGTTTTGGTGAGTTTATGATAAACTGATTTGTCAAAGTCAAGTTTTATTACGCAGCTCCATACAAGTTTGACTAGTTACATTGAAATTTTGGTTTGCAGAAAAGTTTCAGAAATCGATCTTGAAATGCACTTTTCATTATTTTGGGGGCTTAAAAATGATGTTTTGGTGAGTTTAAGACAAAATGATTTGTCAAAGTCAAGTTTTATTACGCAGCTCCATACAAGTTTGACTATTTACATTGAAATTTTGGTTTGCAGAAAAGTTTCAGAAATCGATCTTGAAATGCACTTTTCATTATTTTGGGGGCTTAAAAATGATGTTTTGGTGAGTTTAAGACAAAATGATTTGTCAAAGTCAAGTTTTATTACGCAGCTCCATACAAGTTTGACTAGTTACATTGAAATTTTGGTTTGCAGAAAAGTGTCAGAAATCGATCTTGAAATGCACTTTTCATTATTTTGGGGGCTTAAAAATGATGTTTTGGTGAGTTTAAGACAAAATGATTTGTCAAAGTCAAGTTTTATTACGCAGCTCCATACAAGTTTGACTAGTTACATTGAAATTTTGGTTTGCAGAAAAGTGTCAGAAATCGATCTTGAAATGCACTTTTCATTATTTTGGGGGCTTAAAAATGATGTTTTGGTGAGTTTAAGACAAAATGATTTGTCAAAGTCAAGTTTTATTACGCAGCTCCATACAAGTTTGACTAGTTACATTGAAATTTTGGTTTGCAGAAAAGTGTCAGAAATCGATCTTGAAATGCACTTTTCATTATTTTGGGGGCTTAAAAATTATGTTTTGGTGAGTTTATGATAAACTGATTTGTCAAAGTCAAGTTTTATTACGCAGCTCCATACAAGTTTGACTAGTTACATTGAAATTTTGGTTTGCAGAAAAGTTTCAGAAATCGATCTTGAAATGCACTTTTCATTATTTTGGGGGCTTAAAAATGATGTTTTGGTGAGTTTAAGACAAAATGATTTGTCAAAGTCAAGTTTTATTACGCAGCTCCATACAAGTTTGACTAGTTACATTGAAATTTTGGTTTGCAGAAAAGTGTCAGAAATCGATCTTGAAATGCCCTTTTCATTATTTTGGGGGCTTAAAAATGATGTTTTGGTGAGTTTAAGACAAAATGATTTGTCAAAGTCAAGTTTTATTACGCAGCTCCATACAAGTTTGACTAGTTACATTGAAATTTTGGTTTGCAGAAAAGTTTCAGAAATCGATCTTGAAATGCACTTTTCATTATTTTGGGGGCTTAAAAATGATGTTTTGGTGAGTTTAAGACAAAATGATTTGTCAAAGTCAAGTTTTATTACGCAGCTCCATACAAGTTTGACTAGTTACATTGAAATTTTGGTTTGCAGAAAAGTGTCAGAAATCGATCTTGAAATGCACTTTTCATTATTTTGGGGGCTTAAAAATTATGTTTTGGTGAGTTTAAGACAAAATGATTTGTCAAAGTCAAGTTTTATTACGCAGCTCCATACAAGTTTGACTAGTTACATTGAAATTTTGGTTTGCAGAAAAGTGTCAGAAATCGATCTTGAAATGCACTTTTCATTATTTTGGGGGCTTAAAAATGATGTTTTGGTGAGTTTAAGACAAAAAGATTTGTCAAAGTCAAGTTTTATTACGCAGCTCCATACAAGTTTGACTATTTACATTGAAATTTTGGTTTGCAGAAAAGTTTCAGAAATCGATCTTGAAATGCACTTTTCATTATTTTGGGGGCTTAAAAATTATGTTTTGGTGAGTTTATGATAAACTGTTTTGTCAAAGTCAAGTTTTATTACGCAGCTCCATACAAGTTTGACTAGTTACATTGAAATTTTGGTTTGCAGAAAAGTGTCAGAAATCGATCTTGAAATGCACTTTTCATTATTTTGGGGGCTTAAAAATGATGTTTTGGTGAGTTTATGATAAACTGATTTGTCAAAGTCAAGTTTTATTACGCAGCTCCATACAAGTTTGACTAGTTACATTGAAATTTTGGTTTGCAGAAAAGTGTCAGAAATCGATCTTGAAATGCACTTTTCATTATTTTGGGGGCTTAAAAATTATGTTTTGGTGAGTTTATGATAAACTGATTTGTCAAAGTCAAGTTTTATTACGCAGCTCCATACAAGTTTGACTAGTTACATTGAAATTTTGGTTTGCAGAAAAGTGTCAGAAATCGATCTTGAAATGCACTTTTCATTATTTTGGGGGCTTGTAGTGTACATAGCGCCATCTGTGTGTCAAACTCAGGTATCAAACGCAGGTATCAAACGCATATAAAAACGCACACTCACACATCGATAATGTTGATTAGAAAACGTAAGTTAGAGATGAGATAGGTATCGGATCGGATGCACCGATCTGCTAGGACACTCACATTCCTGACCTGGAGCGATACACTACGGAACCGAATAAATTGTATAAGTATCGACACAACCAACAAGTGGTGACCCCGACGTGATCGGTACAAGTAAAATACAAAAGTGAACCGTTTTCATCGCCGGCACATGAACGAGTGCAACGCACCTTTATTCTATTCCGGGTGTTAATAAAAGAGCACAAACAATACCCGTGGGTACAAGCAGTAAAGACGGATAGTGAGACATGTGTGTGAAAGGGTGTATAACGTGAGTGCAATGTGAAAGCCGTCCGTAAAAAAATCGCGAATACACGTCGGATTGACGCTACCACGAGGTCCGGCCATCGCGAATACACGTCGGATTGACGCTACCACGAGGTCCGGCCATCGCGAATACACGTCGGATTGACGCAACCACGAGGTCCGGCCATCGCGAATACACGTCGGATTGACGCTACCACGAGGTCCGGCCATCGCGAATACACGTCGGATTGACGCAACCACGAGGTCCGGCCATCGCGAATACACGTCGGATTGACGCTACCACGAGGTCCGGCCATCGCGAATACACGTCGGATTGACGCAACCACGAGGTCCGGCCATCGCGAATACACGTCGGACGGACGCTACTACGAGGTCCAGCCATCGCGAATACGTCGGAAGGACACACCCACAAGTATTCGGTTATTCCTCGGATATTCGTCGGACGGGCAAAAATCACGATCACCGCCGTCGCAGAGATACGTTGGACGGACGTAGCCTAGCGGGACAACAACCACGAGGTCTGGCTATCGCGAAAATACGTCGGACGGACGTAGTCACGCGAACGATCGTCGCAAATATACGTCGCACGGACGTTGGCACACGGGACCGCCATCGCAAAAACTCGTCGGATGGACGTTGCCATCCCGATCGGCTATCGCAAACATTCGTGGGGCGGACGTTACCACGCGGGACGGCCATCGCATTAATTCCGCAGCTAAGCAATTTTAATTTTTTTCACTTATCCTTAAAACATTTTTTTCCTTTGTCATTTTTTTCTTTTTCTCAAAATATTTAACACTCTTATTAGCAAGGGTTAGTTAGGTTTATTACTTCCATTCACATTCACACAATGAAAGATTCTCAATTAATCCTTCAATTATTAGATAATTAGATTATAAGATACAGTAAGAGTAGGTTTTATTTCAGTGAAGTGTGCATTTTGATTTCCGTTTGAAATTTTTTTATTCTCGTTATGACTGAAGAAAGTAGTAAAACTTCTGTAGCCGTCAGTGGGGAAACATCCAAAGCGCCGGGCGCTGGATGTTATGATGCATTTAAATCGTCTAACCCTCCACCAGCGATTGAAAAAATTTCAACAAAGCTTCCAGAATTCTGGGAGGATGCTCCGGACGTTTGGTTTGCCCAGGCAGAGGCGGAGTTTGAGGTTTCAAAAATTGTTCGAGAAAGAACGAAATACTCATATTTGTTGGGTGCCTTGCCTAAACAAATATTGGTGAAAGTGATTGACATTATTAAAAGTCCCGACACAGAACTGCCATATACCACTCTTAAAAATCACATCCTAAATAGAGTGACACAGAGTGAAGAAGCAAGATTAACCAAATTGCTTTATCATGTAGAAATTGGCGACAGAAAACCATCCGATTTATTTCGCCATATGGTGCAGTTAGCGGGAAATTCAGGGATGGTAGGATCAGCTCTCATACAGAAACTATGGAAATCAAGATTGCCAAAAGCAATTGAAACAACACTGATCGCAGTTGATACCAAAGAGCAAGAAGAACAACTGAGGATCGCGGATAGATTGTGGGAATGTTCCCAGTCTGGAGATGTGTCCGAAGTAAAAAATAGGGCTACCTCCGAAAACAATTCTGAAAATTCTACAGCTATTCTTAGAGCCGAGATCCGTGAACTTCGAGAGGCGGTAAAAAGACTAACAACCAGAGAACGAGGTAGAAGTACGTCACGATTTCATGATAATCGAACTAGGACACAGTCTAAACCTCCTCGGTCAAATTCACGGCCACGCATGTGTTGGTATCATTTCAGATTTGGTAAAGATGCCGAAAAGTGCACAGAACCGTGCACATTCAACAATGAAAATAAAAAAAAACTAACCAACTCGCAGGAACTAGCGGATGTTCCGCGAGATCATGTTAACTTCTCGCCACGACTATTCGTCGAGGATGAAACGTCGAAGTTAACATTCCTGGTAGACACAGGAGCTGACGTGTCAGTTATTCCGCACACCTTGATAGGAAAAGCATTGCACAAAACTGAGGCATTGCTCACGGCAGCCAACGGAAGTTCCATCGCAACATATGGCACAATGCTGCTAAGAGTGAGCCTCGGACTACGACGTGTTTTCAACCATATTTTTATGGTAGCAGCAGTTAATCGCCCTATACTGGGAGCTGACTTTTTGTTTCGAAACGACTTATTGGTAGACCTTAAACGTCGCCGTCTAGTAGATTCATCCACTCAAATAACGGCGAGAGGTACAATTGCACAAGTCGATACGCCGACACCAAAACACTTTTCACATAAACAAACAGATTTCACAAAGGTATTGGAAGAATTTCCATCCTTACTTAAACCTCCCGATTATAACGAACCGGTCCGCCATTCGGTACAGCATTACATAGAAACCAAAGGAACCCTTCCTTTTGCGAAACCTCGGCGCCTAGACCCAAAGAAACTGAAGATCGCACAGGCAGAATTCCAACAAATGTTGGAACTAGGGATATGCCGTGTGTCATCATCTCCTGTTTCATCGCCACTACACATGGTGCCTAAACCAGATCAGGATTGGCGACCGTGTGGTGACTATCGGCGACTCAATGCAATCACTACTCCGGATCGCTATCCGATACCCCACGTTCAGGACTTTACAATGAACCTGAATGGTTGCAAATTTTTCTCAAAGCTGGACATCATCAGAGCATACCACCTGATTCCGGTTGCCGAAGAGGACATCCACAAAACGGCTATAACTACACCGTTTGGATTGTTCGAATTTGTTAGGATGCCTTTCGGGCTTAGGAACGCTGGACAGACTTTTCAACGTTTCATGAACACTATCTTCAGGGACCTAGAGTTCGTTTTTATCTATATAGACGACATTCTAATTGCCAGTCCATCAAAAGAAGAACATATGGAACATCTTCGGATAGTATTAAAACGTCTATCCACAAACGGAGTGAAAATAAAATCTAGTAAGTGCAGTCTCGGAGTAAACGAGATAGATTTTCTCAGCCACCGCATAACAGCTGAGGGAATCACTCCATGTCCGGGCAAGGTAATTGCAATTCGAAATTTTCCTACTCCGAATTCAGTTAAACAAGCTCAACGTATAGTCGGAATGGTGAACTATTACCATCGGTTTATTAAGAATGTTTCAGGAAAACTGCGTCCTATTCATCAACTAATAGCTGAGCACAGCAACAAGAAAAAGAAAAAGGATTTCGTATGGTCAGATGAATGCGAGCAAGCATTGCAATCAATAAAAAGCGACTTAGAAACCACAACATTGTTGGCCCATCCCAACAGTGATGCTGAGCTATCGGTCACAACGGATGCCTCAAACTATGCTGTGGGAGCAGTTTTGGAACAAACAGCTGATGGAAAAAGAGTGCCTTTAGCGTTTTTTTCAAAAACATTAACGCCAACGGAAACAAGGTACTCGACATTCGATCGCGAACTACTTGCGATAGTTCTTGCCATTAAACAATTTAAACATTTCCTTGAAGGACGCATTTTTACGGTATTTACGGATCATAAACCGTTGACTTCTGCTCTAACTTCAAAAACTGAGAAGTCACCGCGCCAAAGCCGGCAGCTAGATTTTATTTCTCAATACACTGCCGATATTCGGTACATTGCGGGGGATAGCAACGTAATAGCCGACGCGCTTTCGCGGATAGGAGAGACAGAAGCAATCACAAATACCTACGGAAATTTTTCGAAGGAGCAGGAAAAAGATGAGCAATTAGTGAAACTTATGAATAACACAGAAGACAAGAACACAAAATTCAGATTAGAACGACTAACCTTGCATAACACAGACTTAGTGTTCGAGTCTTCAACGGGGACTAACCGATTGTATGTTCCATCAACTCTTAGGAGACAAACTTTCGAGAGCCTCCATAATTTGGCACATCCGGGCATACGCGCCTCACGCAAGCTAGTAACGGATAGATTTTTCTGGCCGTCTATGAAAAAAGACATTGGAAATTGGACACGTTGCTGTCAAGGATGCCAAAAAGCTAAAGTAGTTCGACACATAAAATTTCCAATCGAAGAATTTAAAACAACAAAGGGAAGATTCGAGCATATACACATGGACCTCGTTGGACCATTGCCGCCGTCAGAAAACATGACATACCTGCTTACCATAGTCGATAGATTCACAAGGTGGCCAGAGTGTTACCCAATAAACGACATAACCGCATCTACAGTAGCTAGGAAATTCGTTGACGAATACATGTCACGTTTTGGCTGCCCAGCAGTTATTACCACCGACAGAGGAAGGCAATTCACATCGAAGCTATTCGACGAATTAACTCGTATATTGGGAGTACACCATATAAAAACAACGGCATACCACCCTCAATCTAACGGGATGGTAGAGCGTTTCCACCGACATCTGAAGGAAGCACTAAAGGCAAATGGAAATACCACACATTGGACGAAATGCTTGCCTTTGATCCTTTTAGGGATTAGAGTAGCTTTCAAAGAGGACCTTAAAGGTACACCAGCCGAAATGGTTTACGGCCAAAACCTTAGGTTACCTTCAGAAATATTTATCCCTTCTAAAGATGGAAACTTCACAGATCACACCGAATTCATTAAAGATTTGAAAGAGAGTTTCAAATCAATACAACCGAAGGCTCCAAGACATGATAATCAATCCAGGTTTTACGTTCCAAAGTCCATAGAGGATTGCAGACAGGTTTATGTACGGGTAGATAAAGTAAGAACAGGATTAACTGCACCATACGAGGGACCATATGATGTGATACGACGATTTCGAAAATATTACATCGTGAAAATCAATGAAAAAAATGAATCTATTTCTGTCGACCGCCTTAAACCAGCTTTCGAATCTGTAGAAAACTCAAACAACGCAACGCCACAAACCTCGGGTACGAAGGGTAATTCCAGAAAAAAGACAGTACGTTTCAGAGAATAACAAGAGTCCGCGTTTCGCGTTTGACTGCCTCATTCAAATCGTGACTGAGTCACTGGGGGAGGGTCATGTAGTGTACATAGCGCCATCTGTGTGTCAAACTCAGGTATCAAACGCAGGTATCAAACGCATATAAAAACGCACACTCACACATCGATAATGTTGATTAGAAAACGTAAGTTAGAGATGAGATAGGTATCGGATCGGATGCACCGATCTGCTAGGACACTCACATTCCTGACCTGGAGCGATACACTACGGAACCGAATAAATTGTATAAGTATCGACACAACCAACAGGCTTAAAAATGATGTTTTGGTGAGTTTATGATAAACTGATTTGTCAAAGTCAAGTTTTATTAGGCAGTTCCATACAAGTTTGACTAGTTACATTGAAATTTTGATTTGCAGAAAAGTGTCAGAAATCGATCTTGAAATGCACTTTTCATTATTTTGGGGGCTTAAAAGCGATGTTTTGGTGAGTTTAAGACAAAATGATTTGTCAAAGTCAAGTTTTATTACGCAGCTCCATACAAGTTTGACTAGTTACATTGAAATTTTGATTTGCAGAAAAGTGTCAGAAATCGATCTTGAAATGCACTTTTCATTATTTTGGGGGCTTAAAAATGATGTTTTGGTGAGTTTATGACAAACTGATTTGTCAAAGTCAAGTTTTATTACGCAGCTCCATACAAGTTTGACTAGTTACATTGAAATTTTGGTTTGCAGAAAAGTGTCAGAAATCGATCTTGAAATGCACTTTTCATTATTTTGGGGGCTTAAAAATGATGTTTTGGTGAGTTTATGACAAACTGATTTGTCAAAGTCAAGTTTTATTACGCAGCTCCATACAAGTTTGACTAGTTACATTGAAATTTTGGTTTGCAGAAAAGTGTCAGAAATCGATCTTGAAATGCACTTTTCATTATTTTGGGGGCTTAAAAATGATGTTTTGGTGAGTTTAAGACAAAATGATTTGTCAAAGTCAAGTTTTATTACGCAGCTCCATACAAGTTTGACTAGTTACATTGAAATTTTGGTTTGCAGAAAAGTTTCAGAAATCGATCTTGAAATGCACTTTTCATTATTTTGGGGGCTTAAAAATGATGTTTTGGTGAGTTTAAGACAAAATGATTTGTCAAAGTCAAGTTTTATTACGCAGCTCCATACAAGTTTGACTATTTACATTGAAATTTTGGTTTGCAGAAAAGTTTCAGAAATCGATCTTGAAATGCACTTTTCATTATTTTGGGGGCTTAAAAATTATGTTTTGGTGAGTTTATGATAAACTGTTTTGTCAAAGTCAAGTTTTATTACGCAGCTCCATACAAGTTTGACTAGTTACATTGAAATTTTGGTTTGCAGAAAAGTGTCAGAAATCGATCTTGAAATGCACTTTTCATTATTTTGGGGGCTTAAAAATGATGTTTTGGTGAGTTTATGATAAACTGATTTGTCAAAGTCAAGTTTTATTACGCAGCTCCATACAAGTTTGACTAGTTACATTGAAATTTTGGTTTGCAGAAAAGTGTCAGAAATCGATCTTGAAATGCACTTTTCATTATTTTGGGGGCTTAAAAATTATGTTTTGGTGAGTTTATGATAAACTGATTTGTCAAAGTCAAGTTTTATTACGCAGCTCCATACAAGTTTGACTAGTTACATTGAAATTTTGGTTTGCAGAAAAGTGTCAGAAATCGATCTTGAAATGCACTTTTCATTATTTTGGGGGCTTAAAAATGATGTTTTGGTGAGTTTATGATAAACTGATTTGTCAAAGTCAAGTTTTATTACGCAGCTCCATACAAGTTTGACTAGTTACATTGAAATTTTGGTTTGCAGAAAAGTGTCAGAAATCGATCTTGAAATGCACTTTTCATTATTTTGGGGGCTTAAAAATTATGTTTTGGTGAGTTTATGATAAACTAATTGGTCAAAGTCAAGTTTTATTACGCAGCTCCATACAAGTTTGACTAGTTACATTGAAATTTTGGTTTGCAGAAAAGTTTCAGAAATCAATCTTGAAATGCACTTTTCATTATTTTGGGGGCTTAAAAATGATGTTTTGGTGAGTTTATGATAAACTGATTTGTCAAAGTCAAGTTTTATTACGCAGCTCCATACAAGTTTGACTAGTTACACTGAAATTTTGGTTTGCAGAAAAGTGTCAGAAATCGATCTTGAAATGCACTTTTCATTATTTTGGGGGCTTAAAAATGATGTTTTGGTGAGTTTATGATAAACTGATTTGTCAAAGTCAAGTTTTATTACGCAGCTCCATACAAGTTTGACTAGTTACATTGAAATTTTGGTTTGCAGAAAAGTGTCAGAAATCGATCTTGAAATGCACTTTTCATTATTTTGGGGGCTTAAAAATTATGTTTTGGTGAGTTTATGATAAACTAATTGGTCAAAGTCAAGTTTTATTACGCAGCTCCATACAAGTTTGACTAGTTACATTGAAATTTTGGTTTGCAGAAAAGTGTCAGAAATCGATCTTGAAATGCACTTTTCATTATTTTGGGGGCTTAAAAATGATGTTTTGGTGAGTTTATGATAAACTGATTTGTCAAAGTCAAGTTTTATTACGCAGCTCCATACAAGTTTGACTAGTTACATTGAAATTTTGGTTTGCAGAAAAGTGTCAGAAATCGATCTTGAAATGCACTTTTCATTATTTTGGGGGCTTAAAAATGATGTTTTGGTGAGTTTATGATAAACTGATTTGTCAAAGTCAAGTTTTATTACGCAGCTCCATACAAGTTTGACTAGTTACATTGAAATTTTGGTTTGCAGAAAAGTGTCAGAAATCGATCTTGAAATGCACTTTTCATTATTTTGGGGGCTTAAAAATTATGTTTTGGTGAGTTTATGATAAACTGATTTGTCAAAGTCAAGTTTTATTACGCAGCTCCATACAAGTTTGACTAGTTACATTGAAATTTTGGTTTGCAGAAAAGTGTCAGAAATCGATCTTGAAATGCACTTTTCATTATTTTGGGGGCTTAAAAATGATGTTTTGGTGAGTTTATGATAAACTGATTTGTCAAAGTCAAGTTTTATTACGCAGCTCCATACAAGTTTGACTAGTTACATTGAAATTTTGGTTTGCAGAAAAGTGTCAGAAATCGATCTTGAAATGCACTTTTCATTATTTTGGGGGCTTAAAAATTATGTTTTGGTGAGTTTATGATAAACTGATTTGTCAAAGTCAAGTTTTATTACGCAGCTCCATACAAGTTTGACTAGTTACATTGAAATTTTGGTTTGCAGAAAAGTTTCAGAAATCGATCTTGAAATGCACTTTTCATTATTTTGGGGGCTTAAAAATGATGTTTTGGTGAGTTTAAGACAAAATGATTTGTCAAAGTCAAGTTTTATTACGCAGCTCCATACAAGTTTGACTAGTTACATTGAAATTTTGGTTTGCAGAAAAGTGTCAGAAATCGATCTTGAAATGCACTTTTCATTATTTTGGGGGCTTAAAAATGATGTTTTGGTGAGTTTATGATAAACTGATTTGTCAAAGTCAAGTTTTATTACGCAGCTCCATACAAGTTTGACTAGTTACATTGAAATTTTGGTTTGCAGAAAAGTTTCAGAAATCGATCTTGAAATGCACTTTTCATAATTTTGGGGGCTTAAAAATTATGTTTTGGTGAGTTTTTGAAAAAATTATTTGTCAAAGTCGAGTTTTAATAGGCAGCTTGCATACAAGTTTGACTAGTTACTTAGAAATTTTGGTTTGCAGAAAAGTTTCAGAAATCAATCTTGAAATGCAATTTTCATTATTTTGGGGGCTAAAAAATGATGTTTTGGTGAGTTTTTGAAAAAATTATTTGTCAAAGTCGAGTTTTAATAGGCAGCTTGCATACAAGTTTGACTAGTTACTTAGAAATTTTGGTTTGCAGAAAAGTTTCAGAAATCAATCTTGAAATGCAATTTTCATTCTTTTGGGGACTAAAAAATGATGTTTTGGTGAGTTTTTGAAAAAATTATTTGTCAAAGTCAAGTTTTAATAGGCAGTTCCACACAAGTTTGACTAGTTACATTGAAATTTTGGTTTGCAGAAAAGTTTCAGAAATCAATCTTGAAATGCAATTTTCATTATTTTGGGGACTAAAAAATGATGTTTTGGTGAGTTTTTGAAAAAAATATTTGTCAAAGTCGAGTTTTAATAGGCAGCTTGCATACAAGTTTGACTAGTTACTTAGAAATTTTGGTTTGCAGAAAAGTTTCAGAAATCAATCTTGAAATGCAATTTTCATTATTTTGGGGGCTAAAAAATGATGTTTTGGTGAGTTTTTGAAAAAATGATTTGTCAAAGTCAAGTTTTATTAGGCAGTTCCATACAAGTTTGACTAGTTACATTGAAATTTTGGTTTGCAGAAAAGTTTCAGAAATCAATCTTGAAATGCAATTTTCATTATTTTGGGGACTAAAAAATGATGTTTTGGTGAGTTTTTGAAAAAATTATTTGTCAAATTCGAGTTTTAATAGGCAGCTTGCATACAAGTTTGACTAGTTACATTGAAATTTTGGTTTGCAGAAAAGTTTCAGAAATCAATCTTGAAATGCAATTTTCATTCTTTTGGGGACTAAAAAATGATGTTTTGGTGAGTTTTTGAAAAAATGATTTGTCAAAGTCAAGTTTTATTAGGCAGTTCCATACAAGTTTGACTAGTTACATTGAAATTTTGGTTTGCAGAAAAGTTTCAGAAATCAATCTTGAAATGCAATTTTCATTATTTTGGGGACTAAAAAATGATGTTTTGGTGAGTTTTTGAAAAAATTATTTGTCAAAGTCGAGTTTTAATAGGCAGCTTGCATACAAGTTTGACTAGTTACTTAGAAATTTTGGTTTGCAGAAAAGTTTCTGAAATCGATCTTAAAATGCACTTTCCATTATTTTGGGGGCTAAAAAATGATGTTTTGGTGAGTTTTTGAAAAAATTATTTGTCAAAGTCAAGTTTTATTAGGCAGCTTGCATACAAGTTTGACTAGTTACTTAGAAATTTTGGTTTGCAGAAAAGTTTCTGAAATTGATCTTAAAATGCAGTTTTCATTATTTTGGGGGCTAAAAAATTATGTTTTGGTGAGTTTTTGAAAAAATTATTTGTCAAAGTCGATTTTTAATAGGCAGCTTGCATACAAGTTTGACT
Organism: Anopheles marshallii; assembly: GCF_943734725.1. Lineage (NCBI taxonomy): Eukaryota > Metazoa > Arthropoda > Insecta > Diptera > Culicidae > Anopheles > Anopheles marshallii. The sequence goes on along the minus strand of NW_026525680.1, from coordinate 249,621 downwards.
AGTTACATTGAAATTTTGGTTTGCAGAAAAGTTTCAGAAATCAATCTTGAAATGCAATTTTCATTATTTTGGGGACTAAAAAATGATGTTTTGGTGAGGTTTTGAAAAAATGATTTGTCAAAGTCAAGTTTTATTAGGCAGTTCCATACAAGTTTGACTAGTTACATTGAAATTTTGGTTTGCAGAAAAGTTTCTGAAATCGATCTTAAAATGCAGTTTTCATTATTTTGGGGGCTAAAAAATGATGTTTTGGTGAGCTTTTGAAAAAATGACTTGTCAAATTCAAGTTTTATTAGGCAGTTCCATACAAGTTTGACAAGTTACTTAGAAATTTTGGTTTGCAGAAAAGTTTCTGAAATCGATCTTAAAATGCAGTTTCCATTATTTTGGGGGCTAAAAAATGATGTTTTGGTGAGTTTTTGAAAAAATTATTTGTCAAAGTCAAGTTTTATTAGGCAGCTTGCATACAAGTTTGACTAGTTACTTAGAAATTTTGGTTTGCAGAAAAGTTTCTGAAATCGATCTTAAAATGCAGTTTTCATTATTTTGGGGGCTTAAAAATGATGTTTTGGTGAGTTTTTGAAAAAATATTTGTCAAAGTCGAGTTTTAATAGGCAGCTTGCATACAAGTTTGACTAGTTACATTGAAATTTTGGTTTGCAGAAAAGTTTCAGAAATCAATCTTGAAATGCAATTTTCATTATTTTGGGGACTAAAAAATGATGTTTTGGTGAGTTTTTGAAAAAAATATTTGTCAAAGTCGAGTTTTAATAGGCAGCTTGCATACAAGTTTGACTAGTTACTTAGAAATTTTGGTTTGCAGAAAAGTTTCTGAAATCGATCTTAAAATGCAGTTTTCATTATTTTGGGGGCTAAAAAATGATGTTTTGGTGAGTTTTTGAAAAAATGATTTGTCAAAGTCAAGTTTTATTACGCAGCTCCATACAAGTTTGACTAGTTACATTGAAATTTTGGTTTGCAGAAAAGTTTCAGAAATCAATCTTGAAATGCAATTTTCATTATTTTGGGGGCTAAAATTTGATGTTTTGGTGAGTTTTTGAAAAAAATATTTGTCAAAGTCGAGTTTTAATAGGCAGCTTGCATACAAGTTTGACTAGTTACTTAGAAATTTTGGTTTGCAGAAAAGTTTCTGAAATCGATCTTAAAATGCAGTTTTCATTATTTTGGGGGCTAAAAAATGATGTTTTGGTGAGTTTTTGAAAAAATTATTTGTCAAAGTCGAGTTTTAATAGGCAGCTTGCATACAAGTTTGACTAGTTACATTGAAATTTTGGTTTGCAGAAAAGTTTCAGAAATCAATCTTGAAATGCAATTTTCATTATTTTGGGGACTAAAAAATGATGTTTTGGTGAGTTTTTGAAAAAAATATTTGTCAAAGTCGAGTTTTAATAGGCAGCTTGCATACAAGTTTGACTAGTTACTTAGAAATTTTGGTTTGCAGAAAAGTTTCTGAAATCGATCTTAAAATGCAGTTTTCATTATTTTGGGGGCTAAAAAATGATGTTTTGGTGAGTTTTTGAAAAAATGATTTGTCAAAGTCAAGTTTTATTACGCAGCTCCATACAAGTTTGACTAGTTACATTGAAATTTTGGTTTGCAGAAAAGTTTCAGAAATCAATCTTGAAATGCAATTTTCATTATTTTGGGGGCTAAAAATTGATGTTTTGGTGAATTTTTGAAAAAATTATTTGTCAAAGTCGAGTTTTAATAGGCAGCTTGCATACAAGTTTGACTAGTTACATTGAAATTTTGGTTTGCAGAAAAGTTTCAGAAATCAATCTTGAAATGCAATTTTCATTCTTTTGGGGACTAAAAAATGATGTTTTGGTGAGTTTTTGAAAAAATGATTTGTCAAAGTCGAGTTTTAATAGGCAGCTTGCATACAAGTTTGACTAGTTACATTGAAATTTTGGTTTGCAGAAAAGTTTCAGAAATCAATCTTGAAATGCAATTTTCATTATTTTGGGGACTAAAAAATGATGTTTTGGTGAGTTTTTGAAAAAATTATTTGTCAAAGTCGAGTTTTAATAGGCAGCTTGCATACAAGTTTGACTAGTTACATTGAAATTTTGGTTTGCAGAAAAGTTTCAGAAATCAATCTTGAAATGCAATTTTCATTCTTTTGGGGACTAAAAAATGATGTTTTGGTGAGTTTTTGAAAAAATGATTTGTCAAAGTCAAGTTTTATTAGGCAGTTCCATACAAGTTTGACTAGTTACATTGAAATTTTGGTTTGCAGAAAAGTTTCAGAAATCAATCTTGAAATGCAATTTTCATTATTTTGGGGACTAAAAAATGATGTTTTGGTGAGTTTTTGAAAAAATTATTTGTCAAAGTCGAGTTTTAATAGGCAGCTTGCATACAAGTTTGACTAGTTACTTACAAATTTTGGTTTGCAGAAAAGTTTCTGAAATCGATCTTAAAATGCAGTTTTCATTATTTTGGGGGCTAAAAAATGATGTTTTGGTGAGTTTTTGAAAAAATGATTTGTCAAAGTCAAGTTTTATTAGGCAGTTCCATACAAGTTTGACTAGTTACATTGAAATTTTGGTTTGCAGAAAAGTTTCAGAAATCAATCTTGAAATGCAATTTTCATTCTTTTGGGGACTAAAAAATGATGTTTTGGTGAGTTTTTGAAAAAATTATTTGTCAAAGTCGAGTTTTAATAGGCAGCTTGCATACAAGTTTGACTAGTTACTTAGAAATTTTGGTTTGCAGAAAAGTTTCTGAAATCGATCTTAAAATGCAGTTTTCATTATTTTGGGGGCTAAAAAATGATGTTTTGGTGAGTTTTTGAAAAAATTATTTGTCAAAGTCGAGTTTTAATAGGCAGCTTGCATACAAGTTTGACTAGTTACTTAGAAATTTTGGTTTGCAGAAAAGTTTCTGAAATCGATCTTAAAATGCAGTTTCCATTATTTTGGGGGCTAAAAAATGATGTTTTGGTGAGTTTTTGAAAAAATTATTTGTCAAAGTCAAGTTTTAATAGGCAGTTTCACACAAGTTTGACTAGTTACTTAGAAATTTTGGTTTGCAGAAAAGTTTCTGAAATCGATCTTAAAATGCAGTTTTCATTATTTTGGGGGCTAAAAAATGATGTTTTGGTGAGTTTTTGAAAAAATGACTTGTCAAATTCAAGTTTTATTAGGCAGTTCCATACAAGTTTGACTTGTTACTTAGAAATTTTGTTTTGCAGAAAAGTTTCTGAAATCGATCTTAAAATGCAGTTTTCATTATTTTGGGGGCTAAAAAATGATGTTTTGGTGAGTTTTTGAAAAAAATATTTGTCAAAGTCGAGTTTTAATAGGCAGCTTGCATACAAGTTTGACTAGTTACTTAGAAATTTTGGTTTGCAGAAAAGTTTCTGAAATCGATCTTAAAATGCAGTTTTCATTATTTTGGGGGCTAAAAAATGATGTTTTGGTGAGTTTTTGAAAAAATGATTTGTCAAAGTCAAGTTTTATTAGGCAGTTCCATACAAGTTTGACTAGTTACATTGAAATTTTGGTTTGCAGAAAAGTTTCAGAAATCAATCTTGAAATGCAATTTTCATTATTTTGGGGACTAAAAAATGATGTTTTGGTGAGTTTTTGAAAAAATTATTTGTCAAAGTCGAGTTTTAATAGGCAGCTTGCATACAAGTTTGACTAGTTACATTGAAATTTTGGTTTGCAGAAAAGTTTCAGAAATCAATCTTGAAATGCAATTTTCATTCTTTTGGGGACTAAAAAATGATGTTTTGGTGAGTTTTTGAAAAAATGATTTGTCAAAGTCAAGTTTTATTAGGCAGTTCCATACAAGTTTGACTAGTTACATTGAAATTTTGGTTTGCAGAAAAGTTTCAGAAATCAATCTTGAAATGCAATTTTCATTATTTTGGGGACTAAAAAATGATGTTTTGGTGAGTTTTTGAAAAAAATATTTGTCAAAGTCGAGTTTTAATAGGCAGCTTGCATACAAGTTTGACTAGTTACTTAGAAATTTTGGTTTGCAGAAAAGTTTCTGAAATCGATCTTAAAATGCAGTTTTCATTATTTTGGGGGCTAAAAAATGATGTTTTGGTGAGTTTTTGAAAAAATGATTTGTCAAAGTCAAGTTTTATTACGCAGCTCCATACAAGTTTGACTAGTTACATTGAAATTTTGGTTTGCAGAAAAGTTTCAGAAATCAATCTTGAAATGCAATTTTCATTATTTTGGGGGCTAAAAATTGATGTTTTGGTGAATTTTTGAAAAAATTATTTGTCAAAGTCGAGTTTTAATAGGCAGCTTGCATACAAGTTTGACTAGTTACATTGAAATTTTGGTTTGCAGAAAAGTTTCAGAAATCAATCTTGAAATGCAATTTTCATTCTTTTGGGGACTAAAAAATGATGTTTTGGTGAGTTTTTGAAAAAATGATTTGTCAAAGTCGAGTTTTAATAGGCAGCTTGCATACAAGTTTGACTAGTTACATTGAAATTTTGGTTTGCAGAAAAGTTTCAGAAATCAATCTTGAAATGCAATTTTCATTATTTTGGGGACTAAAAAATGATGTTTTGGTGAGTTTTTGAAAAAATTATTTGTCAAAGTCGAGTTTTAATAGGCAGCTTGCATACAAGTTTGACTAGTTACATTGAAATTTTGGTTTGCAGAAAAGTTTCAGAAATCAATCTTGAAATGCAATTTTCATTCTTTTGGGGACTAAAAAATGATGTTTTGGTGAGTTTTTGAAAAAATGATTTGTCAAAGTCAAGTTTTATTAGGCAGTTCCATACAAGTTTGACTAGTTACATTGAAATTTTGGTTTGCAGAAAAGTTTCAGAAATCAATCTTGAAATGCAATTTTCATTATTTTGGGGACTAAAAAATGATGTTTTGGTGAGTTTTTGAAAAAATTATTTGTCAAAGTCGAGTTTTAATAGGCAGCTTGCATACAAGTTTGACTAGTTACTTACAAATTTTGGTTTGCAGAAAAGTTTCTGAAATCGATCTTAAAATGCAGTTTTCATTATTTTGGGGGCTAAAAAATGATGTTTTGGTGAGTTTTTGAAAAAATGATTTGTCAAAGTCAAGTTTTATTAGGCAGTTCCATACAAGTTTGACTAGTTACATTGAAATTTTGGTTTGCAGAAAAGTTTCAGAAATCAATCTTGAAATGCAATTTTCATTCTTTTGGGGACTAAAAAATGATGTTTTGGTGAGTTTTTGAAAAAATTATTTGTCAAAGTCGAGTTTTAATAGGCAGCTTGCATACAAGTTTGACTAGTTACTTAGAAATTTTGGTTTGCAGAAAAGTTTCTGAAATCGATCTTAAAATGCAGTTTTCATTATTTTGGGGGCTAAAAAATGATGTTTTGGTGAGTTTTTGAAAAAATTATTTGTCAAAGTCGAGTTTTAATAGGCAGCTTGCATACAAGTTTGACTAGTTACTTAGAAATTTTGGTTTGCAGAAAAGTTTCTGAAATCGATCTTAAAATGCAGTTTCCATTATTTTGGGGGCTAAAAAATGATGTTTTGGTGAGTTTTTGAAAAAATTATTTGTCAAAGTCAAGTTTTAATAGGCAGTTTCACACAAGTTTGACTAGTTACTTAGAAATTTTGGTTTGCAGAAAAGTTTCTGAAATCGATCTTAAAATGCAGTTTTCATTATTTTGGGGGCTAAAAAATGATGTTTTGGTGAGTTTTTGAAAAAATGACTTGTCAAATTCAAGTTTTATTAGGCAGTTCCATACAAGTTTGACTTGTTACTTAGAAATTTTGTTTTGCAGAAAAGTTTCTGAAATCGATCTTAAAATGCAGTTTTCATTATTTTGGGGGCTAAAAAATGATGTTTTGGTGAGTTTTTGAAAAAAATATTTGTCAAAGTCGAGTTTTAATAGGCAGCTTGCATACAAGTTTGACTAGTTACTTAGAAATTTTGGTTTGCAGAAAAGTTTCTGAAATCGATCTTAAAATGCAGTTTTCATTATTTTGGGGGCTAAAAAATGATGTTTTGGTGAGTTTTTGAAAAAATGATTTGTCAAAGTCAAGTTTTATTAGGCAGTTCCATACAAGTTTGACTAGTTACATTGAAATTTTGGTTTGCAGAAAAGTTTCAGAAATCAATCTTGAAATGCAATTTTCATTATTTTGGGGACTAAAAAATGATGTTTTGGTGAGTTTTTGAAAAAATTATTTGTCAAAGTCGAGTTTTAATAGGCAGCTTGCATACAAGTTTGACTAGTTACATTGAAATTTTGGTTTGCAGAAAAGTTTCAGAAATCAATCTTGAAATGCAATTTTCATTCTTTTGGGGACTAAAAAATGATGTTTTGGTGAGTTTTTGAAAAAATGATTTGTCAAAGTCAAGTTTTATTAGGCAGTTCCATACAAGTTTGACTAGTTACATTGAAATTTTGGTTTGCAGAAAAGTTTCAGAAATCAATCTTGAAATGCAATTTTCATTATTTTGGGGACTAAAAAATGATGTTTTGGTGAGTTTTTGAAAAAATTATTTGTCAAAGTCGAGTTTTAATAGGCAGCTTGCATACAAGTTTGACTAGTTACTTAGAAATTTTGGTTTGCAGAAAAGTTTCTGAAATCGATCTTAAAATGCAGTTTTCATTATTTTGGGGGCTTAAAAATTATGTTTTGGTGAGTTTTTGAAAAAATGATTTGTCAAAGTCAAGTTTTATTAGGCAGTTCCATACAAGTTTGACTAGTTACATTGAAATTTTGGTTTGCAGAAAAGTTTCAGAAATCAATCTTGAAATGCAATTTTCATTCTTTTGGGGACTAAAAAATGATGTTTTGGTGAGTTTTTGAAAAAATTATTTGTCAAAGTCGAGTTTTAATAGGCAGCTTGCATACAAGTTTGACTAGTTACTTAGAAATTTTGGTTTGCAGAAAAGTTTCTGAAATCGATCTTAAAATGCAGTTTTCATTATTTTGGGTGCTAAAAAATGATGTTTTGGTGAGTTTTTGAAAAAATTATTTGTCAAAGTCGAGTTTTAATAGGCAGCTTGCATACAAGTTTGACTAGTTACTTAGAAATTTTGGTTTGCAGAAAAGTTTCTGAAATCGATCTTAAAATGCAGTTTCCATTATTTTGGGGGCTAAAAAATGATGTTTTGGTGAGTTTTTGAAAAAATTATTTGTCAAAGTCAAGTTTTAATAGGCAGTTCCACACAAGTTTGACTAGTTACTTAGAAATTTTGGTTTGCAGAAAAGTTTCTGAAATCGATCTTAAAATGCAGTTTTCATTATTTTGGGGGCTAAAAAATGATGTTTTGGTGAGTTTTTGAAAAAATGACTTGTCAAATTCAAGTTTTATTAGGCAGTTCCATACAAGTTTGACTTGTTACTTAGAAATTTTGTTTTGCAGAAAAGTTTCTGAAATCGATCTTAAAATGCAGTTTTCATTATTTTGGGGGCTAAAAAATGATGTTTTGGTGAGTTTTTGAAAAAATGATTTGTCAAAGTCAAGTTTTATTAGGCAGCTTGCATACAAGTTTGACTAGTTACATTGAAATTTTGGTTTGCAGAAAAGTTTCTGAAATCGATCTTAAAATGCAGTTTTCATTATTTTGGGGGCTAAAAAATGATGTTTTGGTGAGTTTTTGAAAAAATGACTTGTCAAATTCAAGTTTTATTAGGCAGTTCCATACAAGTTTGACAAGTTACTTAGAAATTTTGGTTTGCAGAAAAGTTTCTGAAATCGATCTTAAAATGCAGTTTCCATTATTTTGGGGGCTAAAATATGATGTTTTGGTGAGTTTTTGAAAAAATTATTTGTCAAAGTCAAGTTTTATTAGGCAGCTTGCATACAAGTTTGACTAGTTACTTAGAAATTTTGGTTTGCAGAAAAGTTTCTGAAATCGATCTTAAAATGCAGTTTTCATTATTTTGGGGGCTAAAAAATGATGTTTTGGTGAGTTTTTGAAAAAATTATTTGTCAAAGTCGAGTTTTAATAGGCAGCTTGCATACAAGTTTGACTAGTTACATTGAAATTTTGGTTTGCAGAAAAGTTTCAGAAATCAATCTTGAAATGCAATTTTCATTATTTTGGGGGCTAAAAAATGATGTTTTGGTGAGTTTTTGAAAAAATTATTTGTCAAAGTCGAGTTTTAATAGGCAGCTTGCATACAAGTTTGACTAGTTACTTAGAAATTTTGGTTTGCAGAAAAGTTTCAGAAATCAATCTTGAAATGCAATTTTCATTATTTTGGGGGCTAAAAAATGATGTTTTGGTGAGTTTTTGAAAAAAATATTTGTCAAAGTCGAGTTTTAATAGGCAGCTTGCATACAAGTTTGACTAGTTACTTAGAAATTTTGGTTTGCAGAAAAGTTTCTGAAATCGATCTTAAAATGCAGTTTTCATTATTTTGGGGGCTAAAAAATGATGTTTTGGTGAGTTTTTGAAAAAATTATTTGTCAAAGTCGAGTTTTAATAGGCAGCTTGCATACAAGTTTGACTAGTTACTTAGAAATTTTGGTTTGCAGAAAAGTTTCTGAAATCGATCTTAAAATGCAGTTTTCATTATTTTGGGGGCTAAAAAATGATGTTTTGGTGAGTTTTTGAAAAAATTATTTGTCAAAGTCGAGTTTTAATAGGCAGCTTGCATACAAGTTTGACTAGTTACTTAGAAATTTTGGTTTGCAGAAAAGTTTCTGAAATCGATCTTAAAATGCAGTTTTCATTATTTTGGGGGCTAAAAAATGATGTTTTGGTGAGTTTTTGAAAAAATTATTTGTCAAAGTCGAGTTTTAATAGGCAGCTTGCATACAAGTTTGACTAGTTACTTAGAAATTTTGGTTTGCAGAAAAGTTTCTGAAATCGATCTTAAAATGCAGTTTTCATTATTTTGGGGGCTAAAAAATGATGTTTTGGTGAGTTTTTGAAAAAATTATTTGTCAAAGTCGAGTTTTAATAGGCAACTTGCATACAAGTTTGACTATTGACAATGAAATTTTGGTTTGCCAAAAAGTTTCAGAAATCGATTTTGGATTTCACTTTTCATTATTTTATTGGCATAAAAATGATGTTTTGGTTGGTCTCTGAAAAAATGATTTGTCAAAGTCGAGTTTTAATAGGCAGCTTGCATACAAGTTTGACTAGTTACTTAGAAATTTTGGTTTGCAGAAAAGTTTCAGAAATCAATCTTGAAATGCAGTTTCCATTATTTTGGGGGCTTAAAAATGATGTTTTGGTGAGTTTTTGAAAAAATTATTTGTCAAAGTCGAGTTTTAATAGGCAGCTTGCATACAAGTTTGACTAGTTACTTAGAAATTTTGGTTTGCAGAAAAGTTTCTGAAATCGATCTTAAAATGCAGTTTTCATTATTTTGGGGGCTAAAAAATGATGTTTTGGTGAGTTTTTGAAAAAATTATTTGTCAAAGTCGAGTTTTAATAGGCAGCTTGCATACAAGTTTGACTAGTTACTTAGAAATTTTGGTTTGCAGAAAAGTTTCTGAAATCGATCTTAAAATGCAGTTTTCATTATTTTGGGGGCTAAAAAATGATGTTTTGGTGAGTTTTTGAAAAAATTATTTGTCAAAGTCGAGTTTTAATAGGCAGCTTGCATACAAGTTTGACTAGTTACATTGAAATTTTGGTTTGCAGAAAAGTTTCAGAAATCAATCTTGAAATGCAATTTTCATTCTTTTGGGGACAAAAAAATGATGTTTTGGTGAGTTTTTGAAAAAACTATTTGTCAAAGTCGAGTTTTAATAGGCAGCTTGCATACAAGTTTGACTAGTTACTTAGAAATTTTGGTTTGCAGAAAAGTTTCTGAAATCGATCTTAAAATGCAGTTTTCATTATTTTGGGGACTTAAAAATGATGTTTTGGTGAGTTTTTGAAAAAACTATTTGTCAAAGTCGAGTTTTAATAGGCAGCTTGCATACAAGTTTGACTAGTTACTTAGAAATTTTGGTTTGCAGAAAAGTTTCTGAAATCGATCTTAAAATGCAGTTTCCATTATTTTGGGGGCTTAAAAATGATGTTTTGGTGAGTTTAAGACAAAATGATTTGTCAAAGTCAAGTTTTATTACGCAGCTCCATACAAGTTTGACTAGTTACATTGAAATTTTGTTTTGCAGAAAAGTTTCAGAAATCAATCTTGAAATGCAATTTTCATTCTTTTGGGGGCTAAAAAATGATGTTTTGGTGAGTTTTTGAAAAAATTATTTGTCAAAGTCGAGTTTTAATAGGCAGCTTGCATACAAGTTTGACTAGTTACATTGAAATTTTGGTTTGCAGAAAAGTTTCAGAAATCAATCTTGAAATGCAATTTTCATTCTTTTGGGGACTAAAAAATGATGTTTTGGTGAGTTTTTGAAAAAATGATTTGTCAAAGTCAAGTTTTATTAGGCAGTTCCATACAAGTTTGACTAGTTACATTGAAATTTTGGTTTGCAGAAAAGTTTCAGAAATCAATCTTGAAATGCAATTTTCATTATTTTGGGGACTTAAAAATGATGTTTTGGTGAGTTTTTGAAAAAACTATTTGTCAAAGTCGAGTTTTAATAGGCAGCTTGCATACAAGTTTGACTAGTTACTTAGAAATTTTGGTTTGCAGAAAAGTTTCTGAAATCGATCTTAAAATGCAGTTTTCATTATTTTGGGGGCTAAAAAATGATGTTTTGGTGAGTTTTTGAAAAAATTATTTGTCAAAGTCGAGTTTCAATAGGCAGCTTGCATACAAGTTTGACTAGTTACTTAGAAATTTTGGTTTGCAGAAAAGTTTCTGAAATCGATCTTAAAATGCAGTTTCCATTATTTTGGGGGCTTAAAAATGATGTTTTGGTGAGTTTAAGACAAAATGATTTGTCAAAGTCAAGTTTTATTACGCAGCTCCATACAAGTTTGACTAGTTACATTGAAATTTTGTTTTGCAGAAAAGTTTCAGAAATCAATCTTGAAATGCAATTTTCATTATTTTGGGGGCTAAAAAATGATGTTTTGGTGAGTTTTTGAAAAAATTATTTGTCAAAGTCGAGTTTTAATAGGCAGCTTGCATACAAGTTTGACTAGTTACTTAGAAATTTTGGTTTGCAGAAAAGTTTCTGAAATCGATCGTGGAATGCACTTTTCATTATTTTGGGGGCTCAAAAATGATGTTTTGGTTGGTCTCTGAAAAAATTATTTGTCAAAGTCGAGTTTTAAAAGGCAACTTGCATACAAGTTTGACTAGTGACAATGAAGTTTTGGTTTGCCAAAAAGTTTCTGAAATCGATTTTGGATCGAACTTTTCATTATTTTGGGGGCTTAAAAATGATGTTTTGGTTGGTCTCTGAAAAAATGATTTGTCAAAGTCGAGTTTTAAAAGGCAACTTGCATACAAGTTTGACTAGTGACAATGAAATTTTAAATTGCCAAAAAGTTTCCGAAATCGATTTTGGATTTTACTTTTCATTATTTTGGGGGCCTAAAAATGATGGTTTGGTTGGTCTCTGAAAAAATGATTTGCCAAAGTCGAGTTTTAAAAGGCAACTTGCATACAAGTTTGACTAGTGACAATGAAGTTTTGGTTTGCCAAAAAGTTTCCGAAATCGATTTTGGATTTAACTTTTCATTCTTTTGGGGGCTCAAAAATGATGTTTTGGTTGGTCTCTGAAAAAATTATTTGTCAAAGTCGAGTTTTAAAAGGCAACTTGCATACAAGTTTGACTAGTGACAATGAAGTTTTGGTTTGCCAAAAAGTTTCCGAAATCGATTTTGGATTTCACTTTTCATTATTTTGGGGGCTCAAAAATGATGTTTTGGTTGGTCTCTGAAAAAATTATTTGTCAAAGTCGAGTTTCAATAGGCAGCTTGCATACAAGTTTGACTAGTTACTTAGAAATTTTGGTTTGCAGAAAAGTTTCTGAAATCGATCTTAAAATGCAGTTTTCATTATTTTGGGGGCTAAAAAATGATGTTTTGGTGAGTTTTTGAAAAAATGATTTGTCAAAGTCGAGTTTTAATAGGCAGCTTGCATACAAGTTTGACTAGTTACTTAGAAATTTTGGTTTGCAGAAAAGTTTCTGAAATCGATCTTAAAATGCAGTTTTCATTATTTTGGGGGCTAAAAAATGATGTTTTGGTGAGTTTTTGAAAAATTTATTTGTCAAAGTCGAGTTTTAATAGGCAGCTTGCATACAAGTTTGACTAGTTACTTAGAAATTTTGGTTTGCAGAAAAGTTTCTGAAATCGATCTTAAAATGCAGTTTTCATTATTTTGGGGGCTAAAAAATGATGTTTTGGTGAGTTTTTGAAAAAATTATTTGTCAAAGTCGAGTTTTAATAGGCAGCTTGCATACAAGTTTGACTAGTTACATTGAAATTTTGGTTTGCATAAAAGTTTCAGAAATCAATCTTGAAATGCAATTTTCATTATTTTGGGGGCTAAAAATTGATGTTTTGGTGAGTTTTTGAAAAAATTATTTGTCAAAGTCAAGTTTTATTAGGCAGTTCCATACAAGTTTGACTAGTTACATTGAAATTTTGGTTTGCAGAAAAGTTTCAGAAATCAATCTTGAAATGCAATTTTCATTATTTTGGGGGCTAAAAAATGATGTTTTGGTGAATTTTTGAAAAAATTATTTGTCAAAGTCGAGTTTTAATAGGCAGCTTGCATACAAGTTTGACTAGTTACATTGAAATTTTGGTTTGCAGAAAAGTTTCAGAAATCAATCTTGAAATGCAATTTTCATTCTTTTGGGGACTAAAAAATGATGTTTTGGTGAATTTTTGAAAAAATGATTTGTCAAAGTCGAGTTTTAATAGGCAGCTTGCATACAAGTTTGACTAGTTACATTGAAATTTTGGTTTGCAGAAAAGTTTCAGAAATCAATCTTGAAATGCAATTTTCATTCTTTTGGGGACTAAAAAATGATGTTTTGGTGAGTTTTTGAAAAAATGATTTGTCAAAGTCGAGTTTTATTACGCAGCTCCATACAAGTTTGACTAGTTACATTGAAATTTTGGTTTGCAGAAAAGTGTCAGAAATCGATCTTGAAATGCACTTTTCATTATTTTGGGGGCTTAAAAATTATGTTTTGGTGAGTTTATGATAAACTGATTTGTCAAAGTCAAGTTTTATTACGCAGCTCGATACAAGTTTGACTAGTTACATTGAAATTTTGGTTTGCAGAAATGTTTCAGAAATCGATCTTGAAATGCACTTTTCATTATTTTGGGGGCTTAAAAATTATGTTTTGGTGAGTTTATTATAAACTGATTTGTCTAAGTCAAGTTTTATTACGCAGCTCCATACAAGTTTGACTAGTTACATTGAAATTTTGGTTTGCAGAAAAGTGTCAGAAATCGATCTTGAAATGCACTTTTCATTATTTTGGGGGCTTGAAAATTATGTTTTGTTGAGTTTATGATAAACTGATTTGTCAAAGTCAAGTTTTATTACGCAGCTCCATACAAGTTTGACTAGTTACATTGAAATTTTGGTTTGCAGAAAAGTGTCAGAAATCGATCTTGAAATGCACTTTTCATTATTTTGGGGGCTTAAAAATTATGTTTTGTTGAGTTTATGATAAACTGATTTGTCAAAGTCAAGTTTTATTACGCAGCTCCATACAAGTTTGACTAGTTACATTGAAATTTTGGTTTGCAGAAAAGTGTCAGAAATCGATCTTGAAATGCACTTTTCATTATTTTGGGGCTTAAAAATTATGTTTTAGTGAGTTTATGATAAACTGATTTGTCAAAGTCAAGTTTTATTACGCAGCTCCATACAAGTTTGACTAGTTACATTGAAATTTTGGTTTGCAGAAAAGTGTCAGAAATCGATCTTGAAATGCACTTTTCTTTATTTTGGGGGCTTAAAAATTATGTTTTGGTGAGTTTATGATAAACTGATTTGTCAAAGTCAAGTTTTATTACGCAGCTCCATACAAGTTTGACTAGTTACATTGAAATTTTGGTTTGCAGAAAAGTGTCAGAAATCGATCTTGAAATGCACTTTTCATTATTTTGGGGGCTTAAAAATGATGTTTTGGTGAGTTTATGATAAACTGATATGTCAAAGTCAAGTTTTATTACGCAGCTCCATACAAGTTTGACTAGTTACATTGAAATTTTGGTTTGCAGAAAAGTTTCAGAAATCAATCTTGAAATGCAATTTTCATTATTTTGGGGGCTAAAAAATGATGTTTTGGTGAATTTTTGAAAAAATTATTTGTCAAAGTCGAGTTTTAATAGGCAGCTTGCATACAAGTTTGACTAGTTACATTGAAATTTTGTTTTGCAGAAAAGTTTCAGAAATCAATCTTGAAATGCAATTTTCATTCTTTTGGGGACTAAAAAATGATGTTTTGGTGAGTTTTTGAAAAAATTATTTGTCAAAGCCGAGTTTTAATAGGCAGCTTGCATACAAGTTTGACTAGTTACTTAGAAATTTTGGTTTGCAGAAAAGTTTCTGAAATCGATCTTAAAATGCAGTTTTCATTATTTTGGGGGCTAAAAAATGATGTTTTGGTGAGTTTTTGAAAAAATTATTTGTCAAAGTCGAGTTTTAATAGGCAGCTTGCATACAAGTTTGACTAGTTACTTAGAAATTTTGGTTTGCAGAAAAGTTTCTGAAATCGATCTTAAAATGCAGTTTCCATTATTTTGGGGGCTAAAAAATGATGTTTTGGTGCGTTTTTGAAAAAATTATTTGTCAAAGTCAAGTTTTAATAGGCAGTTCCACACAAGTTTGACTAGTTACTTAGAAATTTTGGTTTGCAGAAAAGTTTCTGAAATCGATCTTAAAATGCAGTTTCCATTATTTTGGGGGCTAAAAAATGATGTTTTGGTGAGTTTTTGAAAAAATTATTTGTCAAAGTCGAGTTTTAATAGGCAGCTTGCATACAAGTTTGACTAGTTACTTAGAAATTTTGGTTTGCAGAAAAGTTTCTGAAATCGATCTTAAAATGCAGTTTCCATTATTTTGGGGGCTAAAAAATGATGTTTTGGTGAGTTTTTGAAAAAATTATTTGTCAAAGTCGAGTTTTAATAGGCAGCTTGCATACAAGTTTGACTAGTTACTTAGAAATTTTGGTTTGCAGAAAAGTTTCTGAAATCGATCTTAAAATGCAGTTTCCATTATTTTGGGGGCTAAAAAATGATGTTTTGGTGAGTTTTTGAAAAAATTATTTGTCAAAGTCAAGTTTTATTAGGCAGCTTGCATACAAGTTTGACTAGTTACTTAGAAATTTTGGTTTGCAGAAAAGTTTCTGAAATCGATCTTAAAATGCAGTTTTCATTATTTTGGGGGCTAAAAAATGATGTTTTGGTGAGTTTTTGAAAAAATTATTTGTCAAAGTCGAGTTTTAATAGGCAGCTTGCATACAAGTTTGACTAGTTACATTGAAATTTTGGTTTGCAGAAAAGTTTCAGAAATCAATCTTGAAATGCAATTTTCATTATTTTGGGGACTAAAAAATGATGTTTTGGTGAGTTTTTGAAAAAATGATTTGTCAAAGTCAAGTTTTATTAAGCAGTTCCATACAAGTTTGACTAGTTACATTGAAATTTTGGTTTGCAGAAAAGTTTCTGAAATCGATCTTAAAATGCAGTTTTCATTATTTTGGGGGCTAAAAAATGATGTTTTGGTGAGTTTTTGAAAAAATTATTTGTCAAAGTCAAGTTTTAATAGGCAGTTCCACACAAGTTTGACTAGTTACTTAGAAATTTTGGTTTGCAGAAAAGTTTCTGAAATCGATCTTAAAATGCAGTTTCCATTATTTTGGGGGCTAAAAAATGATGTTTTGGTGCGTTTTTGAAAAAATTATTTGTCAAAGTCAAGTTTTAATAGGCAGTTCCACACAAGTTTGACTAGTTACTTAGAAATTTTGGTTTGCAGAAAAGTTTCTGAAATCGATCTTAAAATGCAGTTTCCATTATTTTGGGGGCTAAAAAATGATGTTTTGGTGAGTTTTTGAAAAAATTATTTGTCAAAGTCGAGTTTTAATAGGCAGCTTGCATACAAGTTTGACTAGTTACTTAGAAATTTTGGTTTGCAGAAAAGTTTCTGAAATCGATCTTAAAATGCAGTTTCCATTATTTTGGGGGCTAAAAAATGATGTTTTGGTGAGTTTTTGAAAAAATTATTTGTCAAAGTCGAGTTTTAATAGGCAGCTTGCATACAAGTTTGACTAGTTACTTAGAAATTTTGGTTTGCAGAAAAGTTTCTGAAATCGATCTTAAAATGCAGTTTTCATTATTTTGGGGGCTAAAAAATGATGTTTTGGTGAATTCTTGAAAAAATTATTTGTCAAAGTCGAGTTTTAATAGGCAGCTTGCATACAAGTTTGACTAGTTACATTGAAATTTTGGTTTGCAGAAAAGTTTCAGAAATCAATCTTGAAATGCAATTTTCATTCTTTTGGGGACTAAAAAATGATGTTTTGGTGAGTTTTTGAAAAAATGATTTGTCAAAGTCGAGTTTTAATAGGCAGCTTGCATACAAGTTTGACTAGTTACATTGAAATTTTGGTTTGCAGAAAAGTTTCTGAAATCGATCTTGAAATGCAATTTTCATTATTTTGGGGGCTTAAAAATGATGTTTTGGTGAGTTTTTGAAAAAATTATTTGTCAAAGTCGAGTTTTAATAGGCAGCTTGCATACAAGTTTGACTAGTTACATTGAAATTTTGGTTTGCAGAAAAGTGTCAGAAATCGATCTTGAAATGCACTTATCATTATTTTGGGGGCTTAAAAATTATGTTTTGGTGAGTTTATGATAAACTGATTTGTCAAAGTCAAGTTTTATTAGGCAGTTCCATACAAGTTTGACTAGTTACATTGAAATTTTGGTTTGCAGAAAAGCGTCAGAAATCGATCTTGAAATGCACTCATCATTATTTTGGGGGCTAAAAAATGATGTTTTGGTGAGTTTATGATAAACTGATTTGTCAAAGTCAAGTTTTATTAGGCAGTTCCATACAAGTTTGACTAGTTACATTGAAATTTTGGTTTGCAGAAAAGCGTCAGAAATCGATCTTGAAATGCACTTATCATTATTTTGGGGGCTAAAAAATGATGTTTTGGTGAGTTTATGATAAACTGATTTGTCAAAGTCAAGTTTTATTAGGCAGTTCCATACAAGTTTGACTAGTTACATTGAAATTTTGGTTTGCAGAAAAGCGTCAGAAATCGATCTTGAAATGCACTTATCATTATTTTGGGGGCTAAAAAATGATGTTTTGGTGAGTTTATGATAAACTGATTTGTCAAAGTCAAGTTTTATTAGGCAGTTCCATACAAGTTTGACTAGTTACATTGAAATTTTGGTTTGCAGAAAAGCGTCAGAAATCGATCTTGAAATGCACTTATCATTATTTTGGGGGCTAAAAAATGATGTTTTGGTGAGTTTATGATAAACTGATTTGTCAAAGTCAAGTTTTATTAGGCAGTTCCATACAAGTTTGACTAGTTACATTGAAATTTTGGTTTGCAGAAAAGTTTCAGAAATTGATCTTGAAATGCACTTTTCATTATTTTGGGGGCTTAAAAATGATGTTCTGGTGAGTTTAAGACAAAATGATTTGTCAAAGTCAAGTTTTATTACGCAGCTCCATACAAGTTTGACTAGTTACATTGAAATTTTGGTTTGCAGAAAAGCGTCAGAAATCGATCTTGAAATGCACTTATCATTATTTTGGGGGCTTAAAAATGATGTTTTGGTGAGTTTATGATAAACTGATTTGTCAAAGTCAAGTTTTATTAGGCAGTTCCATACAAGTTTGACTAGTTACATTGAAATTTTGGTTTGCAGAAAAGTTTCAGAAATCAATCTTGAAATGCAATTTTCATTATTTTGGGGACTAAAAAATGATGTTTTGGTGAGTTTTTGAAAAAATTATTTGTCAAAGTCAAGTTTTAATAGGCAGTTCCACACAAGTTTGACTAGTTACATTGAAATTTTGGTTTGCAGAAAAGCGTCAGAAATCAATCTTGAAATGCACTTATCATTATTTTGGGGGCTAAAAAATGATGTTTTGGTGAGTTTAAGACAAAATGATTTGTCAAAGTCAAGTTTAATTACGCAGCTCCATACAAGTTTGACTAGTAGCAATGAAATTTTGGTTTGCAGAAAAGTTTCAGGAATTGATCTTGAAATGCACTTTTCATTATTTTGGGGGCTTAAAAATGATGTTCTGGTGAGTTTAAGACAAAATGATTTGTCAAAGTCAAGTTTTATTACGCAGCTCCATACAAGTTTGACTAGTTACATTGAAATTTTGGTTTGCAGAAAAGTTTCAGAAATCGATCTTGAAATGCACTTTTCATTATTTTGGGGGCTGAAAAATGATGTTTTGGTGAGTTTATGATAAACTGATTTGTCAAAGTCAAGTTTTATTACGCAGCTCCATACAAGTTTGACTAGTTACATTGAAATTTTGGTTTGCAGAAAAGCGTCAGAAATCGATCTTGAAATGCACTTATCATTATTTTGGGGGCTTAAAAATGATGTTTTGGTGAGTTTATGATAAACTGATTTGTCAAAGTCAAGTTTTATTAGGCAGTTCCATACAAGTTTGACTAGTTACATTGAAATTTTGGTTTGCAGAAAAGTTTCAGAAATCAATCTTGAAATGCAATTTTCATTATTTTGGGGGCTGAAAAATGATGTTTTGGTGAGTTTTTGAAAAAATTATTTGTCAAAGTCGAGTTTTAATAGGCAGCTTGCAGACAAGTTTGACTAGTTACTTAGAAATTTTGGTTTGCAGAAAAGTTTCTGAAATCGATCTTAAAATGCAGTTTCCATTATTTTGGGGGCTAAAAAATGATGTTTTGGTGAGTTTTTGAAAAAATTATTTGTCAAAGTCAAGTTTTAATAGGCAGTTCCACACAAGTTTGACTAGTTACTTAGAAATTTTGGTTTGCAGAAAAGTTTCTGTAATCGATCTTAAAATGCAGTTTTCATTATTTTGGGGGCTAAAAAATGATGTTTTGGTGAGTTTTTGAAAAAATGACTTGTCAAATTCAAGTTTTATTAGGCAGCTTGCATACAAGTTTGACTAGTTACTTAGAAATTTTGGTTTGCAGAAAAGTTTCTGAAATCGATCTTAAAATGCAGTTTTCATTATTTTGGGGGCTAAAAAATGATGTTTTGGTGAGTTTTTGAAAAAATTATTTGTCAAAGTCGAGTTTTAATAGGCAGCTTGCATACAAGTTTGACTAGTTACATTGAAATTTTGGTTTGCAGAAAAGCGTCAGAAATCGATCTTGAAATGCACTTATCATTATTTTGGGGGCTTAAAAATGATGTTTTGGTGAGTTTATGATAAACTGATTTGTCAAAGTCAAGTTTTATTAGGCAGTTCCATACAAGTTTGACTAGTTACATTGAAATTTTGGTTTGCAGAAAAGTTTCAGAAATCAATCTTGAAATGCAATTTTCATTATTTTGGGGGCTGAAAAATGATGTTTTGGTGAGTTTTTGAAAAAATTATTTGTCAAAGTCGAGTTTTAATAGGCAGCTTGCATACAAGTTTGACTAGTTACTTAGAAATTTTGGTTTGCAGAAAAGTTTCTGAAATCGATCTTAAAATGCAGTTTCCATTATTTTGGGGGCTAAAAAATGATGTTTTGGTGAGTTTTTGAAAAAATTATTTGTCAAAGTCAAGTTTTAATAGGCAGTTCCACACAAGTTTGACTAGTTACTTAGAAATTTTGGTTTGCAAAATAGTTTCTTTAATCGATCTTGGAATGCATTTTTCATTATTTTGGGGGCTTAAAATGATGTTTTGGTGGTTCTCTGAAAAAATGATTTGCCAAAGTCGAGTTTTAATAGGCAGCTTGCATACAAGTTTGACTAGTTACTTAGAAATTTTGGTTTGCAGAAAAGTTTCTGAAATCGATCTTAAAATGCAGTTTTCATTATTTTGGGGGCTAAAAAATGATGTTTTGGTGAGTTTTTGAAAAAATTATTTGTCAAAGTCGAGTTTTAATAGGCAGCTTGCATACAAGTTTGACTAGTTACATTGAAATTTTGGTTTGCAGAAAAGTTTCAGAAATCAATCTTGAAATGCAATTTTCATTATTTTGGGGGCTAAAAATTGATGTTTTGGTGAGTTTTTGAAAAAATGATTTGTCAAAGTCAAGTTTTATTAGGCAGTTCCATACAAGTTTGACTAGTTACATTGAAATTTTGGTTTGCAGAAAAGTTTCAGAAATCAATCTTGAAATGCAATTTTCATTATTTTGGGGGCTAAAAAATGATGTTTTGGTGAATTTTTGAAAAAATTATTTGTCAAAGTCGAGTTTTAATAGGCAGCTTGCATACAAGTTTGACTAGTTACATTGAAATTTTGGTTTGCAGAAAAGTTTCAGAAATCAATCTTGAAATGCAATTTTCATTCTTTTGGGGACTAAAAAATGATGTTTTGGTGAGTTTTTGAAAAAATGATTTGTCAAAGTCGAGTTTTAATAGGCAGCTTGCATACAAGTTTGACTAGTTACATTGAAATTTTGGTTTGCAGAAAAGTTTCAGAAATCAATCTTGAAATGCAATTTTCATTATTTTGGGGGCTAAAAAATGATGTTTTGGTGAATTTTTGAAAAAATTATTTGTCAAAGTCGAGTTTTAATAGGCAGCTTGCATACAAGTTTGACTAGTTACATTGAAATTTTGGTTTGCAGAAAAGTTTCAGAAATCAATCTTGAAATGCAATTTTCATTCTTTTGGGGACTAAAAAATGATGTTTTGGTGAGTTTTTGAAAAATGATTTGTCAAAGTCGAGTTTTAATAGGCAGCTTGCATACAAGTTTGACTAGTTACATTGAAATTTTGGTTTGCAGAAAAGTTTCAGAAATCAATCTTGAAATGCAATTTTCATTATTTTGGGGGCTAAAAAATGATGTTTTGGTGAATTTTTGAAAAAATTATTTGTCAAAGTCGAGTTTTAATAGGCAGCTTGCATACAAGTTTGACTAGTTACATTGAAATTTTGGTTTGCAGAAAAGTTTCAGAAATCAATCTTGAAATGCAATTTTCATTCTTTTGGGGACTAAAAAATGATGTTTTGGTGAGTTTTTGAAAAAATGATTTGACAAAGTCGAGTTTTAATAGGCAGCTTGCATACAAGTTTGACTAGTTACATTGAAATTTTGGTTTGCAGAAAAGTTTCAGAAATCAATCTTGAAATGCAATTTTCATTATTTTGGGGGCTAAAAAATGATGTTTTGGTGAATTTTTGAAAAAATTATTTGTCAAAGTCGAGTTTTAATAGGCAGCTTGCATACAAGTTTGACTAGTTACATTGAAATTTTGGTTTGCAGAAAAGTTTCAGAAATCGATCTTGAAATGCAATTTTCATTCTTTTGGGGACTAAAAAATGATGTTTTGGTGAGTTTTTGAAAAAATGATTTGTCAAAGTCGAGTTTTAATAGGCAGCTTGCATACAAGTTTGACTAGTTACATTGAAATTTTGGTTTGCAGAAAAGTTTCAGAAATCAATCTTGAAATGCAATTTTCATTATTTTGGGGGCTAAAAAATGATGTTTTGGTGAATTTTTGAAAAAATTATTTGTCAAAGTCGAGTTTTAATAGGCAGCTTGCATACAAGTTTGACTAGTTACATTGAAATTTTGGTTTGCAGAAAAGTTTCAGAAATCAATCTTGAAATGCAATTTTCATTATTTTGGGAGCTAAAAATTGATGTTTTGGTGAGTTTTTGAAAAAATGATTTGTCAAAGTCAAGTTTTATTACGCAGCTCCATACAAGTTTGACTAGTTACATTGACATTTTGGTTTGCAGAAAAGTGTCAGAAATCGATCTTGAAATGCACTTTTCATTATTTTGGGGGCTTAAAAATGATGTTTTGGTGAGTTTAAGACAAAATGATTTGTCAAAACTCAAGTTTTATTACGCAGCTCCATACAAGTTTGACTAGTTACATTGAAATTTTGGTTTGCAGAAAAGTTTCAGAAATCAATCTTGAAATGCAATTTTCATTATTTTGGGGGCTAAAAAATGATGTTTTGGTGAATTTTTGAAAAAAATATTTGTCAAAGTCGAGTTTTAATAGGCAGCTTGCATACAAGTTTGACTAGTTACATTGAAATTTTGGTTTGCAGAAAAGTTTCAGAAATCGATCTTAAAATGCAGTTTTCATTATTTTGGGGGCTAAAAAATGATGTTTTGGTGAGTTTTTGAAAAAATTATTTGTCAAAGTCGAGTTTTAATAGGCAGCTTGCATACAAGTTTGACTAGTTACATTGAAATTTTGGTTTGCAGAAAAGTTTCAGAAATCAATCTTGAAATGCAATTTTCATTATTTTGGGGGCTAAAAAATGATGTTTTGGTGAATTTTTGAAAAAATTATTTGTCAAAGTCGAGTTTTAATAGGCAGCTTGCATACAAGTTTGACTAGTTACATTGAAATTTTGGTTTGCAGAAAAGTTTCAGAAATCAATCTTGAAATGCAATTTTCATTATTTTGGGGGCTAAAAATTGATGTTTTGGTGAGTTTTTGAAAAAATGATTTGTCAAAGTCAAGTTTTATTACGCAGCTCCATACAAGTTTGACTAGTTACATTGAAATTTTGGTTTGCAGAAAAGTTTCAGAAACCGATCTTGAAATGCACTTTTCATTATTTTGGGGGCTTAAAAATGATGTTTTGGTGAGTTTAAGACAAAATGATTTGTCAAAACTCAAGTTTTATTACGCAGCTCCATACAAGTTTGACTAGTTACATTGAAATTTTGGTTTGCAGAAAAGTTTCAGAAATCAATCTTGAAATGCAATTTTCATTATTTTGGGGGCTAAAAAATGATGTTTTGGTGAATTTTTGAAAAAATTATTTGTCAAAGTCGAGTTTTAATAGGCAGCTTGCATACAAGTTTGACTAGTTACATTGAAATTTTGGTTTGCAGAAAAGTTTCAGAAATCGATCTTAAAATGCAGTTTTCATTATTTTGGGGGCTAAAAAATGATGTTTTGGTGAGTTTTTGAAAAAATTATTTGTCAAAGTCGAGTTTTAATAGGCAGCTTGCATACAAGTTTGACTAGTTACTTAGAAATTTTGGTTTGCAGAAAAGTTTCTGAAATCGATCTTAAAATGCAGTTTTCATTATTTTGGGGGCTAAAAAATGATGTTTTGGTGAGTTTTTGAAAAAATTATTTGTCAAAGTCGAGTTTTAATAGGCAGCTTGCATACAAGTTTGACTAGTTACTTAGAAATTTTGGTTTGCAGAAAAGTTTCTGAAATCGATCTTAAAATGCAGTTTTCATTATTTTGGGGGCTAAAAAATGATGTTTTGGTGAGTTTTTGAAAAAATTATTTGTCAAAGTCGAGTTTTAATAGGCAGCTTGCATACAAGTTTGACTAGTTACATTGAAATTTTGGTTTGCAGAAAAGTTTCAGAAATCAATCTTGAAATGCAATTTTCATTATTTTGGGGGCTAAAAATTGATGTTTTGGTGAATTTTTGAAAAAATTATTTGTCAAAGTCGAGTTTTAATAGGCAGCTTGCATACAAGTTTGACTAGTTACATTGAAATTTTGGTTTGCAGAAAAGTTTCAGAAATCAATCTTGAAATGCAATTTTCATTCTTTTGGGGACTAAAAAATGATGTTTTGGTGAGTTTTTGAAAAAATGATTTGTCAAAGTCGAGTTTTAATAGGCAGCTTGCATACAAGTTTGACTAGTTACATTGAAATTTTGGTTTGCAGAAAAGTTTCAGAAATCAATCTTGAAATGCAATTTTCATTATTTTGGGGGCTAAAAAATGATGTTTTGGTGAATTTTTGAAAAAATGATTTGTCAAAGTCGAGTTTTAATAGGCAGCTTGCATACAAGTTTGACTAGTTACATTGAAATTTTGGTTTGCAGAAAAGTTTCAGAAATCAATCTTGAAATGCAATTTTCATTATTTTGGGGGCTAAAAAATGATGTTTTGGTGAATTTTTGAAAAAATGATTTGTCAAAGTCGAGTTTTAATAGGCAGCTTGCATACAAGTTTGACTAGTTACATTGAAATTTTGGTTTGCAGAAAAGTTTCAGAAATCAATCTTGAAATGCAATTTTCATTATTTTGGGGGCTCAAAAATGATGTTTTGGTTGGTCTCTGAAAAAATGATTTGTCAAAGTCGAGTTTTAAAAGGCAACTTGCATACAAGTTTGACTAATGACAATGAAATTTTGGTTTGCCAAAAAGTTTCCGAAATTGATTTTGGATTTCACTTTTCATTATTTTGGGGGCTCAAAAATGATGTTTTGGTTGGTCTCTGAAAAAATGATTTGTCAAAGTCGAGTTTTAAAAGGCAACTTGCATACAAGTTTGACTAGTGACAATGAAATTTTGGTTTGCCAAAAAGTTTCCGAAATTGATTTTGGATTTCACTTTTCATTATTTTGGGGGCTCAAAAATGATGTTTTGGTTGGTCTCTGAAAAAATGATTTGTCAAAGTCGAGTTTTAAAAGGCAGCTTGCATACAAGTTTGACTAGTGACAATGAAATTTTGGATTGAAAAAAGTTTCCGAAATCGATTTTGGATTTTACTTTTCATTATTTTGGGGGCTCAAAAATGATGTTTTGGTTGGTCTCTGAAAAAATGATTTGTCAAAGTCGAGTTTTAAAAGGCAACTTGCATACAAGTTTGACTAGTGACAATGAAATTTTGGTTTGCCAAAAAGTTTCCGAAATTGATTTTGGATTTCACTTTTCATTATTTTGGGGGCTCAAAAATGATGTTTTGGTTGGTCTCTGAAAAAATGATTTGTCAAAGTCGAGTTTTAAAAGGCAACTTGCATACAAGTTTGACTAGTGACAATGAAATTTTGGTTTGCCAAAAAGTTTCCGAAATTGATTTTGGATTTCACTTTTCATTATTTTGGGGGCTCAAAAATGATGTTTTGGTTGGTCTCTGAAAAAATGATTTGTCAAAGTCGAGTTTTAAAAGGCAACTTGCATACAAGTTTGACTAGTGACAATGAAATTTTGGTTTGCCAAAAAGTTTCCGAAATCGATTTTGGATTTCACTTTTCATTATTTTGGGGGCTTAAAAATGATGGTTTGGTTGGTCTCTGAAAAAATGATTTGTTAAAGTCGAGTTTTGAAAGGCAACTTGCATACAAGTTTGACTAATGACAATGAAATTTTGGTTTGCCAAAAAGTTTCCGAAATTGATTTTGGATTTCACTTTTCATTATTTTGGGGGCTCAAAAATGATGTTTTGGTTGGTCTCTGAAAAAATGATTTGTCAAAGTCGAGTTTTAAAAGGCAACTTGCATACAAGTTTGACTAGTGACTATGAAATTTTGGTTTGCCAAAAAGTTTCCGAAATTGATTTTGGATTTCACTTTTCATTATTTTGGGGGCTCAAAAATGATGTTTTGGTTGGTCTCTGAAAAAATGATTTGTCAAAGTCGAGTTTTAAAAGGCAACTTGCATACAAGTTTGACTAGTGACAATGAAATTTTGGTTTGCCAAAAAGTTTCCGAAATTGATTTTGGATTTCACTTTTCATTATTTTGGGGGCTCAAAAATGATGTTTTGGTTGGTCTCTGAAAAAATGATTTGTCAAAGTCGAGTTTTAAAAGGCAACTTGCATACAAGTTTGACTAGTGACAATGAAATTTTGGTTTGCCAAAAAGTTTCCGAAATCGATTTTGGATTTCACTTTTCATTATTTTGGGGGCTTAAAAATGATGGTTTGGTTGGTCTCTTGAAAAATGATTTGTCAAAGTCGAGTTTTAAAAGGCAACTTGCAAACAAGTTTGACTAGTGACAATGAAATTTTGGTTTGCCAAAAAGTTTCCGAAATTGATTTTGGATTTCACTTTTCATTATTTTGGGGGCTTAAAAATGATGTTTTGGTTGGTTTCTGAAAAAATGATTTGTCAAAGTCGAGTTTTAAAAGGCAACTTGCATACAAGTCTGACTAGTGACAATGAAATTTTGGATTGAAAAAAGTTTCCGAAATCGATTTTGGATTTCACTTTTCATTATTTTGGGGGCTCAAAAATGATGTTTTGGTTGGTCTCTGAAAAAATGATTTGTCAAAGTCGAGTTTTAAAAGGCAACTTGCATACAAGTTTGACTAGTGACAATGAAATTTTGGTTTGCCAAAAAGTTTCCGAAATCGATTTTGGATTTCACTTTTCATTATTTTGGGGGCTTAAAAATGATGGTTTGGTTGGTCTCTGAAAAAATGATTTGTTAAAGTCGAGTTTTGAAAGGCAACTTGCATACAAGTTTGACTAATGACAATGAAATTTTGGTTTGCCAAAAAGTTTCCGAAATTGATTTTGGATTTCACTTTTCATTATTTTGGGGGCTCAAAAATGATGTTTTGGTTGGTCTCTGAAAAAATGATTTGTCAAAGTCGAGTTTTAAAAGGCAACTTGCATACAAGTTTGACTAGTGACAATGAAATTTTGGTTTGCCAAAAAGTTTCCGAAATTGATTTTGGATTTCACTTTTCATTATTTTGGGGGCTCAAAAATGATGTTTTGGTTGGTCTCTGAAAAAATGATTTGTCAAAGTCGAGTTTTAAAAGGCAACTTGCATACAAGTTTGACTAGTGACAATGAAATTTTGGTTTGCCAAAAAGTTTCCGAAATTGATTTTGGATTTCACTTTTCATTATTTTGGGGGCTCAAAAATGATGTTTTGGTTGGTCTCTGAAAAAATGATTTGTCAAAGTCGAGTTTTAAAAGGCAACTTGCATACAAGTTTGACTAGTGACAATGAAATTTTGGTTTGCCAAAAAGTTTCCGAAATCGATTTTGGATTTCACTTTTCATTATTTTGGGGGCTTAAAAATGATGGTTTGGTTGGTCTCTTGAAAAATGATTTGTCAAAGTCGAGTTTTAAAAGGCAACTTGCAAACAAGTTTGACTAGTGACAATTAAATATTGGTTTGCCAAAAAGTTTCCGAAATTGATTTTGGATTTCACTTTTCATTATTTTGGGGGCTCAAAAATGATGTTTTGGTGGGTCTCTGAAAAAATGATTTGTCAAAGTCGAGTTTTAAAAGGCAACTTGCATACAAGTTTGACTAGTGACAATGGAATTTTTTTTTGCCAAAAAGTTTCCGAAATCGATTTAGAATTTCACTTTTCATTATTTTGGGGGCTTAAAAATGATGGTTTGGTTGGTCTCTGAAAAAATGATTTGTTAAAGTCGAGTTTTAAAAGGCAACTTGCAAACAAGTTTGACTAGTGACAATGAAATTTTGGTTTGCCAAAAAGTTTCCGAAATCGATTTTGGATTTCACTTTTCATTATTTTGGGGGCTTAAAAATGATGTTTTGGTTGGTCTCTGAAAAAATGATTTGTCAAAGTCGAGTTTTAAAACGCAACTTGCATACAAGTTTGACTAGTGACAATGAAATTTTGGTTTGCCAAAAAGTTTCCGAAATCGATTTTGGATTTCACTTTTCATTATTTTGGGGGCTTAAAAATGATGGTTTGGTTGGTCTCTGAAAAAATGATTTATCAAAGTCGAGTTTTAAAAGGCAACCTGCATACAAGTTTGACTAGTGACAATGAAATTTTGGTTTGCCAAAAAGTTTCCGAAATCGATTTTGGATCGAACTTTTCATTATTTTGGGGGCTTAAAAATGATGTTTTGGTTGGTCTCTGAAAAAATGATTTGTCAAAGTCGAGTTTTAAAAGGCAACTTGCATACAAGTTTGACTAGTGACAATGAAATTTTGGTTTGCCAAAAAGTTTCCGAAATCGATTTTGGATTTCACTTTTCATTATTTTGGGGGCTTAAAAATGATGTTTTGGTTGGTTTCTGAAAAAATGATTTGTCAAAGTCGAGTTTTAAAAGGCAACTTGCATACAAGTCTGACTAGTGACAATGAAATTTTGGTTTGCCAAAAAGTTTCCGAAATCGATTTTGGATTTCACTTTTCATTATTTTGGGGTCTCAAAAATGATGTTTTGGTTGGTCTCTGAAAAAATGATTTGTCAAAGTCGAATTTTAAAAGGCAACTTGCATACAAGTTTTACTAGTGACAATGAAATTTTGGATTGAAAAAAGTTTCCGAAATCGATTTTGGATTTCACTTTTCATTATTTTGGGGGCTCAAAAATGATGTTTTGGTTGGTCTCTGAAAAAATGATTTGTCAAAGTCGAGTTTTAAAAGGCAGCTTGCATACAAGTTTGACTAGTGACAATGAAATTTTGGATTGAAAAAAGTTTCCGAAATCGATTTTGGATTTCACTTTTCATTATTTTGGGGGCTTAAAAATGATGTTTTGGTTGGTCTCTGAAAAAATGATTTGTCAAAGTCGAGTTTTAAAAGGCAACTTGCATACAAGTTTGACTAGTGACAATGAAATCTTGGTTTGCCAAAAAGTTTCTGAAATCGATTTTGGATTTCACTTTTCATTATTTTGGGGTCTCAAAAATGATGTTTTGGTTGGTCTCTGAAAAAATGATTTGTCAAAGTCGAATTTTAAAAGGCAACTTGCATACAAGTTTTACTAGTGACAATGAAATTTTGGATTGAAAAAAGTTTCCGAAATCGATTTTGGATTTCACTTTTCATTATTTTGGGGGCTCAAAAATTATGGTTTGGTTGGTCTCTGAAAAAATGATTTGTCAAAGTCGAGTTTTAAAAGGCAACTTGCATACAAGTTTGACTAGTGACAATGAAATTTTGGATTGAAAAAAGTTTCCGAAATCGATTTTGGATTTCACTTTTCATTATTTTGGGGGCTCAAAAATGATGTTTTGGTTGGTCTCTGAAAAAATGATTTGTCAAAGTCGAGTTTTAAAAGGCAACTTGCATACAAGTTTTACTAGTGACAATGAAATTTTGGATTGAAAAAAGTTTCCGAAATCGATTTTGGATTTTACTTTTCATTATTTTGGGGGCTCAAAAATGATGTTTTGGTTGGTCTCTGAAAAAATGATTTGTCAAAGTCGAGTTTTAAAAGGCAGCTTGCATACAAGTTTTACTAGTGACAATGAAATTTTGGATTGAAAAAAGTTTCCGAAATCGATTTTGGATTTCACTTTTCATTATTTTGGGGGCTCAAAAATGATGTTTTGGTTGGTCTCTGAAAAAATGATTTGTCAAAGTCGAGTTTTAAAAGGCAGCTTGCATACAAGTTTGACTAGTGACAATGAAATTTTGGATTGAAAAAAGTTTCCGAAATCGATTTTGGATTTTACTTTTCATTATTTTGGGGGCTCAAAAATGATGTTTTGGTTGGTCTCTGAAAAAATGATTTGTCAAAGTCGAGTTTTAAAAGGCAGCTTGCATACAAGTTTGACTAGTGACAATGAAATTTTGGTTTGCCAAAAAGTTTCCGAAATCGATTTTGGATTTTACTTTTCATTATTTTGGGGGCTCAAAAATGATGTTTTGGTTGGTCTCTGAAAAAATGATTTGTCAAAGTCGTGTTTTAAAAGGCAACTTGCATACAAGTTTGACTAGTGACAATGAAATTTTGGATTGAAAAAAGTTTCCGAAATCGATTTTGGATTTCACTTTTCATTATTTTGGGGGCTCAAAAATGATGTTTTGGTTGGTCTCTGAAAAAATGATTTGTCAAAGTCGTGTTTTAAAAGGCAACTTGCATACAAGTTTGACTAGTGACAATGAAATTTTGGATTGAAAAAAGTTTCCGAAATCGATTTTGGATTTCACTTTTCATTATTTTGGGGGCTCAAAAATGATGTTTTGGTTGGTCTCTGAAAAAATGATTTGTCAAAGTCGAGTTTTAAAAGGCAGCTTGCATACAAGTTTGACTAGTGACAATGAAATTTTGGATTGAAAAAAGTTTCCGAAATCGATTTTGGATTTTACTTTTCATTATTTTGGGGGCTCAAAAATGATGTTTTGGTTGGTCTCTGAAAAAATGATTTGTCAAAGTCGAGTTTTAAAAGGCAGCTTGCATACAAGTTTGACTAGTGACAATGAAATTTTGGATTGAAAAAAGTTTCCGAAATCGATTTTGGATTTCACTTTTCATTATTTTGGGGGCTCAAAAATGATGTTTTGGTTGGTCTCTGAAAAAATGATTTGTCAAAGTCGAGTTTTAAAAGGCAACTTGCATACAAGTTTGACTAGTGACAATGAAATTTTGGTTTGCCAAAAAGTTTCCGAAATTGATTTTGGATTTCACTTTTCATTATTTTGGGGGCTCAAAAATGATGTTTTGGTTGGTCTCTGAAAAAATGATTTGTCAAAGTCGTGTTTTAAAAGGCAACTTGCATACAAGTTTGACTAGTGACAATGAAATTTTGGATTGAAAAAAGTTTCCGAAATCGATTTTGGATTTCACTTTTCATTATTTTGGGGGCTCAAAAATGATGTTTTGGTTGGTCTCTGAAAAAATGATTTGTCAAAGTCGAGTTTTAAAAGGCAGCTTGCATACAAGTTTGACTAGTGACAATGAAATTTTGGATTGAAAAAAGTTTCCGAAATCGATTTTGGATTTTACTTTTCATTATTTTGGGGGCTCAAAAATGATGTTTTGGTTGGTCTCTGAAAAAATGATTTGTCAAAGTCGAGTTTTAAAAGGCAGCTTGCATACAAGTTTGACTAGTGACAATGAAATTTTGGATTGAAAAAAGTTTCCGAAATCGATTTTGGATTTCACTTTTCATTATTTTGGGGGCTCAAAAATGATGTTTTGGTTGGTCTCTGAAAAAATGATTTGTCAAAGTCGAGTTTTAAAAGGCAGCTTGCATACAAGTTTGACTAGTGACAATGAAATTTTGGATTGAAAAAAGTTTCCGAAATCGATTTTGGATTTTACTTTTCATTATTTTGGGGGCTCAAAAATGATGTTTTGGTTGGTCTCTGAAAAAATGATTTGTCAAAGTCGAGTTTTAAAAGGCAACTTGCATACAAGTTTGACTAGTGACAATGAAATTTTGGTTTGCCAAAACGTTTCCGAAATTGATTTTGGATTTCACTTTTCATTATTTTGGGGGCTCAAAAATGATGTTTTGGTTGGTCTCTGAAAAAATGATTTGTCAAAGTCGAGTTTTAAAAGGCAACTTGCATACAAGTTTGACTAGTGACAATGAAATTTTGGTTTGCCAAAAAGTTTCCGAAATTGATTTTGGATTTCACTTTTCATTATTTTGGGGGCTCAAAAATGATGTTTTGGTTGGTCTCTGAAAAAATGATTTGTCAAAGTCGAGTTTTAAAAGGCAACTTGCATACAAGTTTGACTAGTGACAATGAAATTTTGGTTTGCCAAAAAGTTTCCGAAATCGATTTTGGATTTCACTTTTCATTATTTTGGGGGCTTAAAAATGATGGTTTGGTTGGTCTCTGAAAAAATGATTTGTTAAAGTCGAGTTTTGAAAGGCAACTTGCAAACAAGTTTGACTAATGACAATGAAATTTTGGTTTGCCAAAAAGTTTCCGAAATTGATTTTGGATTTCACTTTTCATTATTTTGGGGGCTCAAAAATGATGTTTTGGTTGGTCTCTGAAAAAATGATTTGTCAAAGTCGAGTTTTAAAAGGCAACTTGCATACAAGTTTGACTAGTGACAATGAAATTTTGGTTTGCCAAAAAGTTTCCGAAATTGATTTTGGATTTCACTTTTCATTATTTTGGGGGCTCAAAAATGATGTTTTGGTTGGTCTCTGAAAAAATGATTTGTCAAAGTCGAGTTTTAAAAGGCAACTTGCATACAAGTTTGACTAGTGACAATGAAATTTTGGTTTGCCAAAAAGTTTCCGAAATCGATTTTGGATTTCACTTTTCATTATTTTGGGGGCTTAAAAATGATGGTTTGGTTGGTCTCTTGAAAAATGATTTGTCAAAGTCGAGTTTTAAAAGGCAACTTGCAAACAAGTTTGACTAGTGACAATGAAATTTTGGTTTGCCAAAAAGTTTCCGAAATTGATTTTGGATTTCACTTTTCATTATTTTGGGGTCTTAAAAATGATGGTTTGGTTGGTTTCTGAAAAAATGATTTGTCAAAGTCGAGTTTTAAAAGGCAACTTGCATACAAGTCTGACTAGTGACAATGAAATTTTGGATTGAAAAAAGTTTCCGAAATCGATTTTGGATTTCACTTTTCATTATTTTGGGGGCTCAAAAATGATGGTTTGGTTGGTCTCTGAAAAAATGATTTGTCAAAGTCGAGTTTTAAAAGGCAACTTGCATACAAGTTTGACTAATGACAATGAAATTTTGGTTTGCCAAAAAGTTTCCGAAATTGATTTTGGATTTCACTTTTCATTATTTTGGGGGCTCAAAAATGATGTTTTGGTTGGTCTCTGAAAAAATGATTTGTCAAAGTCGAGTTTTAAAAGGCAGCTTGCATACAAGTTTGACTAGTGACAATGAAATTTTGGATTGAAAAAAGTTTCCGAAATCGATTTTGGATTTTACTTTTCATTATTTTGGGGGCTCAAAAATGATGTTTTGGTTGGTCTCTGAAAAAATGATTTGTCAAAGTCGAGTTTTAAAAGGCAACTTGCATACAAGTTTGACTAGTGACAATGAAATTTTGGTTTGCCAAAAAGTTTCCGAAATTGATTTTGGATTTCACTTTTCATTATTTTGGGGGCTCAAAAATGATGTTTTGGTTGGTCTCTGAAAAAATGATTTGTCAAAGTCGAGTTTTAAAAGGCAACTTGCATACAAGTTTGACTAGTGACAATGAAATTTTGGTTTGCCAAAAAGTTTCCGAAATTGATTTTGGATTTCACTTTTCATTATTTTGGGGGCTCAAAAATGATGTTTTGGTTGGTCTCTGAAAAAATGATTTGTCAAAGTCGAGTTTTAAAAGGCAACTTGCATACAAGTTTGACTAGTGACAATGAAATTTTGGTTTGCCAAAAAGTTTCCGAAATCGATTTTGGATTTCACTTTTCATTATTTTGGGGGCTTAAAAATGATGGTTTGGTTGGTCTCTGAAAAAATGATTTGTTAAAGTCGAGTTTTGAAAGGCAACTTGCATACAAGTTTGACTAATGACAATGAAATTTTGGTTTGCCAAAAAGTTTCCGAAATTGATTTTGGATTTCACTTTTCATTATTTTGGGGGCTCAAAAATGATGTTTTGGTTGGTCTCTGAAAAAATGATTTGTCAAAGTCGAGTTTTAAAAGGCAACTTGCATACAAGTTTGACTAGTGACAATGAAATTTTGGTTTGCCAAAAAGTTTCCGAAATTGATTTTGGATTTCACTTTTCATTATTTTGGGGGCTCAAAAATGATGTTTTGGTTGGTCTCTGAAAAAATGATTTGTCAAAGTCGAGTTTTAAAAGGCAACTTGCATACAAGTTTGACTAGTGACAATGAAATTTTGGTTTGCCAAAAAGTTTCCGAAATTGATTTTGGATTTCACTTTTCATTATTTTGGGGGCTCAAAAATGATGTTTTGGTTGGTCTCTGAAAAAATGATTTGTCAAAGTCGAGTTTTAAAAGGCAACTTGCATACAAGTTTGACTAGTGACAATGAAATTTTGGTTTGCCAAAAAGTTTCCGAAATCGATTTTGGATTTCACTTTTCATTATTTTGGGGGCTTAAAAATGATGGTTTGGTTGGTCTCTGAAAAAATGATTTGTCAAAGTCGAGTTTTAAAAGGCAACTTGCATACAAGTTTGACTAGTGACAATGAAATTTTGGTTTGCCAAAAAGTTTCCGAAATTGATTTTGGATTTCACTTTTCATTATTTTGGGGGCTCAAAAATGATGTTTTGGTTGGTCTCTGAAAAAATGATTTGTCAAAGTCGAGTTTTAAAAGGCAACTTGCATACAAGTTTGACTAGTGACAATGAAATTTTGGTTTGCCAAAAAGTTTCCGAAATTGATTTTGGATTTCACTTTTCATTATTTTGGGGGCTCAAAAATGATGTTTTGGTTGGTCTCTGAAAAAATGATTTGTCAAAGTCGAGTTTTAAAAGGCAACTTGCATACAAGTTTGACTAGTGACAATGAAATTTTGGTTTGCCAAAAAGTTTCCGAAATCGATTTTGGATTTCACTTTTCATTATTTTGGGGGCTTAAAAATGATGGTTTGGTTGGTCTCTGAAAAAATGATTTGTTAAAGTCGAGTTTGAAAAGGCAACTTGCAAACAAGTTTGACTAGTGACAATGAAATTTTGGTTTGCCAAAAAGTTTCCGAAATTGATTTTGGATTTCACTTTTCATTATTTTGGGGGCTTAAAAATGATGTTTTGGTTGGTTTCTGAAAAAATGATTTGTCAAAGTCGAGTTTTAAAAGGCAACTTGCATACAAGTCTGACTAGTGACAATGAAATTTTGGATTGAAAAAAGTTTCCGAAATCGATTTTGGATTTCACTTTTCATTATTTTGGGGGCTCAAAAATGATGTTTTGGTTGGTCTCTGAAAAAATGATTTGTCAAAGTCGAGTTTTAAAAGGCAACTTGCATACAAGTTTGACTAGTGACAATGAAATTTTGGTTTGCCAAAAAGTTTCCGAAATCGATTTTGGATTTCACTTTTCATTATTTTGGGGGCTTAAAAATGATGGTTTGGTTGGTCTCTGAAAAAATGATTTGTTAAAGTCGAGTTTTGAAAGGCAACTTGCATACAAGTTTGACTAATGACAATGAAATTTTGGTTTGCCAAAAAGTTTCCGAAATTGATTTTGGATTTCACTTTTCATTATTTTGGGGGCTCAAAAATGATGTTTTGGTTGGTCTCTGAAAAAATGATTTGTCAAAGTCGAGTTTTAAAAGGCAACTTGCATACAAGTTTGACTAGTGACAATGAAATTTTGGTTTGCCAAAAAGTTTCCGAAATTGATTTTGGATTTCACTTTTCATTATTTTGGGGGCTCAAAAATGATGTTTTGGTTGGTCTCTGAAAAAATGATTTGTCAAAGTCGAGTTTTAAAAGGCAACTTGCATACAAGTTTGACTAGTGACAATGAAATTTTGGTTTGCCAAAAAGTTTCCGAAATCGATTTTGGATTTCACTTTTCATTATTTTGGGGGCTTAAAAATGATGGTTTGGTTGGTCTCTTGAAAAATGATTTGTCAAAGTCGAGTTTTAAAAGGCAACTTGCAAACAAGTTTGACTAGTGACAATGAAATATTGGTTTGCCAAAAAGTTTCCGAAATTGATTTTGGATTTCACTTTTCATTATTTTGGGGGCTCAAAAATGATGTTTTGGTGGGTCTCTGAAAAAATGATTTGTCAAAGTCGAGTTTTAAAAGGCAACTTGCATACAAGTTTGACTAGTGACAATGGAATTTTTTTTTGCCAAAAAGTTTCCGAAATCGATTTTGGATTTCACTTTTCATTATTTTGGGGGCTTAAAAATGATGGTTTGGTTGGTCTCTGAAAAAATGATTTATCAAAGTCGAGTTTTAAAAGGCAACTTGCAAACAAGTTTGACTAGTGACAATGAAATTTTGGTTTGCCAAAACGTTTCCGAAATCGATTTTGGATTTCACTTTTCATTATTTTGGGGGCTTAAAAATGATGTTTAGGTGGGTCTCTGAAAAATGATTTGTCAAAGTCGAGTTTTAAAAGGCAACTTGCATACAAGTTTGACTAGTGACAATGAAATTTTGGATTGCCAAAAAGTTTCCGAAATCGATTTTGGATTTCACTTTTCATTATTTTGGGGGCTTAAAAATGATGGTTTGGTTGGTCTCTGAAAAAATGATTTGTCAAAGTCGAGTTTTAAAACGCAACTTGCATACAAGTTTGACTAGTGACAATGAAATTTTGGTTTGCCAAAAAGTTTCCGAAATCGATTTTGGATTTCACTTTTCATTATTTTGGGGGCTTAAAATGATGTTTTGGTTGGTCTCTGAAAAAATGATTTGTCAAAGTCGAGTTTTAAAAGGCAACTTGCATACAAGTTTGACTAGTTACATTGAAATGTTGGTTTGCCAAAAAGTTTCCGAAATCGATTTTGGATTTCACTTTTCATTATTTTGGGGGCTTAAAATGATGTTTTGGTTGGTCTCTGAAAAAATGATTTGTCAAAGTCGAGTTTTAAAAGGCAACTTGCATACAAGTTTGACTAGTGACAATGAAATTTTGGTTTGCCAAAAAGTTTCCGAAATCGATTTTGGATTTCACTTTTCATTATTTTGGGGGCTTAAAAATGATGGTTTGGTTGGTCTCTTGAAAAATGATTTGTCAAAGTCGAGTTTTAAAAGGCAACTTGCAAACAAGTTTGACTAGTGACAATGAAATATTGGTTTGCCAAAAAGTTTCCGAAATTGATTTTGGATTTCACTTTTCATTATTTTGGGGGCTCAAAAATGATGTTTTGGTGGGTCTCTGAAAAAATGATTTGTCAAAGTCGAGTTTTAAAAGGCAACTTGCATACAAGTTTGACTAGTGACAATGGAATTTTTTTTTGCCAAAAAGTTTCCGAAATCGATTTTGGATTTCACTTTTCATTATTTTGGGGGCTTCAAAATGATGTTTTGGTTGGTCTCTGAAAAAATGATTTGTCAAAGTCGAGTTTTAATATGCAGCTTGCATACAAGTTTGACTAGTTACATTGAAATTTTGGTTTGCCAAAAAGTTTCCGAAATCGATTTTG
Organism: Anopheles marshallii; assembly: GCF_943734725.1. Classification (NCBI taxonomy): domain Eukaryota; kingdom Metazoa; phylum Arthropoda; class Insecta; order Diptera; family Culicidae; genus Anopheles; species Anopheles marshallii. The sequence goes on along the minus strand of NW_026525680.1, from coordinate 213,174 downwards.
GATCGAACTTTTCATTATTTTGGGGGCTCAAAAATGATGTTTTGGTTGGTCTCTGAAAAAAATGATTTGTCAAAGTCGAGTTTTAAAAGGCAACTTGCATACACGTTTGACTAGTTACATTGAAATTTTGGTTTGCCAAAAAGTTTCCGAAATCGATTTTGGATTTCACTTTTCATTATTTTGGGGGCTCAAAAATGATGTTTTGGTTGGTCTCTGAAAAAATGATTTGTCAAAGTCGAGTTTTAAAAGGCAACTTGCATACAAGTTTGACTAGTTACATTGAAATTTTGGTTTGCTTAAAAGTTACCGAAATCGATTTTGGATTTCACTTTTCATTATTTTGGGGGCTTCAAAATGATGTTTTGGTTGGTCTCTGAAAAAATGATCTGTCAAAGTCGAGTTTTAAAAGGCAACTTGCATACAAGTTTGACTAGTGACAATGAAATTTTGGTTTGCCAAAAAGTTTCCGAAATCGATTTTGGATTTCACTTTTCATTATTTTGGGGGCTTAAAATGATGTTTTGGTTGGTCTCTGAAAAAATGATTTGTCAAAGTCGAGTTTTAAAAGGCAACTTGCATACAAGTTTGACTAGTGACAATGAAATTTTGGTTTGCCAAAAAGTTTCCGAAATCGATTTTGGATTTCACTTTTCATTATTTTGGGGGCTCAAAATTGATGTTTTGGTTGGTCTCTGAAAAAATGATTTGTTAAAGTCGAGTTTTAAAAGGCAACTTGCATACAAGTTTGACTAGTTACATTGAAATTTTGGTTTGCTTAAAAGTTACCGAAATCGATTTTGGATTTCACTTTTCATTATTTTGGGGGCTTCAAAATGATGTTTTGGTTGGTCTCTGAAAAAATGATTTGTCAAAGTCGAGTTTTAAAAGGCAACTTGCATACAAGTTTGACTAGTGACAATGAAATTTTGGTTTGCCAAAAAGTTTCCGAAATCGATTTTGGATTTCACTTTTCATTATTTTGGGGGCTTAAAATGATGTTTTGGTTGGTCTCTGAAAAAATGATTTGTCAAAGTCGAGTTTTAAAAGGCAACTTGCATACAAGTTTGACTAGTGACAATGAAATTTTGGTTTGCCAAAAAGTTTCCGAAATCGATTTTGGATTTCACTTTTCATTATTTTGGGGGCTCAAAAATGATGTTTTGGTTGGTCTCTGAAAAAAATGATTTGTCAAAGTCGAGTTTTAAAAGGCAACTTGCATACAAGTTTGACTAGTTACATTGAAATTTTGGTTTGCCAAAAAGTTTCCGAAATCGATTTTGGATTTCACTTTTCATTATTTTGGGGGCTTAAAAAGGATGGTTTGGTTGGTCTCTGAAAAAATGATTTGTCAAAGTCGAGTTTCAAAAGGCAACTTGCATACAAGTTTGACTAGTGACAATGAAATTTTGGTTTGCCAAAAAGTTTCCGAAATCGATTTTGGATTTCACTTTTCATTATTTTGGGGGCTCAAAAATGATGTTTTGGTTGGTCTCTGAAAACATGATTTGTCACAGTCGAGTTTTAAAAGGCAACTTGCATACAAGTTGCATACTAGTGACAATGAAATTTTGGTTTGCCAAAAAGTTTCCGAAATCGATTTTGGATTTCACTTTTCATTATTTTGGGGGCTCAAAAATGATGTTTTGGTTGGTCTCTGAAAAAAATGATTTGTCAAAGTCGAGTTTTAAAAGGCAACTTGCATACAAGTTTGACTAGTGACAATGAAATTTTGGTTTGCCAAAAAGTTTCCGAAATCGATTTTGGATTTCACTTTTCATTATTTTGGGGGCTCAAAAATGATGTTTTGGTTGGTCTCTGAAAAAATGATTTGTCAAAGTCGAGTTTCAAAAGGCAACTTGCATACAAGTTTGACTAGTTACATTGAAATTTTGGTTTGCCAAAAAGTTTCCGAAATCGATTTTGGATTTCACTTTTCATTATTTTGGGGGCTTAAAAAGGATGGTTTGGTTGGTCTCTGAAAAAATGATTTGTCAAAGTCGAGTTTCAAAAGGCAACTTGCATACAAGTTTGACTAGTGACAATGAAATTTTGGTTTGCCAAAAAGTTTCCGAAATCGATTTTGGATTTCACTTTTCATTATTTTGGGGGCTCAAAAATGATGTTTTGGTTGGTCTCTGAAAAAAATGATTTGTCAAAGTCGAGTTTTAAAAGGCAACTTGCATACAAGTTTGACTAGTTACATTGAAATTTTGGTTTGCCAAAAAGTTTCCGAAATCGATTTTGGATTTCACTTTTCATTATTTTGGGGGCTTAAAAAGGATGGTTTGGTTGGTCTCTGAAAAAATGATTTGTCAAAGTCGAGTTTCAAAAGGCAACTTGCATACAAGTTTGACTAGTGACAATGAAATTTTGGTTTGCCAAAAAGTTTCCGAAATCGATTTTGGATTTCACTTTTCATTATTTTGGGGGCTCAAAAATGATGTTTTGGTTGGTCTCTGAAAACATGATTTGTCACAGTCGAGTTTTAAAAGGCAACTTGCATACAAGTTGCATACTAGTTACATTGAAATTTTGGTTTGCCAAAAAGTTTCCGAAATCGATTTTGGATTTCACTTTTCATTATTTTGGGGGCTCAAAAATGATGTTTTGGTTGGTCTCTGAAAAAAATGATTTGTCAAAGTCGAGTTTTAAAAGGCAACTTGCATACAAGTTTGACTAGTTACATTGAAATTTTGGTTTGCCAAAAAGTTTCCGAAATCGATTTTGGATTTCACTTTTCATTATTTTGGGGGCTTAAAAAGGATGGTTTGGTTGGTCTCTGAAAAAATGATTTGTCAAAGTCGAGTTTCAAAAGGCAACTTGCATACAAGTTTGACTAGTGACAATGAAATTTTGGTTTGCCAAAAAGTTTCCGAAATCGATTTTGGATTTCACTTTTCATTATTTTGGGGGCTCAAAAATGATGTTTTGGTTGGTCTCTGAAAACATGATTTGTCACAGTCGAGTTTTAAAAGGCAACTTGCATACAAGTTGCATACTAGTGACAATGAAATTTTGGTTTGCCAAAAAGTTTCCGAAATCGATTTTGGATTTCACTTTTCATTATTTTGGGGGCTTAAAAATGATGTTTTGGTTGGTCTCTGAAAAAAATGATTTGTCAAAGTCGAGTTTTAAAAGGCAACTTGCATACAAGTTTGACTAGTTACATTGAAATTTTGGTTTGCCAAAAAGTTTCCGAAATCGATTTTGGATTTCACTTTTCATTATTTTGGGGGCTTAAAAAGGATGGTTTGGTTGGTCTCTGAAAAAATGATTTGTCAAAGTCGAGTTTCAAAAGGCAACTTGCATACAAGTTTGACTAGTGACAATGAAATTTTGGTTTGCCAAAAAGTTTCCGAAATCGATTTTGGATTTCACTTTTCATTATTTTGGGGGCTCAAAAATGATGTTTTGGTTGGTCTCTGAAAACATGATTTGTCACAGTCGAGTTTTAAAAGGCAACTTGCATACAAGTTGCATACTAGTTACATTGAAATTTTGGTTTGCCAAAAAGTTTCCGAAATCGATTTTGGATTTCACTTTTCATTATTTTGGGGGCTCAAAAATGATGTTTTGGTTGGTCTCTGAAAAAAATGATTTGTCAAAGTCGAGTTTTAAAAGGCAACTTGCATACAAGTTTGACTAGTTACATTGAAATTTTGGTTTGCTTAAAAGTTACCGAAATCGATTTTGGATTTCACTTTTCATTATTTTGGGGGCTTCAAAATGATGTTTTGGTTGGTCTCTGAAAAAATGATTTGTCAAAGTCGAGTTTTAAAAGGCAACTTGCATACAAGTTTGACTAGTGACAATGAAATTTTGGTTTGCCAAAAAGTTTCCGAAATCGATTTTGGATTTCACTTTTCATTATTTTGGGGGCTTAAAATGATGTTTTGGTTGGTCTCTGAAAAAATGATTTGTCAAAGTCGAGTTTTAAAAGGCAACTTGCATACAAGTTTGACTAGTGACAATGAAATTTTGGTTTTCCAAAAAGTTTCCGAAATCGATTTTGGATTTCACTTTTCATTATTTTGGGGGCTCAAAAATGATGTTTTGGTTGGTCTCTGAAAAAAATGATTTGTCAAAGTCGAGTTTTAAAAGGCAACTTGCATACAAGTTTGACTAGTTACATTGAAATTTTGGTTTGCCAAAAAGTTTCCGAAATCGATTTTGGATTTCACTTTTCATTATTTTGGGGGCTTAAAAAGGATGGTTTGGTTGGTCTCTGAAAAAATGATTTGTCAAAGTCGAGTTTCAAAAGGCAACTTGCATACAAGTTTGACTAGTGACAATGAAATTTTGGTTTGCCAAAAAGTTTCCGAAATCGATTTTGGATTTCACTTTTCATTATTTTGGGGGCTCAAAAATGATGTTTTGGTTGGTCTCTGAAAACATGATTTGTCACAGTCGAGTTTTAAAAGGCAACTTGCATACAAGTTGCATACTAGTGACAATGAAATTTTGGTTTGCCAAAAAGTTTCCGAAATCGATTTTGGATTTCACTTTTCATTATTTTGGGGGCTCAAAAATGATGTTTTGGTTGGTCTCTGAAAAAAATGATTTGTCAAAGTCGAGTTTTAAAAGGCAACTTGCATACAAGTTTGACTAGTGACAATGAAATTTTGGTTTGCCAAAAAGTTTCCGAAATCGATTTTGGATTTCACTTTTCATTCTTTTGGGGGCTTAAAAATGATGTTTTGGTTGGTCTCTGAAAAAATGATTTGTAAAAGTCGAGTTTCAAAAGGCAACTTGCATACAAGTTTGACTAGTTACATTGAAATTTTGGTTTGCCAAAAAGTTTCCGAAATCGATTTTGGATTTCACTTTTCATTATTTTGGGGGCTTAAAAAGGATGGTTTGGTTGGTCTCTGAAAAAATGATTTGTCAAAGTCGAGTTTCAAAAGGCAACTTGCATACAAGTTTGACTAGTGACAATGAAATTTTGGTTTGCCAAAAAGTTTCCGAAATCGATTTTGGATTTCACTTTTCATTATTTTGGGGGCTCAAAAATGATGTTTTGGTTGGTCTCTGAAAAAAATGATTTGTCAAAGTCGAGTTTTAAAAGGCAACTTGCATACAAGTTTGACTAGTTACATTGAAATTTTGGTTTGCCAAAAAGTTTCCGAAATCGATTTTGGATTTCACTTTTCATTATTTTGGGGGCTTAAAAAGGATGGTTTGGTTGGTCTCTGAAAAAATGATTTGTCAAAGTCGAGTTTCAAAAGGCAACTTGCATACAAGTTTGACTAGTGACAATGAAATTTTGGTTTGCCAAAAAGTTTCCGAAATCGATTTTGGATTTCACTTTTCATTATTTTGGGGGCTCAAAAATGATGTTTTGGTTGGTCTCTGAAAACATGATTTGTCACAGTCGAGTTTTAAAAGGCAACTTGCATACAAGTTGCATACTAGTTACATTGAAATTTTGGTTTGCCAAAAAGTTTCCGAAATCGATTTTGGATTTCACTTTTCATTATTTTGGGGGCTCAAAAATGATGTTTTGGTTGGTCTCTGAAAAAAATGATTTGTCAAAGTCGAGTTTTAAAAGGCAACTTGCATACAAGTTTGACTAGTTACATTGAAATTTTGGTTTGCCAAAAAGTTTCCGAAATCGATTTTGGATTTCACTTTTCATTATTTTGGGGGCTTAAAAAGGATGGTTTGGTTGGTCTCTGAAAAAATGATTTGTCAAAGTCGAGTTTCAAAAGGCAACTTGCATACAAGTTTGACTAGTGACAATGAAATTTTGGTTTGCCAAAAAGTTTCCGAAATCGATTTTGGATTTCACTTTTCATTATTTTGGGGGCTCAAAAATGATGTTTTGGTTGGTCTCTGAAAACATGATTTGTCACAGTCGAGTTTTAAAAGGCAACTTGCATACAAGTTGCATACTAGTGACAATGAAATTTTGGTTTGCCAAAAAGTTTCCGAAATCGATTTTGGATTTCACTTTTCATTATTTTGGGGGCTCAAAAATGATGTTTTGGTTGGTCTCTGAAAAAAATGATTTGTCAAAGTCGAGTTTTAAAAGGCAACTTGCATACAAGTTTGACTAGTTACATTGAAATTTTGGTTTGCCAAAAAGTTTCCGAAATCGATTTTGGATTTCACTTTTCATTATTTTGGGGGCTTAAAAAGGATGGTTTGGTTGGTCTCTGAAAAAATGATTTGTCAAAGTCGAGTTTCAAAAGGCAACTTGCATACAAGTTTGACTAGTGACAATGAAATTTTGGTTTGCCAAAAAGTTTCCGAAATCGATTTTGGATTTCACTTTTCATTATTTTGGGGGCTCAAAAATGATGTTTTGGTTGGTCTCTGAAAACATGATTTGTCACAGTCGAGTTTTAAAAGGCAACTTGCATACAAGTTGCATACTAGTTACATTGAAATTTTGGTTTGCCAAAAAGTTTCCGAAATCGATTTTGGATTTCACTTTTCATTATTTTGGGGGCTCAAAAATGATGTTTTGGTTGGTCTCTGAAAAAAATGATTTGTCAAAGTCGAGTTTTAAAAGGCAACTTGCATACAAGTTTGACTAGTTACATTGAAATTTTGGTTTGCCAAAAAGTTTCCGAAATCGATTTTGGATTTCACTTTTCATTATTTTGGGGGCTTAAAAAGGATGGTTTGGTTGGTCTCTGAAAAAATGATTTGTCAAAGTCGAGTTTCAAAAGGCAACTTGCATACAAGTTTGACTAGTGACAATGAAATTTTGGTTTGCCAAAAAGTTTCCGAAATCGATTTTGGATTTCACTTTTCATTATTTTGGGGGCTCAAAAATGATGTTTTGGTTGGTCTCTGAAAACATGATTTGTCACAGTCGAGTTTTAAAAGGCAACTTGCATACAAGTTGCATACTAGTGACAATGAAATTTTGGTTTGCCAAAAAGTTTCCGAAATCGATTTTGGATTTCACTTTTCATTATTTTGGGGGCTCAAAAATGATGTTTTGGTTGGTCTCTGAAAAAAATGATTTGTCAAAGTCGAGTTTTAAAAGGCAACTTGCATACAAGTTTGACTAGTTACATTGAAATTTTGGTTTGCCAAAAAGTTTCCGAAATCGATTTTGGATTTCACTTTTCATTATTTTGGGGGCTTAAAAAGGATGGTTTGGTTGGTCTCTGAAAAAATGATTTGTCAAAGTCGAGTTTCAAAAGGCAACTTGCATACAAGTTTGACTAGTGACAATGAAATTTTGGTTTGCCAAAAAGTTTCCGAAATCGATTTTGGATTTCACTTTTCATTATTTTGGGGGCTCAAAAATGATGTTTTGGTTGGTCTCTGAAAACATGATTTGTCACAGTCGAGTTTTAAAAGGCAACTTGCATACAAGTTGCATACTAGTTACATTGAAATTTTGGTTTGCCAAAAAGTTTCCGAAATCGATTTTGGATTTCACTTTTCATTATTTTGGGGGCTCAAAAATGATGTTTTGGTTGGTCTCTGAAAAAAATGATTTGTCAAAGTCGAGTTTTAAAAGGCAACTTGCATACAAGTTTGACTAGTTACATTGAAATTTTGGTTTGCTTAAAAGTTACCGAAATCGATTTTGGATTTCACTTTTCATTATTTTGGGGGCTTCAAAATGATGTTTTGGTTGGTCTCTGAAAAAATGATTTGTCAAAGTCGAGTTTTAAAAGGCAACTTGCATACAAGTTTGACTAGTGACAATGAAATTTTGGTTTGCCAAAAAGTTTCCGAAATCGATTTTGGATTTCACTTTTCATTATTTTGGGGGCTTAAAATGATGTTTTGGTTGGTCTCTGAAAAAATGATTTGTCAAAGTCGAGTTTTAAAAGGCAACTTGCATACAAGTTTGACTAGTGACAATGAAATTTTGGTTTGCCAAAAAGTTTCCGAAATCGATTTTGGATTTCACTTTTCATTATTTTGGGGGCTCAAAAATGATGTTTTGGTTGGTCTCTGAAAAAAATGATTTGTCAAAGTCGAGTTTTAAAAGGCAACTTGCATACAAGTTTGACTAGTTACATTGAAATTTTGGTTTGCCAAAAAGTTTCCGAAATCGATTTTGGATTTCACTTTTCATTATTTTGGGGGCTTAAAAAGGATGGTTTGGTTGGTCTCTGAAAAAATGATTTGTCAAAGTCGAGTTTCAAAAGGCAACTTGCATACAAGTTTGACTAGTGACAATGAAATTTTGGTTTGCCAAAAAGTTTCCGAAATCGATTTTGGATTTCACTTTTCATTATTTTGGGGGCTTAAAATGATGTTTTGGTTGGTCTCTGAAAAAATGATTTGTCAAAGTCGAGTTTTAAAAGGCAACTTGCATACAAGTTTGACTAGTGACAATGAAATTTTGGTTTGCCAAAAAGTTTCCGAAATCGATTTTGGATTTCACTTTTCATTATTTTGGGGGGCTCAAAAATGATGTTTTGGTTGGTCTCTGAAAAAAATGATTTGTCAAAGTCGAGTTTTAAAAGGCAACTTGCATACAAGTTTGACTAGTTACATTGAAATTTTGGTTTGCCAAAAAGTTTCCGAAATCGATTTTGGATTTCACTTTTCATTATTTTGGGGGCTTAAAAAGGATGGTTTGGTTGGTCTCTGAAAACATGATTTGTCACAGTCGAGTTTTAAAAGGCAACTTGCATACAAGTTTGACTAGTGACAATGAAATTTTGGTTTGCCAAAAAGTTTCCGAAATCGATTTTGGATTTTACTTTTCATTATTTTGGGGGCTCAAAAATGATGTTTTGGTTGGTCTCTGGAAAAATGATTTGTCAAAGTCGAGTTTGAAAAGGCAACTTGCATACAAGTTTGACTAGTTACATTGAAATGTTGGTTTGCCAAAAAGTTTCCGAAATCGATTTTGGATTTCACTTTTCATTATTTTGGGGGCTCAAAAATGATGTTTTGGTTGGTCTCTGAAAACATGATTTGTCACAGTCGAGTTTTAAAAGGCAACTTGCATACAAGTTTGACTAGTGACAATGAAATTTTGGTTTGCCAAAAAGTTTCCGAAATCGATTTTGGATTTCACTTTTCATTATTTTGGGGGCTCAAAAATGTTGTTTTGGTTGGTCTCTGAAAAAATGATTTGTCAAAGTCGAGTTTGAAAAGGCAACTTGCAGACAAGTTTGACTAGTTACATTGAAATGTTGGTTTGCCAAAATGTTTCCGAAATCGATTTTGGATTTCACTTTTCATTATTTTGGGGGCTCAAAAATGATGTTTTGGTTGGTCTCTGAAAACATGATTTGTCACAGTCGAGTTTTAAAAGGCAACTTGCATACAAGTTGCATACTAGTGACAATGAAATTTTGGTTTGCCAAAAAGTTTCCGAAATCGATTTTGGATTTCACTTTTCATTATTTTGGGGACTCAAAAATGATGTTTTGGTTGGTCTCTGAAAACATGATTTGTCACAGTCGAGTTTTAAAAGGCAACTTGCATACAAGTTTGACTAGTGACAATGAAATTTTGGTTTGCCAAAAAGTTTCCGAAATCGATTTTGGATTTTACTTTTCATTATTTTGGGGGCTCAAAAATGATGTTTTGGTTGGTCTCTGAAAAAATGATTTGTCAAAGTCGAGTTTTAAAAGGCAACTTGCATACAAGTTTGACTAGTTTCATTGAAATGTTGGTTTGCCAAAAAGTTTCCGAAATCGATTTTGGATTTCACTTTTCATTATTTTGGGGACTCAAAAATGATGGTTTGGTTGGTCTCTGAAAAAATGATTTGTCAAAGTCGAATTTGAAAAGGCAACTTGCATACAAGTTTGACTAGTGACAATGAAATTTTGGTTTGCCAAAAAGTTTCCGAAATCGATTTTGGATTTCACTTTTCATTATTTTGGGGGCTCAAAAATGATGTTTTGGTTGGTCTCTGAAAAAATGATTTGTCAAAGTCGAGTTTTAAAAGGCAACTTGCATACAAGTTTGACTAGTGACAATGAAATTTTGGTTTGCCAAAAAGTTTCCGAAATCGATTTTGGATCGAACTTTTCATTATTTTGGGGGCTCAAAAATGATGTTTTGGTTGGTCTCTACAAAAATGGTTTGTCAAAGTCGAGTTTTAAAAGGCAACTTGCATACAAGTTTGACTAGTGACAATGAAATTTTGGTTTGCCAAAAAGTTTCCGAAATCGACTGTGGATTTCACTTTTCATTATTTTGGGGACTCAAAAATGATGTTTTGGTTGGTCTCTGAAAAAATGATTTGTCAAAGTCGAGTTTTAAAAGGCAACTTGCATACAAGTTTGACTAGTGACAATGAAATGTTGGTTTGCCAAAAAGTTTCCGAAATCGATCTTGGATTGCATTTTTCATTATTTTGAGGGCTCAAAAATGATGGTTTGGTTGGTCTCTGAAAAAATGATTTGTCAAAGTCGAGTTTGAAAAGGCAACTTGCATACAAGTTTGACTAGTTACATTGAAATGTTGGTTTGCCAAAAAGTTTCCGAAATCGATTTTGGATTTCACTTTTCATTATTTTGGGGGCTCAAAAATGATGTTTTGGTGGGTCTCTGAAAAAATGATTGGTCAAAGTCAAGTTTTAAAAGGCAACTTGCATACAAGTTTGACTAGTGACAATGAAATTTTGGTTTGCCAAAAAGTTTCCGAAATCGATTTTGGATCGAACTTTTCATTATTTTGGGGGCTCAAAAATGATGTTTTGGTTGGTCTCTACAAAAATGGTTTGTCAAAGTCGAGTTTTAAAAGGCAACTTGCATACAAGTTTGACTAGTGACAATGAAATTTTGGTTTGCCAAAAAGTTTCCGAAATCGACTTTGGATTTCACTTTTCATTATTTTGGGGACTCAAAAATGATGTTTTGGTTGGTCTCTGAAAAAATGATTTGTCAAAGTCGAGTTTTAAAAGGCAACTTGCATACAAGTTTGACTAGTTACATTGAAATTTTGGTTTGCCAAAAAGTTTCCGAAATCGACTTTGGATTTCACTTTTCATTATTTTGGGGGCTCAAAAATGATGTTTTGGTTGGTCTCTGAAAAAATGATTTGTCAAAGTCGAGTTTTAAAAGGCAACTTGCATACAAGTTTGACTAGTGACAATGAAATTTTGGTTTGCCAAAAAGTTTCCGAAATCGATTTTGGATCGAACTTTTCATTATTTTGGGGGCTCAAAAATGATGTTTTGGTTGGTCTCTACAAAAATGGTTTGTCAAAGTCGAGTTTTAAAAGGCAACTTGCATACAAGTTTGACTAGTGACAATGAAATTTTGGTTTGCCAAAAAGTTTCCGAAATCGACTTTGGATTTCACTTTTCATTATTTTGGGGACTCAAAAATGATGTTTTGGTTGGTCTCTGAAAAAATGATTTGTCAAAGTCGAGTTTTAAAAGGCAACTTGCATACAAGTTTGACTAGTGACAATGAAATTTTGGTTTGCAGAAAAGTTTCAGAAATCGATTTTGGATTTCACTTTTCATTATTTTGGGGGCTCAAAAATGATGTTTTGGTTGGTCTCTACAAAAATGATTTGTCAAAGTCGAGTTTTAAAAGGCAACTTGTATACAAGTTTGACTAGTGACAATGAAATTTTGGATTGAAAAAAGTTTCCGATATCGATTTTGGATTTCACTTTTCATTATTTTGGGGGCTTAAAAATGATGTTTTGGTTGGTCTGTGAAAAAATGATTTGTCAAAGTCGAGTTTTAAAAGGCAGCTTGCATACAAGTTTGACTAGTGACAATGAAATTTTGGTTTGCCAAAAAGTTTCCGAAATCGATTTTGGATTTCACTTTTCATTATTTTGGGGGGCTTAAAAATGATGTTTTGGTTGGTCTCTGAAACAATGATTTGTCAAAGTCGAATTTTAAAAGGCAACTTGCATACAAGTCTGACTAGTGACAATGAAATTTTGGTTTGCCAAAAAGTTTCCGAAATCGATTTTGGATTTCATTTTTCATTATTTTGGGGTCTCAAAAATGATGTTTAGGTAGGTATCTGAAAAAATGATTTGTCAAAGTCGAGTTTTAAAAGGCAACTTGCATACAAGTTTGACTAGTGACAATGAAATTTTGGATTGAAAAAAGTGTCAGAAATCGATCTTGAAATGCACTTTTCATTATTTTGGGGGCTTAAAAATGATGTTTTGGTTGGTCTCTGAAAAAATGATTTGTCAAAGTCGAGTTTTAAAAGGCAACTTGCATACAAGTTTGACTGGTGACAATGAAATTTTGGATTGAAAAAAGTTTCCGAAATCGATTTTGGATTTCACTTTTCATTATTTTGGGGGCTTAAAAATGATGTTTTGGTTGGTCTCTGAAAAAATGATTTGTCAAAGTCGAGTTTTAAAAGGCAACTTGCATACAAGTTTGACTGGTGACAATGAAATTTTGGATTGAAAAAAGTTTCCGAAATCGATTTTGGATTTCACTTTTCATTATTTTGGGGGCTTAAAAATGATGTTTTGGTTGGTCTCTGAAAAAATGATTTGTCAAAGTCGAGTTTTAAAAGGCAACTTGCATACAAGTTTGACTAGTGACAATGAAATTTTGGATTGAAAAAAGTTTCCGAAATCGATTTTGGATTTCACTTTTCATTATTTTGGGGGCTTAAAAATGATGTTTTGGTAGGTATCTGAAAAAATGATTTGTCAAAGTCGAGTTTTAAAAGCCAGCTTGCATACAAGTTTGACTAGTGACAATGAAATTTTGGTTTGCCAAAAAGTTTTCGAAATCGATTTTGGATTTCACTTTTCATTATATTGGGGGCTCAAAAATGATGTTTTGGTTGGTCTCTGAAAAAATGATTTGTCAAAGTCGAGTTTTAAAAGGCAACTTGCATACAAGTTTGACTAGTGACAATGAAATTTTGGTTTGCCAAAAAGTTTCCGAAATCGATTTTGGATTTCACTTTTCATTATTTTGGGGGCTCAAAAATGATGTTTTGGTTGGTCTCTGAAAAAATGATTTGTCAAAGTCGAGTTTTAAAAGGCAACTTGCATACAAGTTTGACTAGTGACAATGAAATTTTGGTTTGCCAAAAAGTTTTCGAAATCGATTTTGGATTTCACTTTTCATTATATTGGGGGCTCAAAAATGATGTTTTGGTTGGTCTCTGAAAAAATGATTTGTCAAAGTCGAGTTTTAAAAGGCAACTTGCATACAAGTTTGACTAGTGACAATGAAATTTTGGTTTGCCAAATAGTTTCCAAAATCGGTTTTGGATCGAACTTTTCATTATTTTGGGGGCTCAAAAATGATGTTTTGGTTGGTCTCTGAAAAAATGATTTGTCAAAGTCGAGTTTTAAAAGGCAACTTGCATACAAGTTTGACTAGTGACAATGAAATTTTGGTTTGCCTAAAAGTTTCCGAAATCGATTTTGGATTTCACTTTTCATTATTTTGGGGGCTTAAAAATGATGTTTTGGTTGGTCTCTGAAAAAATGATTTGTCAAAGTCGAGTTTTAAAAGGCAACTTGCATACAAGTTTGACTAGTGACAATGAAATTTTGGTTTGCCAAAAAGTTTCCGAAATCGATTTTGGATTTCACTTTTCATTATTTTGGGGTCTCAAAAATGATGTTTTGGTTGGTCTCTGAAAAAATGATTTGTCAAAGTCGAGTTTTAAAAGGCAACTTGCATACAAGTTTGACTGGTGACAATGAAATTTTGGATTGAAAAAAGTTTCCGAAATCGATTTTGGATTTCACTTTTCATTATTTTGGGGGCTTAAAAATGATGTTTTGGTTGGTCTCTGAAAAAATGATTTGTCAAAGTCGAGTTTTAAAAGGCAACTTGCATACAAGTTTGACTAGTGACAATGAAATTTTGGATTGAAAAAAGTTTCCGAAATCGATTTTGGATTTCACTTTTCATTATTTTGGGGGCTTAAAAATGATGTTTTGGTAGGTATCTGAAAAAATGATTTGTCAAAGTCGAGTTTTAAAAGCCAGCTTGCATACAAGTTTGACTAGTGACAATGAAATTTTGGTTTGCCAAAAAGTTTTCGAAATCGATTTTGGATTTCACTTTTCATTATATTGGGGGCTCAAAAATGATGTTTTGGTTGGTCTCTGAAAAAATGATTTGTCAAAGTCGAGTTTTAAAAGGCAACTTGCATACAAGTTTGACTAGTGACAATGACATTTTGGTTTGCCAAAAAGTTTCCGAAATCGATTTTGGATTTCACTTTTCATTATTTTGGGGGCTTAAAAATGATGTTTTGGTTGGTCTCTGAAAAAATGATTTGTCAAAGTCGAGTTTTAAAAGGCAACTTGCATACAAGTTTGACTAGTGACAATGAAATTTTGGTTTGCCAAAAAGTTTTCGAAATCGATTTTGGATTTCACTTTTCATTATATTGGGGGCTCAAAAATGATGTTTTGGTTGGTCTCTGAAAAAATGATTTGTCAAAGTCGAGTTTTAAAAGGCAACTTGCATACAAGTTTGACTAGTGACAATGAAATTTTGGTTTGCCAAATAGTTTCCAAAATCGGTTTTGGATCGAACTTTTCATTATTTTGGGGGCTCAAAAATGATGTTTTGGTTGGTCTCTGAAAAAATGATTTGTCAAAGTCGAGTTTTAAAAGGCAACTTGCATACAAGTTTGACTAGTGACAATGAAATTTTGGTTTGCCTAAAAGTTTCCGAAATCGATTTTGGATTTCACTTTTCATTATTTTGGGGGCTTAAAAATGATGTTTTGGTTGGTCTCTGAAAAAATGATTTGTCAAAGTCGAGTTTTAAAAGGCAACTTGCATACAAGTTTGACTAGTGACAATGAAATTTTGGTTTGCCAAAAAGTTTCCGAAATCGATTTTGGATTTCACTTTTCATTATTTTGGGGTCTCAAAAATGATGTTTTGGTTGGTCTCTGAAAAAATGATTTGTCAAAGTCGAGTTTTAAAAGGCAACTTGCATACAAGTTTGACTAGTGACAATGAAATTTTGTTTTGCCAAAAAGTTTCCGAAATCGATTTTGGATTTCACTTTTCATTATTTTGGGGGGCTTAAAAATGATGTTTTGGTTGGTCTCTGAAACAATGATTTGTCAAAGTCGAATTTTAAAAGGCAACTTGCATACAAGTCTGACTAGTGACAATGAAATTTTGGTTTGCCAAAAAGTTTCCGAAATCGATTTTGGATTTCACTTTTCATTATTTTGGGGTCTCAAAAATGATGTTTTGGTAGGTATCTGAAAAAATGATTTGTCAAAGTCGAGTTTTAAAAGGCAACTTGCATACAAGTTTGACTAGTGACAATGAAATTTTGGATTGAAAAAAGTGTCAGAAATCGATCTTGAAATGCACTTTTCATTATTTTGGGGGCTTAAAAATGATGTTTTGGTTGGTCTCTGAAAAAATGATTTGTCAAAGTCGAGTTTTAAAAGGCAACTTGCATACAAGTTTGACTAGTGGCAATGAAATTTTGGATTGCCAAAAAGTTTCCGAAATCGATTTTGGATTTCACTTTGCATTATTTTGGGGGCTTAAAAATGATGTTTTGGTTGGTCTCTGAACAAATGATTTGTCAAAGTCGAGTTTTAAAAGGCAACTTGCATACAAGTTTGACTAGTGACAATGAAATTTTGTTTTGCCAAAAAGTTTCCGAAATCGATTTTGGATTTCACTTTTCATTATTTTGGGGGGCTTAAAAATGATGTTTTGGTTGGTCTCTGAAACAATGATTTGTCAAAGTCGAATTTTAAAAGGCAACTTGCATACAAGTCTGACTAGTGACAATGAAATTTTGGTTTGCCAAAAAGTTTCCGAAATCGATTTTGGATTTCACTTTTCATTATTTTGGGGTCTCAAAAATGATGTTTTGGTAGGTATCTGAAAAAATGATTTGTCAAAGTCGAGTTTTAAAAGGCAACTTGCATACAAGTTTGACTAGTGACAATGAAATTTTGGATTGAAAAAAGTGTCAGAAATCGATCTTGAAATGCACTTTTCATTATTTTGGGGGCTTAAAAATGATGTTTTGGTTGGTCTCTGAAAAAATGATTTGTCAAAGTCGAGTTTTAAAAGGCAACTTGCATACAAGTTTGACTGGTGACAATGAAATTTTGGATTCAAAAAAGTTTCCGAAATCGATTTTGGATTTCACTTTTCATTATTTTGGGGGCTTAAAAATTATGTTTTGGTTGTTCTCTGAAAAAATGATTTGTCAAAGTCGAGTTTTAAAAGGCAACTTGCATACAAGTTTGACTAGTGACAATGAAATTTTGGATTGAAAAAAGTTTCCGAAATCGATTTTGGATTTCACTTTTCATTATTTTGGGGGCTTAAAAATGATGTTTTGGTTGGTCTGTGAAAAAATGATTTGTCAAAGTCGAGTTTTAAAAGGCAACTTGCATACAAGTTTGACTAGTGACAATGAAATTTTGGATTGAAAAAAGTGTCAGAAATCGATCTTGAAATGCACTTTTCATTATTTTGGGGGCTTAAAAATGATGTTTTGGTTGGTCTCTGAAAAAATGATTTGTCAAAGTCGAGTTTTAAAAGGCAACTTGCATACAAGTCTGACTAGTGACAATGAAATTTTGGTTTGCCAAAAAGTTTCCGAAATCGATTTTGGATTTCACTTTTCATTATTTTGGGGTCTCAAAAATGATGTTTTGGTAGGTATCTGAAAAAATGATTTGTCAAAGTCGAATTTTAAAAGGCAACTTGCATACAAGTCTGACTAGTGACAATGAAATGTTGGTTTGCCAAAAAGTTTCCGAAATCGATTTTGGATTTCACTTTTCATTATTTTGGGGTCTCAAAAATGATGTTTTGGTAGGTATCTGAAAAAATGATTTGTCAAAGTCGAGTTTTAAAAGGCAACTTGCATACAAGTTTGACTAGTGACAATGAAATTTTGGATTGAAAAAAGTGTCAGAAATCGATCTTGAAATGCACTTTTCATTATTTTGGGGGCTTAAAAATGATGTTTTGGTTGGGCTGTGAAAAAATGATTTGTCAAAGTCGAGTTTTAAAAGGCAGCTTGCATACAAGTCTGACTAGTGACAATGAAATTTTGGTTTGCCAAAAAGTTTCCGAAATCGATTTTGGATTTCACTTTTCATTATTTTGGGGTCTCAAAAATGATGTTTTGGTAGGTATCTGAAAAAATGATTTGTCAAAGTCGAGTTTTAAAAGGCAACTTGCATACAAGTTTGACTAGTGACAATGAAATTTTGGATTGAAAAAAGTGTCAGAAATCGATCTTGAAATGCACTTTTCATTATTTTGGGGGCTTAAAAATGATGTTTTGGTTGGTCTCTGAAAAAATGATTTGTCAAAGTCGAGTTTTAAAAGGCAACTTGCATACAAGTTTGACTGGTGACAATGAAATTTTGGATTCAAAAAAGTTTCCGAAATCGATTTTGGATTTCACTTTTCATTATTTTGGGGGCTTAAAAATTATGTTTTGGTTGTTCTCTGAAAAAATGATTTGTCAAAGTCGAGTTTTAAAAGGCAACTTGCATACAAGTTTGACTAGTGACAATGAAATTTTGGATTGAAAAAAGTTTCCGAAATCGATTTTGGATTTCACTTTTCATTATTTTGGGGGCTTAAAAATGATGTTTTGGTTGGTCTGTGAAAAAATGATTTGTCAAAGTCGAGTTTTAAAAGGCAACTTGCATACAAGTTTGACTAGTGACAATGAAATTTTGGATTGAAAAAAGTGTCAGAAATCGATCTAGAAATGCACTTTTCATTATTTTGGGGGCTTAAAAATGATGTTTTGGTTGGTCTCTGAAAAAATGATTTGTCAAAGTCGAGTTTTAAAAGGCAACTTGCATACAAGTCTGACTAGTGACAATGAAATTTTGGTTTGCCAAAAAGTTTCCGAAATCGATTTTGGATTTCACTTTTCATTATTTTGGGGTCTCAAAAATGATGTTTTGGTAGGTATCTGAAAAAATGATTTGTCAAAGTCGAATTTTAAAAGGCAACTTGCATACAAGTCTGACTAGTGACAATGAAATTTTGGTTTGCCAAAAAGTTTCCGAAATCGATTTTGGATTTCACTTTTCATTATTTTGGGGTCTCAAAAATGATGTTTTGGTAGGTATCTGAAAAAATGATTTGTCAAAGTCGAGTTTTAAAAGGCAACTTGCATACAAGTTTGACTAGTGACAATGAAATTTTGGATTGAAAAAAGTGTCAGAAATCGATCTTGAAATGCACTTTTCATTATTTTGGGGGCTTAAAAATGATGTTTTGGTTGGGCTGTGAAAAAATGATTTGTCAAAGTCGAGTTTTAAAAGGCAGCTTGCATACAAGTCTGACTAGTGACAATGAAATTTTGGTTTGCCAAAAAGTTTCCGAAATCGATTTTGGATTTCACTTTTCATTATTTTGGGGGCTTAAAAATTATGTTTTGGTTGTTCTCTGAAAAAATGATTTGTCAAAGTCGAGTTTTAAAAGGCAACTTGCATACAAGTTTGACTAGTGACAATGAAATTTTGGATTGAAAAAAGTGTCAGAAATCGATCTTGAAATGCACTTTTCATTATTTTGGGGGCTTAAAAATGATGTTTTGGTTGGTCTCTGAAAAAATGATTTGTCAAAGTCGAGTTTTAAAAGGCAACTTGCATACAAGTCTGACTAGTGACAATGAAATTTTGGTTTGCCAAAAAGTTTCCGAAATCGATTTTGGATTTCACTTTTCATTATTTTGGGGTCTCAAAAATGATGTTTTGGTAGGTATCTGAAAAAATGATTTGTCAAAGTCGAATTTTAAAAGGCAACTTGCATACAAGTCTGACTAGTGACAATGAAATTTTGGTTTGCCAAAAAGTTTCCGAAATCGATTTTGGATTTCACTTTTCATTATTTTGGGGTCTCAAAAATGATGTTTTGGTAGGTATCTGAAAAAATGATTTGTCAAAGTCGAGTTTTAAAAGGCAACTTGCATACAAGTTTGACTAGTGACAATGAAATTTTGGATTGAAAAAAGTTTCCGAAATCGATTTTGGATTTCACTTTTCATTATTTTGGGGGCTTAAAAATGATGTTTTGGTTGGTCTGTGAAAAAATGATTTGTCAAAGTCGAGTTTTAAAAGGCAGCTTGCATACAAGTCTGACTAGTGACAATGAAATTTTGTTTTGCCAAAAAGTTTCCGAAATCGATTTTGGATTTCACTTTTCATTATTTTGGGGGCTTAAAAATGATGTTTTGGTTGTTCTCTGAAAAAATGATTTGTCAAAGTCGAGTTTTAAAAGGCAACTTGCATACAAGTTTGACTAGTGACAATGAAATTTTGGATTGAAAAAAGTGTCAGAAATCGATCTTGAAATGCACTTTTCATTATTTTGGGGGCTTAAAAATGATGTTTTGGTTGGTCTCTGAAAAAATGATTTGTCAAAGTCGAGTTTTAAAAGGCAACTTGCATACAAGTCTGACTAGTGACAATGAAATTTTGTTTTGCCAAAAAGTTTCCGAAATCGATTTTGGATTTCACTTTTCATTATTTTGGGGTCTCAAAAATGATGTTTTGGTAGGTATCTGAAAAAATGATTTGTCAAAGTCGAATTTTAAAAGGCAACTTGCATACAAGTCTGACTAGTGACAATGAAATTTTGGTTTGCCAAAAAGTTTCCGAAATCGATTTTGGATTTCACTTTTCATTATTTTGGGGTCTCAAAAATGATGTTTTGGTAGGTATCTGAAAAAATGATTTGTCAAAGTCGAGTTTTAAAAGGCAACTTGCATACAAGTTTGACTAGTGACAATGAAATTTTGGATTGAAAAAAGTTTCCGAAATCGATTTTGGATTTCACTTTTCATTATTTTGGGGGCTTAAAAATGATGTTTTGGTTGGTCTGTGAAAAAATGATTTGTCAAAGTCGAGTTTTAAAAGGCAGCTTGCATACAAGTCTGACTAGTGACAATGAAATTTTGGTTTGCCAAAAAGTTTCCGAAATCGATTTTGGATTTCACTTTTCATTATTTTGGGGTCTCAAAAATGATGTTTTGGTAGGTATCTGAAAAAATGATTTGTCAAAGTCGAATTTTAAAAGGCAACTTGCATACAAGTTTGACTAGTGACAATGAAATTTTGGATTGAAAAAAGTGTCAGAAATCGATCTTGAAATGCACTTTTCATTATTTTGGGGGCTTAAAAATGATGTTTTGGTTGGTCTCTGAAAAAATGATTTGTCAAAGTCGAGTTTTAAAAGGCAACTTGCATACAAGTTTGACTGGTGACAATGAAATTTTGGATTGAAAAAAGTTTCCGAAATCGATTTTGGATTTCACTTTTCATTATTTTGGGGGCTTAAAAATGATGTTTTGGTAGGTATCTGAAAAAATGATTTGTCAAAGTCGAATTTTAAAAGGCAACTTGCATACAAGTCTGACTAGTGACAATGAAATTTTGTTTTGCCAAAAAGTTTCCGAAATCGATTTTGGATTTCACTTTTCATTATTTTGGGGGCTTAAAAATTATGTTTTGGTTGTTCTCTGAAAAAATGATTTGTCAAAGTCGAGTTTTAAAAGGCAACTTGCATACAAGTTTGACTAGTGACAATGAAATTTTGGATTGAAAAAAGTTTCCGAAATCGATTTTGGATTTCACTTTTCATTATTTTGGGGGCTTAAAAATGATGTTTTGGTTGGTCTGTGAAAAAATGATTTGTCAAAGTCGAGTTTTAAAAGGCAACTTGCATCCAAGTTTGACTAGTGGCAATGAAATTTTGGATTGCCAAAAAGTTTCCGAAATCGATTTTGGATTTCACTTTGCATTATTTTGGGGGCTTAAAAATGATGTTTTGGTTGGTATCTGAAAAAATGATTTGTCAAAGTCGAGTTTTAAAAGGCAACTTGCATACAAGTTTGACTAGTGACAATGAAATTTTGGTTTGCCAAAAAGTTTCCGAAATCGATTTTGGATTTCACTTTTCATTATTTTGGGGGGCTTAAAAATGCTGTTTTGGTTGGTCTCTGAAACAATGATTTGTCAAAGTCGAATTTTAAAAGGCAACTTGCATACAAGTCTGACTAGTGACAATGAAATTTTGGTTTGCCAAAAAGTTTCCGAAATCGATTTTGGATTTCACTTTTCATTATTTTGGGGTCTCAAAAATGATGTTTTGGTAGGTATCTGAAAAAATGATTTGTCAAAGTCGAGTTTTAAAAGGCAACTTGCATACAAGTTTGACTAGTGACAATGAAATTTTGGATTGAAAAAAGTGTCAGAAATCGATCTTGAAATGCACTTTTCATTATTTTGGGGGCTTAAAAATGATGTTTTGGTTGGTCTCTGAAAAAATGATTTGTCAAAGTCGAGTTTTAAAAGGCAACTTGCATACAAGTTTGACTGGTGACAATGAAATTTTGGATTGAAAAAAGTTTCCGAAATCGATTTTGGATTTCACTTTTCATTATTTTGGGGGCTCAAAAATGATGTTTTGGTTGGTCTCTGAAAAAATGATTTGTCAAAGTCGAATTTTAAAAGGCAGCTTGCATACAAGTTTGACTAGTGACAATGAAATTTTGGTTTGCCAAAAAGTTTCCGAAATCGATTTTGGATTTTACTTTTCATTATTTTGGGGGCTCAAAAATGATGTTTTGGTTGGTCTCTGAAAAAATGATTTGTCAAAGTCGAGTTTTAAAAGGCAACTTGCATACAAGTTTGACTAGTGACAATGAAATTTTGGATTGCCAAAAAGTTTCCGAAATCGATTTTGGATTTTACTGTTCATTATTTTGGGGGCTTAAAAATTATGTTTTGATTGATCTCTGAAAAAATGATTTGTCAAAGTCGAGTTTTAAAAGGCACTTGCATACAAGTTTGACTAGTGACAATGAAATTTTGGTTTGCCAAAAAGTTTCCGAAATCGATTTTGGATTTTACTGTTCATTATTTTGGGGGCTTAAAAATTATGTTTTGATTGATCTCTGAAAAAATGATTTGTCAAAGTCGAGTTTTAAAAGGCACTTGCATACAAGTTTGACTAGTGACAATGAAATTTTGGTTTGCCAAAAAGTTTCCGAAATCGATTTTGGATCGAACTTTTCATTATTTTGGGGGCTCAAAAATAATGTTTTGGTTGGTCTCTGAAAAAATGATTTGTCAAAGTCGAGTTTTAAAAGGCAACTTGCATACAAGTTTGACTAGTGACAATGAAATTTTGGTTTGCCAAAAAGTTTTCGAAATCGATTTTGGATCGAACTTTTCATTATTTTGGGGGCTCAAAAATGATGTTTTGGTTGGTCTCTGAAAAAATGATTTGTCAAAGTCGAGTTTTAAAAGGCAACTTGCATACAAGTTTGACTAGTTACATTGAAATTTTGGTTTGCCAAAAAGTTTCCGAAATCGATTTTGGATTTTACTTTTCATTATTTTGGGGGCTCAAAAATGATGTTTTGGTTGGTCTCTGAAAAAATGATTTGTCAAAGTCGAGTTTTAAAAGGCAACTTGCATACAAGTTTGACTAGTGACAATGAAATTTTGGTTTGCCAAAAAGTTTCCGAAATCGATTTTGGATCGAACTTTTCATTATTTTGGGTGCTCAAAAATGATGTTTTGGTTGGTCTCTGAAAAAATGATTTGTCAAAGTCGAGTTTTAAAAGGCAACTTGCATACAAGTTTGACTACTGACAATGAAATTTTGGGTTGCCAAAAAGTTTCCGAAATCGATCTTGGATTTCACTTTTCATTATTTTGGAGGCTTGAAAATGATGTTTTGGTTGGTCTCTGAAAAAATGATTTGTCAAAGTCGAGTTTTAAAAGGCAACTTGCATACAAGTTTGACTAGTGACAATGAAGTTTTGGTTTTCCAAAAAGTTTCCGAAATCGATTTTGGATTTCACTTTTCATTATTTTGGGGGCTTAAAAATGATGTTTTGGTTGGTCTCTGAAAAAATGATTTGTCAAAGTCGAGTTTTAAAAGGCAACTTGCATACAAGTTTGACTAGTGACAATGAAATTTTGGTTTGCCAAAAAGTTTCCGAAATCGATTTTGGATCGAACTGTTCATTATTTTGGGGGCTCAAAAATGATGTTTTTGTTGGTCTCTGAAAAAATGATTTGTCAAAGTCGAGTTTTAAAAGGCAACTTGCATACAAGCTTGACTAGTGACAATGAAATTTTGGTTTGCCAAAAAGTTTCCGAAATCGATTTTGGATTTCACTTTTCATTATTTTGGGGGCTCAAAAATGATGTTTTGGTTGGTCTCTGAAAAAATGATTTGTCAAAGTCGAGTTTTAAAAGGCAACTTGCATACAAGTTTGACTAGTGACAATGAAATTTTGGTTTGCCAAAAAGTATCCGAAATCGATCTTGGATTGCATTTTTCATTATTTTGGGGGCGCAAAACTGATGGTTTGGTTGATCTCTGAAAAAATGATTTGTCAAAGTCGAGTTTTAAAAGGCAACTTGCATACAAGTTTGACTAGTTACATTGAAATGTTGGTTTGCCAAAAAGTTTCCGAAATCGATTTTGGATTTCACTTTTCATTATTTTGGGGACTCAAAAATGATGTTTTGGTTGGTCTCTGAAAAAATGATTTGTCAAAGTCGAGTTTTAAAAGGCAACTTGCATACAAGTTTGACTAGTTACATTGAAATGTTGGTTTGCCAAAAAGTTTCCGAAATCGATTTTGGATTTTACTTTTCATTATTTTGGGGGCTCAAAAATGATGTTTTGGTTGGTCTCTGAAAAAATGATTTGTCAAAGTCGAGTTTTAAAAGGCAACTTGCATACAAGCTTGACTAGTGACAATGAAATTTTGGTTTGCCAAAAAGTTTCCGAAATCGATTTTGGATTTCACTTTTCATTATTTTGGGGGCTCAAAAATGATGTTTTGGTTGGTCTCTGAAAAAATGATTTGTCAAAGTCGAGTTTTAAAAGGCAACTTGCATACAAGTTTGACTAGTTACATTGAAATGTTGGTTTGCCAAAAAGTTTCCGAAATCGATTTTGGATTTTACTTTTCATTATTTTGGGGGCTTAAAAATGATGTTTTGGTTGGTCTCTGAAAAAATGATTTGTCAAAGTCGAGTTTTAAAAGGCAACTTGCATACAAGTTTGACTAGTGACAATGAAATTTCGGTTTGCATAATAGTTTCTGAAATCGATCTTGGAATGCACTTTTCATTATTTTGGGGGCTCAAAAATGATGTTTTGTTTGGTCTCTGAAAAAATGATTTGTCAAAGTCGAGTTTTAAAAAGCAACTTGCATACAAGTTTGACTAGTGACAATGAAATTTTGGTTTGCCAAAAAGTTTCCGAAATCGATCTTGGATTGCATTTTTCATTATTTTGGGGGCTTAAAAATGATGTTTTGGTTGGTCTCTGAAAAAATGATTTGTCAAAGTCGAGTTTTAAAAGGCAACTTGCATACAAGTTTGACTAGTTACATTGAAATGTTGGTTTGCCAAAAAGTTTCCGAAATCGATTTTGGATTTTACTTTTCATTATTTTGGGGGCTCAAAAATGATGTTTTGGTTGGTCTCTGAAAAAATGATTTGTCAAAGTCGAGTTTTAAAAGGCAACTTGCATACAAGTTTGACTAGTGACAATGAAGTTTTGGTTTGCCAAAAAGTTTCCGAAATCGATTTTGGATCGAACTTTTCATTATTTTGGGGGCTTAAAAATGATGTTTTGGTTGGTCTCTAAAAAAATGATTTGTCAAAGTCGAGTCTTAAAAGGCAACTTGCATACAAGTTTGACTAGTGACAATGAAATTTTGGTTTGCCAAAAAGTTTCCGAAATCGATCTTGGATTGCATTTTTCATTATTTTGGGGGCTCAAAACTGATGGTTTGGTTGATCTCTGAAAAAATGATTTGTCAAAGTCGAGTTTTAAAAGGCAACTTGCATACAAGTTTGACTAGTTAAATTGAAATGTTGGTTTGCCAAAAAGTTTCCGAAATCGATTTTGGATTTTACTTTTCATTATTTTGGGGGCTCAAAAATGATGTTTTGGTTGGTCTCTGAAAAAATGATTTGTCAAAGTCGAGTTTTAAAAGGCAACTTGCATACAAGCTTGACTAGTGACAATGAAATTTTGGTTTGCCAAAAAGTTTCCGAAATCGATTTTGGATTTCACTTTTCATTATTTTGGGGGCTCAAAAATGATGTTTTGGTTGGTCTCTGAAAACATGATTTGTCACAGTCGAGTTTTAAAAGGCAACTTGCATACAAGTTTGACTAGTGACAATGAAATTTTGGTTTGCCAAAAAGTTTCCGAAATCGATTTTGGATTTTACTTTTCATTATTTTGGGGGCTCAAAAATGATGTTTTGGTTGGTCTCTGAAAACATGATTTGTCACAGTCGAGTTTTAAAAGGCAACTTGCATACAAGTTTGACTAGTTACATTGAAATGTTGGTTTGCCAAAAAGTTTCCGAAATCGATTTTGGATTTTACTTTTCATTATTTTGGGGGCTTAAAAATGATGTTTTGGTTGGTCTCTGAAAAAATGATTTGTCAAAGTCGAGTTTTAAAAGGCAACTTGCATACAAGTTTAACTAGTGACAATGAAATTTCGGTTTGCATAATAGTTTCTGAAATCGATCTTGGAATGCACTTTTCATTATTTTGGGGGCTCAAAAATGATGTTTTGTTTGGTCTCTGAAAAAATGATTTGTCAAAGTCGAGTTTTAAAAAGCAACTTGCATACAAGTTTGACTAGTGACAATGAAATTTTGGTTTGCCAAAAAGTTTCCGAAATCGATCTTGGATTGCATTTTTCATTATTTTGGGGGCTTAAAAATGATGTTTTGGTTGGTCTCTGAAAAAATGATTTGTCAAAGTCGAGTTTTAAAAGGCAACTTGCATACAAGTTTGACTAGTGACAATGAAATTTTGGTTTGCCAAAAAGTTTCCGAAATCGATCTTGGATTGCATTTTTCATTATTTTGGGGGCTTAAAAATGATGTTTTGGTTGGTCTCTGAAAAAATGATTTGTCAAAGTCGAGTTTTAAAAGGCAACTTGCATACAAGCTTGACTAGTGACAATGAAATTTTGGTTTGCCAAAAAGTTTCCGAAATCGATTTTGGATTTCACTTTTCATTATTTTGGGGGCTCAAAAATGATGTTTTGGTTGGTCTCTGAAAAAATGATTTGTCAAAGTCGAGTTTTAAAAGGCAACTTGCATACAAGTTTGACTAGTTACATTGAAATGTTGGTTTGCCAAAAAGTTTCCGAAATCGATTTTGGATTTTACTTTTCATTATTTTGGGGGCTTAAAAATGATGTTTTGGTTGGTCTCTGAAAAAATGATTTGTCAAAGTCGAGTTTTAAAAGGCAACTTGCATACAAGTTTGACTAGTGACAATGAAATTTCGGTTTGCATAATAGTTTCTGAAATCGATCTTGGAATGCACTTTTCATTATTTTGGGGGCTCAAAAATGATGTTTTGTTTGGTCTCTGAAAAAATGATTTGTCAAAGTCGAGTTTTAAAAAGCAACTTGCATACAAGTTTGACTAGTGACAATGAAATTTTGGTTTGCCAAAAAGTTTCCGAAATCGATCTTGGATTGCATTTTTCATTATTTTGGGGGCTCAAAACTGATGGTTTGGTTGGTCTCTGAAAAAATGATTTGTCAAAGTCGAGTTTTAAAAGGCAACTTGCATACAAGTTTGACTAGTTAAATTGAAATGTTGGTTTGCCAAAAAGTTTCCGAAATCGATTTTGGATTTTACTTTTCATTATTTTGGGGGCTCAAAAATGATGTTTTGGTTGGTCTCTGAAAAAATGATTTGTCAAAGTCGAGTTTTAAAAGGCAACTTGCATACAAGTTTGACTAGTTACATTGAAATGTTGGTTTGCCAAAAAGTTTCCGAAATCGATTTTGGATTTTACTTTTCATTATTTTGGGGGCTCAAAAATGATGTTTTGGTTGGTCTCTGAAAAAATGATTTGTCAAAGTCGAGTTTTAAAAGGCAACTTGCATACAAGCTTGACTAGTGACAATGAAATTTTGGTTTGCCAAAAAGTTTCCGAAATCGATTTTGGATTTCACTTTTCATTATTTTGGGGGCTCAAAAATGATGTTTTGGTTGGTCTCTGAAAAAATGATTTGTCAAAGTCGAGTTTTAAAAGGCACTTGCATACAAGTTTGACTAGTGACAATGAAATTTTGGTTTGCCAAAAAGTTTCCGAAATCGATTTTGGATTTTACTTTTCATTATTTTGGGGGCTCAAAAATGATGTTTTGGTTGGTCTCTGAAAAAATGATTTGTCAAAGTCGAGTTTTAAAAGGCAACTTGCATACAAGCTTGACTAGTGACAATGAAATTTTGGTTTGCCAAAAAGTTTCCGAAATCGATTTTGGATTTCACTTTTCATTATTTTGGGGGCTCAAAAATGATGTTTTGGTTGGTCTCTGAAAAAATGATTTGTCAAAGTCGAGTTTTAAAAGGCAACTTGCATACAAGTTTGACTAGTTACATTGAAATGTTGGTTTGCCAAAAAGTTTCCGAAATCGATTTTGGATTTTACTTTTCATTATTTTGGGGGCTTAAAAATGATGTTTTGGTTGGTCTCTGAAAAAATGATTTGTCAAAGTCGAGTTTTAAAAGGCAACTTGCATACAAGTTTGACTAGTTACATTGAAATGTTGGTTTGCCAAAAAGTTTCCGAAATCGATTTTGGATTTTACTTTTCATTATTTTGGGGGCTTAAAAATGATGTTTTGGTTGGTCTCTGAAAAAATGATTTGTCAAAGTCGAGTTTTAAAAGGCAACTTGCATACAAGCTTGACTAGTGACAATGAAATTTTGGTTTGCCAAAAAGTTTCCGAAATCGATTTTGGATTTCACTTTTCATTATTTTGGGGGCTCAAAAATGATGTTTTGGTTGGTCTCTGAAAAAATGATTTGTCAAAGTCGAGTTTTAAAAGGCAACTTGCATACAAGTTTGACTAGTTACATTGAAATGTTGGTTTGCCAAAAAGTTTCCGAAATCGATTTTGGATTTTACTTTTCATTATTTTGGGGGCTCAAAAATGATGTTTTGGTTGGTCTCTGAAAAAATGATTTGTCAAAGTCGAGTTTTAAAAGGCAACTTGCATACAAGCTTGACTAGTGACAATGAAATTTTGGTTTGCCAAAAAGTTTCCGAAATCGATTGTGGATTTCACTTTTCATTCTTTTGGGGGCTCAAAAATGATGTTTTGGTTGGTCTCTGAAAAAAAGATTTGTCAAAGTCGAGTTTTAAAAGGCAACTTGCATACAAGTTTGACTAGTGACAATGAAATTTTGGTTTGCCAAAAGGTTTCCGAAATCGATTTTGGATTTTACTTTTCATTATTTTGGGAGCTTAAAAATGATGTTTTGGTTGGTCTCTGAAAAAATGATTTGTCAAAGTCGAGTTTTAAAAGGCAACTTGCATACAAGTTTGACTAGTGACAATGAAATTTTGGTTTGCCAAAAAGTTTCCGAAATCAATTTTGGATTTTACTTTTCATTATTTTGGGAGCTTAAAAATGATGTTTTGGTTGGTCTCTGAAAAAATGAGTTGTCAAAGTCGAGTTTTAAAAGGCAACTTGCATACAAATTTGACTAGTGACAATGACATTTTGGTTTGCCAAAAAGTTTCCGAAATCGATTTTGGATTTTACTTTTCATTATTTTAGGAGCTTAAAAATGATGTTTTGGTTGGTCTCTGAAAAAATGATTTGTCAAAGTCGAGTTTTAAAAGGCAACTTGCATACAAGTTCGACTAGTGACAATGAAATTTTGGTTTGCCAAAAGGTTTCCGAAATCGATTTTGGATTTTACTTTTCATTATTTTGGGAGCTTAAAAATGATGTTTTGGTTGGTCTCTGAAAAAATGATTTGTCAAAGTCGAGTTTTAAAAGGCAACTTGCATACAAGTTTGACTAGTGATAATGACATTTTGGTTTCCCAAAAAGTTTCCGAAATCGATTTTGGATTTTACTTTTCATTATTTTGGGGGCTTAAAAATGATGTTTTGGTTGGTCTCTGAAAAAATGATTTGTCAAAGTCGAGTTTTAAAAGGCAACTTGCATACAAGTTTGACTAGTGACAATGACATTTTGGTTTGCCAAAAAGTTTCCGAAATCGATTTTGGATGTTACTTTTCATTATTTTGGGAGCTTAAAAATGATGTTTTTGTTGGTCTCTGAAAAAATGATTTGTCAAAGTCGAGTTTTAAAAGGCAACTTGCATACAAGTTTGACTAGTGACAATGAAATTTTGGTTTGCCAAAAGGTTTCCGAAATCGATTTTGGATTTTACTTTTCATTATTTTGGGAGCTTAAAAATGATGTTTTGGTTGGTCTCTGAAAAAATGATTTGTCAAAGTCGAGTTTTAAAAGGCAACTTGCATACAAGTTTGACTAGTGACAATGAAATTTTGGTTTGCCAAAAATTTTCCGAAATCGATTTTGGATCGAACTTTTCATTATTTTGGGGGCTTAAAAATGATGGTTTGGTTGGTCTCTGAAAAAATGAGTTGTCAAAGTCGAGTTTTAAAAGGCAACTTGCATACAAGTTTGACTAGTGACAATGACATTTTGGTTTGCCAAAAAGTTTCCAAAATCGATTTTGGATTTTACTTTTCATTATTTTGGGGGCTTAAAAATGATGTTTTGGTTAGTCTCTGAAAAAATGATTTGTCAAAGTCGAGTTTCAAAAGGCAACTTGCATACAAGTTTGACTAGTGACAATGACATTTTGGTTTGCCAAAAAGTTTCCGAAATCGATTTTGGATTTCACTTTTCATTATTTTGGGGGCTTAAAAATGATGTTTTGGTTGGTCTCTGAAAAAATGATTTGTCAAAGTCGAGTTTTAATAGGCAACTTGCATACAAGTTTGACTAGTGACAATGACATTTTGGTTTGCCAAAAAGTTTCCGAAATCGATTTTGGATTTCACTTTTCATTATTTTGGGGGCTTAAAAATGATGTTTTGGTTGGTCTCTGAAAAAATGATTTGTCAAAGTCGAGTTTTAAAAGGCAACTTGCATACAAGTTTGACTAGTGACAATGACATTTTGGTTTGCCAAAAAGTTTCCGAAATCGATTTTGGATTTTACTTTTCATTATTTTGGGAGCTTAAAAATGATGTTTTGGTTGGTCTCTGAAAAAATGAGTTGTCAAAGTCGAGTTTTAAAAGGCAACTTGCATACAAATTTGACTAGTGACAATGACATTTTGGTTTGCCAAAAAGTTTCCGAAATCGATTTTGGATTTCACTTTTCATTATTTTGGGGGCTTAAAAATGATGTTTTGGTTGGTCTCTAAAAAAATGATTTGTCAAAGTCGAGTTTTAAAAGGCAACTTGCATACAAGTTTGACTAGTGACAATGAAATTTTGGTTTGCCAAAAGGTTTCCGAAATCGATTTTGGATTTTACTTTTCATTATTTTGAGAGCTTAAAAATGATGTTTTGGTTGGTCTCTGAAAAAATGATTTGTCAAAGTCGAGTTTTAAAAGGCAACTTGCATACAAATTTGACTAGTGACAATGACATTTTGGTTTGCCAAAAAGTTTCCGAAATCGATTTTGGATTTCACTTTTCATTATTTTGGGGGCTTAAAAATGATGTTTTGGTTGGTCTCTGAAAAAAAGATTTGTCAAAGTCGAGTTTTAAAAGGCAACTTGCATACAAGTTTGACTAGTGACAATGAAATTTTGGTTTGCCAAAAGGTTTCCGAAATCGATTTTGGATTTTACTTTTCATTATTTTGGGAGCTTAAAAATGATGTTTTGGTTGGTCTCTGAAAAAATGATTTGTCAAAGTCGAGTTTTAAAAGGCAACTTGCATACAAGTTTGACTAGTGACAATGACATTTTGGTTTGCCAAAAAGTTTCCGAAATCGATTTTGGATTTCACTTTTCATTATTTTGGGAGCTTAAAAATGATGTTTTGGTTGGTCTCTGAAAAAATGAGTTGTCAAAGTCGAGTTTTAAAAGGCAACTTGCATACAAATTTGACTAGTGACAATGACATTTTGGTTTGCCAAAAAGTTTCCGAAATCGATTTTGGATTTTACTTTTCATTATTTTAGGAGCTTAAAAATGATGTTTTGGTTGGTCTCTGAAAAAATGATTTGTCAAAGTCGAGTTTTAAAAGGCAACTTGCATACAAGTTTGACTAGTGACAATGAAATTTTGGTTTGCCAAAAGGTTTCCGAAATCGATTTTGGATTTTACTTTTCATTATTTTGGGAGCTTAAAAATGATGTTTTGGTTGGTCTCTGAAAAAATGATTTGTCAAAGTCGAGTTTTAAAAGGCAACTTGCATACAAGTTTGACTAGTGACAATGACATTTTGGTTTGCCAAAAAGTTTCCGAAATCGATTTTGGATTTTACTTTTCATTATTTTAGGAGCTTAAAAATGATGTTTTGGTTGGTCTCTGAAAAAATGATTTGTCAAAGTCGAGTTTTAAAAGGCAACTTGCATACAAGTTTGACTAGTGACAATGAAATTTTGGTTTGCCAAAAGGTTTCCGAAATCGATTTTGGATTTCACTTTTCATTATTTTGGGAGCTTAAAAATGATGTTTTGGTTGGTCTCTGAAAAAATGATTTGTCAAAGTCGAGTTTTAAAAGGCAACTTGCATACAAGTTTGACTAGTGACAATGACATTTTGGTTTGCCAAAAAGTTTCCGAAATCGATTTTGGATTTTACTTTTCATTATTTTGGGAGCTTAAAAATGATGTTTTGGTTGGTCTCTGAAAAAATGAGTTGTCAAAGTCGAGTTTTAAAAGGCAACTTGCATACAAATTTGACTAGTGACAATGACATTTTGGTTTGCCAAAAAGTTTCCGAAATCGATTTTGGATTTCACTTTTCATTATTTTGGGGGCTTAAAAATGATGTTTTGGTTGGTCTCTAAAAAAATGATTGGTCAAAGTCGAGTTTTAAAAGGCAACTTGCATACAAGTTTGACTAGTGACAATGAAATTTTGGTTTGCCAAAAGGTTTCCGAAATCGATTTTGGATTTTACTTTTCATTATTTTGGGAGCTTAAAAATGATGTTTTGGTTGGTCTCTGAAAAAATGATTTGTCAAAGTCGAGTTTTAAAAGGCAACTTGCATACAAGTTTGACTAGTGACAATGACATTTTGGTTTGCCAAAAAGTTTCCGAAATCGATTTTGGATTTTACTTTTCATTATTTTGGGGGCTTAAAAATGATGTTTTGGTTGGTCTCTAAAAAAATGATTGGTCAAAGTCGAGTTTTAAAAGGCAACTTGCATACAAGTTTGACTAGTGATAATGACATTTTGGTTTGCCAAAAAGTTTCCGAAATCGATTTTGGATTTCACTTTTCATTATTTTGGGGGCTTAAAAATGATGTTTTGGTTGGTCTCTAAAAAAATGATTTGTCAAAGTCGAGTTTTAAAAGGCAACTTGCATACAAGTTTGACTAGTGACAATGACATTTTGGTTTGCCAAAAAGTTTCCGAAATCGATTTTGGATTTCACTTTTCATTATTTTGGGGGCTTAAAAATGATGTTTTGGTTGGTCTCTGAAAAAATGATTTGTCAAAGTCGAGTTTTAAAAGGCAACTTGCATACAAATTTGACTAGTGACAATGACATTTTGGTTTGCCAAAAAGTTTCCGAAATCGATTTTGGATTTCACTTTTCATTATTTTGGGGGCTTAAAAATGATGTTTTGGTTGGTCTCTAAAAAAATGATTTGTCAAAGTCGAGTTTTAAAAGGCAACTTGCATACAAGTTTGACTAGTGACAATGAAATTTTGGTTTGCCAAAAGGTTTCCGAAATCGATTTTGGATTTTACTTTTCATTATTTTGAGAGCTTAAAAATGATGTTTTGGTTGGTCTCTGAAAAAATGATTTGTCAAAGTCGAGTTTTAAAAGGCAACTTGCATACAAATTTGACTAGTGACAATGACATTTTGGTTTGCCAAAAAGTTTCCGAAATCGATTTTGGATTTCACTTTTCATTATTTTGGGGGCTTAAAAATGATGTTTTGGTTGGTCTCTGCAAAAAAGATTTGTCAAAGTCGAGTTTTAAAAGGCAACTTGCATACAAGTTTGACTAGTGACAATGAAATTTTGGTTTGCCAAAAGGTTTCCGAAATCGATTTTGGATTTTACTTTTCATTATTTTGGGAGCTTAAAAATGATGTTTTGGTTGGTCTCTGAAAAAATGATTTGTCAAAGTCGAGTTTTAAAAGGCAACTTGCATACAAGTTTGACTAGTGACAATGACATTTTGGTTTGCCAAAAAGTTTCCGAAATCGATTTTGGATTTCACTTTTCATTATTTTGGGAGCTTAAAAATGATGTTTTGGTTGGTCTCTGAAAAAATGAGTTGTCAAAGTCGAGTTTTAAAAGGCAACTTGCATACAAATTTGACTAGTGACAATGACATTTTGGTTTGCCAAAAAGTTTCCGAAATCGATTTTGGATTTTACTTTTCATTATTTTAGGAGCTTAAAAATGATGTTTTGGTTGGTCTCTGAAAAAATGATTTGTCAAAGTCGAGTTTTAAAAGGCAACTTGCATACAAGTTTGACTAGTGACAATGAAATTTTGGTTTGCCAAAAGGTTTCCGAAATCGATTTTGGATTTTACTTTTCATTATTTTGGGAGCTTAAAAATGATGTTTTGGTTGGTCTCTGAAAAAATGATTTGTCAAAGTCGAGTTTTAAAAGGCAACTTGCATACAAGTTTGACTAGTGACAATGACATTTTGGTTTGCCAAAAAGTTTCCGAAATCGATTTTGGATTTTACTTTTCATTATTTTAGGAGCTTAAAAATGATGTTTAGGTTGGTCTCTGAAAAAATGATTTGTCAAAGTCGAGTTTTAAAAGGCAACTTGCATACAAGTTTGACTAGTGACAATGAAATTTTGGTTTGCCAAAAGGTTTCCGAAATCGATTTTGGATTTCACTTTTCATTATTTTGGGAGCTTAAAAATGATGTTTTGGTTGGTCTCTGAAAAAATGATTTGTCAAAGTCGAGTTTTAAAAGGCAACTTGCATACAAGTTTGACTAGTGACAATGACATTTTGGTTTGCCAAAAAGTTTGCGAAATCGATTTTGGATTTTACTTTTCATTATTTTGGGAGCTTAAAAATGATGTTTTGGTTGGTCTCTGAAAAAATGAGTTGTCAAAGTCGAGTTTTAAAAGGCAACTTGCATACAAATTTGACTAGTGACAATGACATTTTGGTTTGCCAAAAAGTTTCCGAAATCGATTTTGGATTTCACTTTTCATTATTTTGGGAGCTTAAAAATGATGTTTTGGTTGGTCTCTAAAAAAATGATTGGTCAAAGTCGAGTTTTAAAAGGCAACTTGCATACAAGTTTGACTAGTGACAATGAAATTTTGGTTTGCCAAAAGGTTTCCGAAATCGATTTTGGATTTTACTTTTCATTATTTTGGGAGCTTAAAAATGATGTTTTGGTTGGTCTCTGAAAAAATGATTTGTCAAAGTCGAGTTTTAAAAGGCAACTTGCATACAAGTTTGACTAGTGACAATGACATTTTGGTTTGCCAAAAAGTTTCCGAAATCGATTTTGGATTTTACTTTTCATTATTTTGGGGGCTTAAAAATGATGTTTTGGTTGGGCTCTGAAAAAATGATTTGTCAAAGTCGAGTTTTAAAAGGCAACTTGCATACAAGTTTGACTAGTGATAATGACATTTTGGTTTGCCAAAAAGTTTCCGAAATCGATTTTGGATTTCACTTTTCATTATTTTGGGGGCTTAAAAATGATGTTTTGGTTGGCTCTAAAAAAATGATTTGTCAAAGTCGAGTTTTAAAAGGCAACTTGCATACAAGTTTGACTAGTGACAATGACATTTTGGTTTGCCAAAAAGTTTCCGAAATCGATTTTGGATTTCACTTTTCATTATTTTGGGGGCTTAAAAATGATGTTTTGGTTGGTCTCTGAAAAAATGATTTGTCAAAGTCGAGTTTTAATAGGCAACTTGCATACAAGTTTGACTAGTGACAATGACATTTTGGTTTGCCAAAAAGTTTCCGAAATCGATTTTGGATTTCACTTTTCATTATTTTGGGGGCTTAAAAATGATGTTTTGGTTGGTCTCTGAAAAAATGAGTTGTCAAAGTCGAGTTTTAAAAGGCAACTTGCATACAAATTTGACTAGTGACAATGACATTTTGGTTTGCCAAAAAGTTTCCGAAATCGATTTTGGATTTTACTTTTCATTATTTTAGGAGCTTAAAAATGATGTTTTGGTTGGTCTCTGAAAAAATGATTTGTCAAAGTCGAGTTTTAAAAGGCAACTTGCATACAAGTTTGACTAGTGACAATGAAATTTTGGTTTGCCAAAAGGTTTCCGAAATCGATTTTGGATTTTACTTTTCATTATTTTGGGAGCTTAAAAATGATGTTTTGGTTGGTCTCTGAAAAAATGATTTGTCAAAGTCGAGTTTTAAAAGGCAACTTGCATACAAGTTTGACTAGTGACAATGACATTTTGGTTTGCCAAAAAGTTTCCGAAATCGATTTTGGATTTTACTTTTCATTATTTTGGGAGCTTAAAAATGATGTTTTGGTTGGTCTCTGAAAAAATGAGTTGTCAAAGTCGAGTTTTAAAAGGCAACTTGCATACAAATTTGACTAGTGACAATGACATTTTGGTTTGCCAAAAAGTTTCCGAAATCGATTTTGGATTTTACTTTTCATTATTTTAGGAGCTTAAAAATGATGTTTTGGTTGGTCTCTGAAAAAATGATTTGTCAAAGTCGAGTTTTAAAAGGCAACTTGCATACAAGTTTGACTAGTGACAATGAAATTTTGGTTTGCCAAAAGGTTTCCGAAATCGATTTTGGATTTTACTTTTCATTATTTTGAGAGCTTAAAAATGATGTTTTGGTTGGTCTCTGAAAAAATGATTTGTCAAAGTCGAGTTTTAAAAGGCAACTTGCATACAAATTTGACTAGTGACAATGACATTTTGGTTTGCCAAAAAGTTTCCGAAATCGATTTTGGATTTCACTTTTCATTATTTTGGGGGCTTAAAAATGATGTTTTGGTTGGTCTCTGAAAAAAAGATTTGTCAAAGTCGAGTTTTAAAAGGCAACTTGCATACAAGTTTGACTAGTGACAATGAAATTTTGGTTTGCCAAAAGGTTTCCGAAATCGATTTTGGATTTTACTTTTCATTATTTTGGGAGCTTAAAAATGATGTTTTGGTTGGTCTCTGAAAAAATGATTTGTCAAAGTCGAGTTTTAAAAGGCAACTTGCATACAAGTTTGACTAGTGACAATGACATTTTGGTTTGCCAAAAAGTTTCCGAAATCGATTTTGGATTTCACTTTTCATTATTTTGGGAGCTTAAAAATGATGTTTTGGTTGGTCTCTGAAAAAATGAGTTGTCAAAGTCGAGTTTTAAAAGGCAACTTGCATACAAATTTGACTAGTGACAATGACATTTTGGTTTGCCAAAAAGTTTCCGAAATCGATTTTGGATTTCACTTTTCATTATTTTAGGAGCTTAAAAATGATGTTTTGGTTGGTCTCTGAAAAAATGATTTGTCAAAGTCGAGTTTTAAAAGGCAACTTGCATACAAGTTTGACTAGTGACAATGAAATTTTGGTTTGCCAAAAGGTTTCCGAAATCGATTTTGGATTTTACTTTTCATTATTTTGGGAGCTTAAAAATGATGTTTTGGTTGGTCTCTGAAAAAATGATTTGTCAAAGTCGAGTTTTAAAAGGCAACTTGCATACAAGTTTGACTAGTGACAATGACATTTTGGTTTGCCAAAAAGTTTCCGAAATCGATTTTGGATTTTACTTTTCATTATTTTAGGAGCTTAAAAATGATGTTTTGGTTGGTCTCTGAAAAAATGATTTGTCAAAGTCGAGTTTTAAAAGGCAACTTGCATACAAGTTTGACTAGTGACAATGAAATTTTGGTTTGCCAAAAGGTTTCCGAAATCGATTTTGGATTTTACTTTTCATTATTTTGGGAGCTTAAAAATGATGTTTTGGTTGGTCTCTGAAAAAATGATTTGTCAAAGTCGAGTTTTAAAAGGCAACTTGCATACAAGTTTGACTAGTGACAATGACATTTTGGTTTGCCAAAAAGTTTCCGAAATCGATTTTGGATTTTACTTTTCATTATTTTGGGAGCTTAAAAATGATGTTTTGGTTGGTCTCTGAAAAAATGAGTTGTCAAAGTCGAGTTTTAAAAGGCAACTTGCATACAAATTTGACTAGTGACAATGACATTTTGGTTTGCCAAAAAGTTTCCGAAATCGATTTTGGATTTCACTTTTCATTATTTTGGGGGCTTAAAAATGATGTTTTGGTTGGTCTCTAAAAAAATGATTGGTCAAAGTCGAGTTTTAAAAGGCAACTTGCATACAAGTTTGACTAGTGACAATGAAATTTTGGTTTGCCAAAAGGTTTCCGAAATCGATTTTGGATTTTACTTTTCATTATTTTGGGAGCTTAAAAATGATGTTTTGGTTGGTCTCTGAAAAAATGATTTGTCAAAGTCGAGTTTTAAAAGGCAACTTGCATACAAGTTTGACTAGTGACAATGACATTTTGGTTTGCCAAAAAGTTTCCGAAATCGATTTTGGATTTTACTTTTCATTATTTTGGGGGCTTAAAAATGATGTTTTGGTTGGGCTCTGAAAAAATGATTTGTCAAAGTCGAGTTTTAAAAGGCAACTTGCATACAAGTTTGACTAGTGATAATGACATTTTGGTTTGCCAAAAAGTTTCCGAAATCGATTTTGGATTTCACTTTTCATTATTTTGGGGGCTTAAAAATGATGTTTTGGTTGGTCTCTAAAAAAATGATTTGTCAAAGTCGAGTTTTAAAAGGCAACTTGCATACAAGTTTGACTAGTGACAATGAAATTTTGGTTTGCCAAAAAGTTTCCGAAATCGATTTTGGATTTTACTTTTCATTATTTTGGGGGCTTAAAAATGATGTTTTGGTTGGTCTCTGAAAAAATGATTTGTCAAAGTCGAGTTTTAAAAGGCAACTTGCATACAAGTTTGACTAGTGACAATGACATTTTGGTTTGCCAAAAAGTTTCCGAAATCGATTTTGGATTTCACTTTTCATTATTTTGGGGGCTTAAAAATGATGTTTTGGTTGGTCTCCGAAAAAATGATTTGTCAAAGTCGAGTTTTAAAAGGCAATTTGCATACAAGTTTGACTAGTGACAATGACATTTTGGTTTCCAAAAAGTTTCCGAAATCGATTTTTAATTTTACTTTTCATTATTTTGGGAGCTTAAAAATGATGTTTTGGTTGGTCTCTGAAAAAATGAGTTGTCAAAGTCGAGTTTTAAAAGGCAACTTGCATACAAATTTGACTAGTGACAATGACATTTTGGTTTGCCAAAAAGTTTCCGAAATCGATTTTGGATTTTACTTTTCATTATTTTGGGGGCTTAAAAATGATGTTTTGGTTGGTCTCTGAAAAAATGATTTGTCAAAGTCGAGTTTAAAAAGGCAATTTGCATACAAGTTTGACTAGTGACAATGACATTTTGGTTTGCCAAAAAGTTTCCGAAATCGATTTTGGATTTTACTTTTCATTATTTTGGGAGCTTAAAAATGATGTTTTGGTTGGTCTCTGATAAAATGAGTTGTCAAAGTCGAGTTTTAAAAGGCA
Organism: Anopheles marshallii; assembly: GCF_943734725.1. Lineage (NCBI taxonomy): Eukaryota > Metazoa > Arthropoda > Insecta > Diptera > Culicidae > Anopheles > Anopheles marshallii. The sequence goes on along the minus strand of NW_026525680.1, from coordinate 174,676 downwards.
ACTTGCATACAAATTTGACTAGTGACAATGACATTTTGGTTTGCCAAAAAGTTTCCGAAATCGATTTTGGATTTTACTTTTCATTATTTTGGGGGCTTAAAAATGATGTTTTGGTTGGTCTCTGAAAAAATGATTTGTCAAAGTCGAGTTTTAAAAGGCAACTTGCATACAAGTTTGACTAGTGACAATGACATTTTGGTTTGCCAAAAAGTTTCCGAAATCGATTTTGGATTTCACTTTTCATTATTTTGGGGGCTTAAAAATGATGTTTTGGTTGGTCTCTGAAAAAATGATTTGTCAAAGTCGAGTTTTAAAAGGCAATGTTTGAAATTGTTGAAACGGTTTATTTATTTGCATGAAATGTTTCACGGACGACAATGGCGAGATTGCCCTAGATCAGATTTTGACGCATCAGCTAGAGCAGTTATGAATTCATTAGGCTTAGCAAAATGAACGATTATATGAAATGAACTAAAAGGACAATGAATACACAGTAGCAAATTGAACTTCGAACGCACAATACGGTATTTTTCTTCTTTCGGAAACTCTGAATATTTCACACCCAGCAACATTTTGCGATATTTCGCACATTTTGGTCCTTCGAACCGGATCGTGAAGTATCAGAGTTTAGTTCTTTCTTCGGTTCCATTTACATTCGGTAAATTCGGAAATTTCGGTACGCTCCGCATCACGAGCACGGTGCAATTCAGTTAAGCGCCATCCCGAATTCACGCGTAGAAGTTCATCGCCCGCACGGTAAGGGCAACGTTCGAGTGCGCGTCATCGTTAAAATTAGCGTCATCGTGATTGTTGTTAGTTTTCGGTTTTGTTTTACGTGTTAACGAACAGTGAAAGTGAATAATCATGGACGAAAAACTCAAGGCTGCTCAACATAAAAAACTAATCGCGGTAGAGAACATAAAATCGCTGGAGCGGTTTAAGCAGTGCTTTACCAGCGACGATATAAGCCAGATTCCGGAGGTTTTGGAAGGGCTGGAGCAACACAGACAGGACTTTTTCACCGCGGTGGCGAAACTGGAAGAATGTGACGACAGCAGCGAGGCGATTCAAGCCTGTATCAACGACAGGATCGATATGGAGGAGCGGTGCCGACGGCTGAAATCATTCTTCAGGGAGAATCAACGGAAGGACGCCAACCCACTAAACGAATCTACACTTTCGGCAAATTCAACGCTCGCGTTTGGACGGCCAAGCGCACCCAATCTTAGGTTGCCAAAAATCGAACTGCCAACGTTCGATGGGGATTCAACGAAGTGGTTGTCGTTTCGCGATCGGTTTGTCGCGATGATTGACGCTTCCGCTGATTTACCGCCTATTGCTAAATTACAATATTTACTTTCCTCATTGAAGGGCGACGCAGCTGTTCCCTTCGAACATGTAGCATTAACCACTGAAAACTACGCCGTGACGTGGGCGTCACTTCTTAAGCGGTACGACAACACACGGATGCTGATTCGAGAATACTGGCGGCGGTTACATTTTCTACCGGGAATTGCAGCCGAAAGTGTCGACGGTTTGACCTGTTTAGTGGACGAATTCACACGGCATGTGAATGGCTTGGTCAAGCTACAAGAACCGGTCAATACTTGGGACACGCCTCTGTCCAACCTGCTGCTGATGAAGATCGATCATGAAACGCTTTTGGCGTGGGAAAAACACTCCGTGCATTTCGAAAGGGACAAGTATAGTGAGCTGATCGAATTCCTTCAGGATCGAATTCGAATATTGAAATCCAGCAAGAGCTTTGAGTGTGATAGGGTTGCTCCGACTAAGGTGGTCGGCGCACATCGTTTTCCTACACCACGAAGGGCAATTACAAACGCGGCAGCAGTGCAGAAAAACCCGACTAGTGTTTCGCCCGTACAACAACTGAAATGCCCGTTGTAGTGTCCAGAACCGCACCTGTTACGCAACTGTCCAATATTCATCGGCAAGGAGATGCAACAACGACGGGACATAGTCAGGATAAAGGGCTTATGTTGGAACTGCCTTAGCGGATCCCACCAAGTAAAGGCGTGCAAGTCGGCCTACTCATGTCGGTCATGCCATGAACGTCATCACACCTTACTTCATCACGCGGTGGTTCAACAGGCATCTCAACAAAAGGTAACCATGGCGGCCCAATGCGAGGATGAAATGGTGTTCCTTGAGACCGCAATAATCTTCATCGTGGACGATTATGGAGCGAAACACGAGGCAAGGGCATTACTCGATTCAGGTTCGATTTCCATTTTTTATTTCGGAATCACTGGCTCGGAAGCTAGTGACCCCTCGTACAAGGGTGGATGTTTCTATCTCTGGCATCGGAAAGGCTACACAGCATGTGAAGGGTTCGATCACTGCGTTTATTCGATCTAATGATCTACACTTCGCCACACCGTTAGAGTTCCTCATCCTAGAAACACCATCTGCGGACATTCCCACTTCAGCAATCGACGTGTCTTCGTGGAATGTGCCCAACGTACCACTCGCGGATCCTACGTATCACGTTCCAGGCAAGGTGGATGTCGTCATCGGTGGTGATACGTTCTGGGAATTGCACACTGGGCGTAAACGTTCATTAGGCGCGGGTAAGCCGTGGCTAGTGGAAACCCAATTTGGCTGAGCTGTCGCCGGGAATACTACGCAGTCATCTCATACCCCTCGTGTATGTCACATTGCAACGAATGATGGTCCCTTGGATGCGCTGATGGAACGATTCTGGGAGAGCGAAACCATCTCCGATGAGCCCGCTCTATCTGTAGAAGAAGATATATGTGAGAAGCATTTCATGGGCAACACAACTCGAGACGATACGGGAAGGTATGTTGTTAGCTTACCACACAAAACTAATCCTAGCATCATTTTAGGAGCCTCAAAGAAAATTGCAGACCGTCGTCTTCTGTCGGTGGAACGGCGACTGAAAGAAGATCCTAAAATGAGGGAAGCATACGCGTCATTCATGGATGAGTATGAACGGTTGGGCCACATGATAAGACTCACGGAGCCAATTGATGAATCGCATCCACATTATTATTTACCGCACCACGCTGTTGTGAAAGAGTCCAGCACGTCTACCAAGGTTCGTGTTGTGTTTGACGCGTCGTGCAAGACCAGTTCAGGATATTCGTTGAATGATTCACTGCTAGTTGGACCTGTCGTTCAACAAGACCTGTACACGTTAATGCTGCGGTTTCGGTCACATACTATCGCGCTCACAGCGGATGTCGAGAAAATGTACCGTCAAATACGTCATCACCCCGCGGATAGAAATTTCCTTCGCATTCGGTACAGAACGGATCCTTCAGAGCCCATAGCAACTTTCGAATTACAAACCGTAACGTATGGGACTGCATCTGCTCCTTTCTTGGCCACACGGACTCTGAAGCAAATTGCACACGATCATAGCGAACAGTATCCTCGCGCGGTGACACCAGTGCTTCGAGATTTCTACGTGGATGATCTGTTGACGGGAACAGATGATTTGTCAGAAGCGATCGAAATGCAGAGGCAAATTTCGTCGATGTTACGTTCGGCTGGGTTCTCGTTGAAGAAATGGGCATCGAATAATCCAAAAGCGCTGGATGGAATTCCGCAGGAAGATTTGGCACTGCAAACATCGCACGAATGGAACAAATCACAATTTGTTTCCACCTTGGGTCTCATCTGGGAGCCAGCGGAAGACATGCTTCGATTTCGTATCGAGCTACCACCTGCCGCATCATCATTAACAAAGCGGTTAGTATTGTCGTACATCGCTAAGATTTTCGATGTTCTTGGCTTACTCGGACCAACGATAGTTCTTGCCAAACTATTTATGCAGCAGTTATGGTCGCTCAAGGTAAATGGAATTGCGCTGGATTGGGATAGCGAGTTACCTGCGAACCTTCAGCAAGAGTGGAATAAGTATCACTCCACGCTACAATCACTTCGGGAGCTGCGCATTCCAAGGTTCACTTCGCTTCGAAAGGCAACGGCTCTTCAGTTGCACGTCTTTGCGGATGCTTCACAAGCAGCATATGGGGCATGCTGCTATGTTCGGGCAGAAAACCATTCGGGGGTTTCTGTTAACTTATTGACTGCTAAGTCAAAGGTTGTAGCGTTGGCAAACACTCATTCGATCGCCAGGCTCGAGCTGTGCGCAGCGAGATTAGCCACGCAATTGTTCAGCAGAATCATCCAGGCACTCAATGACGATATCATCACCTTCTGTTGGACTGATTCGATGACGGTGTTACATTGGCTGAACTCACCACCACGGCGCTGGAATCCATTTGTCGCCAACAGAGTGGCACAGATCCAACAGGAAACGCGAATAAAATGCTGGAGACATGTTCCCGGGGTGGACAATCCAGCAGATGATATTTCTCGTGGTCTGCTTCCAGACAAGCTGCTATTATCTCATCGCTGGTGGCATGGTCCACGTTGGTTACGCAGCAAGGAAGAAGATTGGCCACAAAACCCTAAAACAGACGAAATAGTTTGCCATGAGGAAGAGAGAGCTGTACAGTTGGTTGCTGCAACTTCTTCCACGAATAGTTTCAGCAGCACATTCTTCGCATGGTTTTCTACTTACCAACGACTTCTTTGAACTACGGCTTACGTGCTGCGCTATCTTCGCTGTTTAAAGGACAGCACATCGTCGGCGTCAGCAGTAATCAAAGGCAACAAATCCATCAAAGAACTCATCGGTGTGGTTCCCGCACTATCCAAAGATGAGCTCCATGACGCTGAGATTCGGTTTTGTCAACTATCTCAGCAAGATTCGTTTCCGGAGGAGTTTCGCGAGATCACCAATGGCAGAAAGACACTACGGCACTCACGATTGAAATGGTTATCACCTTTCGTCGATCATGCGGGAACTATTCGTGTTGGTGGCCGGCTTCGGAATGCACAGATCGAAGATAACACGAAACATCCGGTTGTGTTATCGTCGAGACACCCGCTTGCAGCATTACTGGCGGTCCAGTATCATAGTCGTATGCTACATGCTGGACCACAACTTCTGCTTGCCTCACTCCGTCAGCGGTTTTGGTTAGTCGGAGGCCGCACGTTAGTAAAGTCAGTATTCCATCGTTGTCACGACTGCTTCAAGACAAAGCCTGCACTAATACAGCAGACTGTTGCCGATTTACCCACTTCACGAGTGTCACCAACAAGGCCATTTTCGGTGTGTGGCGTCGACTACTGTGGACCTGTGATGATAAAGTTGACCATCCGTAATCGTAGTGCAACCAAGGCATACATCGCGATTTTCGTATGCTTTTCCACGAGAGCGGTGCATATCGAACTTATCAACGATTTATCAACTCCTTCATTTTTAGCGGCGCTTCGTCGATTCATCGCTCGCAGAGGCTTGATTGCAGAAATCCATTCGGACAATGCTACCAACTTCAAAGGGGCTGCACATGAGCTGCATCGTGTGTACCAGATGCTAAAGTGCAGTGACGCCGATCGTGACGAGATTTTCAACTGGTGCGGGAACAAGGAAATACGGTGGAAGTTCATTCCACCACGGGCGCCACATTTTGGTGGATTGTGGGAGGCTGCGGTACGATCGGCAAAGCAGCATATCGTTCGCACAGTTGGTACTGCGAGCTTAACTCAGGAGGGCTGGTTGACACTGTTAGCCCAGGTTGAGCAATGTCTGAATTGTAGACCGTTAGTTCCACTATCGAGCGAGCCCACTGATATGGAGCCACTTACACCAGGGCATTTTTTGGTAGGGTCAAATATGGTAGCACCACAAGTCGATCGTAGGAACACACCGTCAAACAAACTGAAGGAGTATGAGCTGGTCCAAAAGCACCTTCAGTGTATATGGAACCGGTGGTATCCGGAACATTTACAACAGCTACAGGCTCGTGCAAAACATATCTCGCCCAAACCGGTAGACCTAAAAGAGGGACAGCTAGTCATTATCAAAAAAGACAACACACCACCTACCTTATGGCCAATGGGTAGAGTGACGAAACTTCACCCAGGAAAGGATGGATTAGTTCGTGTTGTCACGCTGCGAACTGGTATAGGAAAGGAGATAGTGCGTCCTACAGCTAGGATTTCAATTCTTCCGAATCCCGATGTTTTAAACACCGTAGACACGTAAACATGTACACTTTAACAATCACGGGCAAAAGGTAAACAATTCGCAGCACAAACACTTACACTTAGTCACACTGACAGCTGAAACCACTTTGTATAATAGGAAGGAATTTAATTCATGCAACATTATCGGTAAGGAATATTCGCTATTTAAAGCATCCACCATTGAATTAATTACAGGAATTTAGGATCTTTTTAGTTTAGTTAAAGAAATACTTTCTTTGGTGGCCGGAATGTTTGAAATTGTTGAAACGGTTTAATTATTTGCATGAAATGTTTCACGGACGACAATGGCGAGATTGCCCTAGATCAGATTTTGACGCATCAGCTAGAGCAGTTATGAATTCATTAGGCTTAGCAAAATGAACGATTATATGAAATGAACTAAAAGGACAATGAATACACAGTAGCAAATTGAACTTCGAACGCACAACACGATATTTTTCTTCTTTCGGAAACTCTGAACATTTCACACCCAGCAACATTTCGCGATATTTCGCACAGGCTTGTATGCAAGTTGCCTGTGACTAGTTTGACTAGTGACAATGAAATTTTGGTTTTCCAAAAAGTTTCCGAAATCGATTTTGGATTTCACTTTTCATTATTTTGGGGGCTCAAAAATGATGTTTTGGTTGGTCTCTGAAAAAATGATTTGTCAAAGTCGAGTTTTAAAAGGCAACTTGCATACAAGTTTGACTAGTTACATTGAAATTTTGGTTTGCCAAAAAGTTTCCGAAATCGATTTTGGATTTCACTTTTCATTATTTTGGGGGCTCAAAAATGATGTTTTGGTTGGTCTCTGAAAAAATGATTTGTCAAAGTCGAGTTTTAAAAGGCAACTTGCATACAAGTTTGACTAGTTACATTGAAATTTTGGTTTGCCAAAAAGTTTCCGAAATCGATTTTGGATTTCACTTTTCATTATTTTGGGGGCTCAAAAATGATGTTTTGGTTGGTCTCTGAAAAAATGATTTGTCAAAGTCGAGTTTGAAAAGGCAACTTGCATACAAGTTTGACTAGTGACAATGAAATTTTGGTTTTCCAAAAAGTTTCCGAAATCGATTTTGGATTTCACTTTTCATTATTTTGGGGGCTCAAAAATGATGTTTTGGTTGGTCTCTGAAAAAATGATTTGTCAAAGTCGAGTTTTAAAAGGCAACTTGCATACAAGTTTGACTAGTGACAATGAAATTTTGGTTTTCCAAAAAGTTTCCGAAATCGATTTTAGATTTCACTTTTCATTATTTTGGGGGCTCAAAAATGATGTTTTGGTTGGTCTCTGAAAAAATGATTTGTCAAAGTCGAGTTTTAAAAGGCAACTTGCATACAAGTTTGACTAGTTACATTGAAATTTTGGTTTGCCAAAAAGTTTCCGAAATCGATTTTGGATTTCACTTTTCATTATTTTGGGGGCTCAAAAATGATGTTTTGGTTGGTCTCTGAAAAAATGATTTGTCAAAGTCGAGTTTTAAAAGGCAACTTGCATACAAGTTTGACTAGTTACATTGAAATTTTGGTTTGCCAAAAAGTTTCCGAAATCGATTTTGGATTTCACTTTTCATTATTTTGGGGGCTCAAAAATGATGTTTTGGTTGGTCTCTGAAAAAATGATTTGTCAAAGTCGAGTTTTAAAAGGCAACTTGCATACAAGTTTGACTAGTGACAATGAAATTTTGGTTTTCCAAAAAGTTTCCGAAATCGATTTTAGATTTCACTTTTCATTATTTTGGGGGCTCAAAAATGATGTTTTGGTTGGTCTCTGAAAAAATGATTTGTCAAAGTCGAGTTTTAAAAGGCAACTTGCATACAAGTTTGACTAGTGACAATGAAATTTTGGTTTTCCAACAAGTTTCCGAAATCGATTTTGGATTTCACTTTTCATTATTTTGGGGGCTCAAAAATGATGTTTTGGTTGGTCTCTGAAAAAATGATTTGTCAAAGTCGAGTTTGAAAAGGCAACTTGCATACAAGTTTGACTAGTGACAATGAAATTTTGGTTTTCCAAAAAGTTTCCGAAATCGATTTTGGATTTCACTTTTCATTATTTTGGGGGCTCAAAAATGATGTTTTGGTTGGTCTCTGAAAAAATGATTTGTCAAAGTCGAGTTTTAAAAGGCAACTTGCATACAAGTTTGACTAGTGACAATGAAATTATGATTTGCAAAAAAGTTTCCGAAATCGATTTTGGATATGAATTTTCATTATTTTGGGGGCTCAAAAATGATGTTTTGGTTGGTCTCTGAAAAAATGATTTGTCAAAGTCGAGTTTTAAAAGGCAACTTGCATACAAGTTTGACTAGTGACAATGAAATTTTGGTTTTCCAAAAAGTTTCCGAAATCGATTTTAGATTTCACTTTTCATTATTTTGGGGGCTCAAAAATGATGTTTTGGTTGGTCTCTGAAAAAATGATTTGTCAAAGTCGAGTTTTAAAAGGCAACTTGCATACAAGTTTGACTAGTTACATTGAAATTTTGGTTTGCCAAAAAGTTTCCGAAATCGATTTTGGATTTCACTTTTCATTATTTTGGGGGCTCAAAAATGATGTTTTGGTTGGTCTCTGAAAAAATGATTTGTCAAAGTCGAGTTTTAAAAGGCAACTTGCATACAAGTTTGACTAGTGACAATGAAATTTTGGTTTTCCAAAAAGTTTCCGAAATCGATTTTAGATTTCACTTTTCATTATTTTGGGGGCTCAAAAATGATGTTTTGGTTGGTCTCTGAAAAAATGATTTGTCAAAGTCGAGTTTTAAAAGGCAACTTGCATACAAGTTTGACTAGTGACAATGAAATTTTGGTTTTCCAAAAAGTTTCCGAAATCGATTTTGGATTTCACTTTTCATTATTTTGGGGGCTCAAAAATGATGTTTTGGTTGGTCTCTGAAAAAATGATTTGTCAAAGTCGAGTTTTAAAAGGCAACTTGCATACAAGTTTGACTAGTGACAATGAAATTATGATTTGCAAAAAAGTTTCCGAAATCGATTTTGGATATGAATTTTCATTATTTTGGGGGCTTAAAAATGATGGTTTGGTTGGTCTCTGAAAAAATGATTTGTTAAAGTCGAGTTTGAAAAGGCAACTTGCATACAAGTTTGACTAGTGACATTGAAATTTTAGTTTGCCAAAAAGTTTCCGAAATCGATTTTGGATTTCACTTTTCATTATTTTGGGGGCTCAAAAATGTTGTTTTGGTTGGTCTCTGAAAAAATGATTTGTCAAAGTCGAGTTTTAAAAGGCAACTTGCATACAAGTTTGACTAGTTACATTGAAATTTTGGTTTGCCAAAAAGTTTCCGAAATCGATTTTGGATTTCACTTTTCATTATTTTGGGGGCTCAAAAATGATGTTTTGGTTGGTCTCTGAAAAAATGATTTGTCAAAGTCGAGTTTTAAAAGGCAACTTGCATACAAGTTTGACTAGTTACATTGAAATTTTGGTTTGCCAAAAAGTTTCCGAAATCGATTTTGGATTTCACTTTTCATTATTTTGGGGGCTCAAAAATGATGTTTTGGTTGGTCTCTGAAAAAATGATTTGTCAAAGTCGAGTTTTAAAAGGCAACTTGCATACAAGTTTGACTAGTTACATTGAAATTTTGGTTTGCCAAAAAGTTTCCGAAATCGATTTTGGATTTCACTTTTCATTATTTTGGGGGCTCAAAAATGATGTTTTGGTTGGTCTCTGAAAAAATGATTTGTCAAAGTCGAGTTTTAAAAGGCAACTTGCATACAAGTTTGACTAGTGACAATGAAATTTTGGTTTTCCAAAAAGTTTCCGAAATCGATTTTAGATTTCACTTTTCATTATTTTGGGGGCTCAAAAATGATGTTTTGGTTGGTCTCTGAAAAAATGATTTGTCAAAGTCGAGTTTTAAAAGGCAACTTGCATACAAGTTTGACTAGTGACAATGAAATTTTGGTTTTCCAAAAAGTTTCCGAAATCGATTTTGGATTTCACTTTTCATTATTTTGGGGGCTCAAAAATGATGTTTTGGTTGGTCTCTGAAAAAATGATTTGTCAAAGTCGAGTTTGAAAAGGCAACTTGCATACAAGTTTGACTAGTGACAATGAAATTTTGGTTTTCCAAAAAGTTTCCGAAATCGATTTTGGATTTCACTTTTCATTATTTTGGGGGCTCAAAAATGATGTTTTGGTTGGTCTCTGAAAAAATGATTTGTCAAAGTCGAGTTTTAAAAAGCAACTTGCATACAAGTTTGACTAGTTACATTGAAATTTTGGTTTGCCAAAAAGTTTCCGAAATCGATTTTGGATTTCACTTTTCATTATTTTGGGGGCTCAAAAATGATGTTTTGGTTGGTCTCTGAAAAAATGATTTGTCAAAGTCGAGTTTTAAAAGGCAACTTGCATACAAGTTTGACTAGTGACAATGAAATTTTGGTTTTCCAAAAAGTTTCCGAAATCGATTTTGGATTTCACTTTTCATTATTTTGGGGGCTCAAAAATGTTGTTTTGGTTGGTCTCTGAAAAAATGATTTGTCAAAGTCGAGTTTTGACAACTTGCAACTTGCATACAAGTTTGACTAGTGACCATGAAATTTTGGATTGCCAGAAAGTTTCCGAAATCGATTTTGGATTTTACTTTTCATTATTTTGGGGGCTCAAAAATGATGGTTTGGTTGGTCTCTGAAAAAATGATTAGTCAAAGTCGAGTTTTAAAAGGCAACTTGCATACAAGTTTGACTAGTTACATTGAAATTTTGGTTTGCCAAAAAGTTTCCGAAATCGATTTTGGATTTCACTTTTCATTATTTTGGGGGCTCAAAAATGATGTTTTGGTTGGTCTCTGAAAAAATGATTTGTCAAAGTCGAGTTTTAAAAGGCAACTTGCATACTAGTTTGACTAGTTACATTGAAATTTTGGTTTGCCAAAAAGTTTCCGAAATCGATTTTGGATTTCACTTTTCATTATTTTGGGGGCTCAAAAATGATGTTTTGGTTGGTCTCTGAAAAAATGATTTGTCAAAGTCGAGTTTTAAAAGGCAACTTGCATACAAGTTTGACTAGTGACAATGAAATTTTGGTTTTCCAAAAAGTTTCCGAAATCGATTTTGGATTTCACTTTTCATTATTTTGGGGGCTCAAAAATGATGTTTTGGTTGGTCTCTGAAAAAATGATTTGTCAAAGTCGAGTTTTAAAAGGCAACTTGCATACAAGTTTGACTAGTGACAATGAAATTTTGGTTTTCCAAAAAGTTTCCGAAATCGATTTTGGATTTCACTTTTCATTATTTTGGGGGCTCAAAAATGATGTTTTGGTTGGTCTCTGAAAAAATGATTTGTCAAAGTCGAGTTTTAAAAGGCAACTTGCATACAAGTTTGATTAGTTACATTGAAATTTTGGTTTGCCAAAAAGTTTTCGAAATCGATTTTGGATTTCACTTTTCATTATTTTGGGGGCTCAAAAATGATGTTTTGGTTGGTCTCTGAAAAAATGATTTGTCAAAGTCGAGTTTTAAAAGGCAACTTGCATACAAGTTTGACTAGTGACAATGAAATTTTGGTTTGCCAAAAAGTTTCCGAAATCGATTTTGGATTTCACTTTTCATTATTTTGGGGGCTCAAAAATGATGTTTTGGTTGGTCTCTGAAAAAATGATTTGTCAAAGTCGAGTTTGAAAAGGCAACTTGCATACAAGTTTGACTAGTGACATTGAAATTTTAGTTTGCCAAAAAGTTTCCGAAATCGATTTTGGATTTCACTTTTCATTATTTTGGGGGCTCAAAAATGTTGTTTTGGTTGGTCTCTGAAAAAATGATTTGTCAAAGTCGAGTTTTGACAACTTGCAACTTGCATACAAGTTTGACTAGTGACCATGAAATTTTGGATTGCCAGAAAGTTTCCGAAATCGATTTTGGATTTCACTTTTCATTATTTTGGGGGCTCAAAAATGATGGTTTGGTTGGTCTCTGAAAAAATGATTAGTCAAAGTCGAGTTTTAAAAGGCAACTTGCATACAAGTTTGGCTAGTTACATTGAAATTTTGGTTTGCCAAAAAGTTTCCGAAATCGATTTTGGATTTCACTTTTCATTATTTTGGGGGCTCAAAAATGATGTTTTGGTTGGTCTCTGAAAAAATGATTTGTCAAAGTCGAGTTTTAAAAGGCAACTTGCATACAAGTTTGACTAGTTACATTGAAATTTTGGTTTGCCAAAAAGTTTCCGAAATCGATTTTGGATTTCACTTTTCATTATTTTGGGGGCTCAAAAATGATGTTTTGGTTGGTCTCTGAAAAAATGATTTGTCAAAGTCGAGTTTTAAAAGGCAACTTGCATACAAGTTTGACTAGTGACAATGAAATTTTGGTTTTCCAAAAAGTTTCCGAAATCGATTTTAGATTTCACTTTTCATTATTTTGGGGGCTCAAAAATGATGTTTTGGTTGGTCTCTGAAAAAATGATTTGTCAAAGTCGAGTTTTAAAAGGCAACTTGCATACAAGTTTGACTAGTGACAATGAAATTTTGGTTTTCCAAAAAGTTTCCGAAATCGATTTTGGATTTTACTTTTCATTATTTTGGGGGCTCAAAAATGATGTTTTGGTTGGTCTCTGAAAAAATGATTTGTCAAAGTCGAGTTTGAAAAGGCAACTTGCATACAAGTTTGACTAGTGACATTGAAATTTTAGTTTGCCAAAAAGTTTCCGAAATCGATTTTGGATTTCACTTTTCATTATTTTGGGGGCTCAAAAATGTTGTTTTGGTTGGTCTCTGAAAAAATGATTTGTCAAAGTCGAGTTTTAAAAGGCAACTTGCATACAAGTTTGACTAGTTACATTGAAATTTTGGTTTGCCAAAAAGTTTCCGAAATCGATTTTGGATTTCACTTTTCATTATTTTGGGGGCTCAAAAATGATGTTTTGGTTGGTCTCTGAAAAAATGATTTGTCAAAGTCGAGTTTTAAAAGGCAACTTGCATACAAGTTTGACTAGTTACATTGAAATTTTGGTTTGCCAAAAAGTTTCCGAAATCGATTTTGGATTTCACTTTTCATTATTTTGGGGGCTCAAAAATGATGTTTTGGTTGGTCTCTGAAAAAATGATTTGTCAAAGTCGAGTTTTAAAAGGCAACTTGCATACAAGTTTGACTAGTTACATTGAAATTTTGGTTTGCCAAAAAGTTTCCGAAATCGATTTTGGATTTCACTTTTCATTATTTTGGGGGCTCAAAAATGATGTTTTGGTTGGTCTCTGAAAAAATGATTTGTCAAAGTCGAGTTTTAAAAGGCAACTTGCATACAAGTTTGACTAGTGACAATGAAATTTTGGTTTTCCAAAAAGTTTCCGAAATCGATTTTAGATTTCACTTTTCATTATTTTGGGGGCTCAAAAATGATGTTTTGGTTGGTCTCTGAAAAAATGATTTGTCAAAGTCGAGTTTTAAAAGGCAACTTGCATACAAGTTTGACTAGTGACAATGAAATTTTGGTTTTCCAAAAAGTTTCCGAAATCGATTTTGGATTTCACTTTTCATTATTTTGGGGGCTCAAAAATGATGTTTTGGTTGGTCTCTGAAAAAATGATTTGTCAAAGTCGAGTTTGAAAAGGCAACTTGCATACAAGTTTGACTAGTGACAATGAAATTTTGGTTTTCCAAAAAGTTTCCGAAATCGATTTTGGATTTCACTTTTCATTATTTTGGGGGCTCAAAAATGATGTTTTGGTTGGTCTCTGAAAAAATGATTTGTCAAAGTCGAGTTTTAAAAAGCAACTTGCATACAAGTTTGACTAGTTACATTGAAATTTTGGTTTGCCAAAAAGTTTCCGAAATCGATTTTGGATTTCACTTTTCATTATTTTGGGGGCTCAAAAATGATGTTTTGGTTGGTCTCTGAAAAAATGATTTGTCAAAGTCGAGTTTTAAAAGGCAACTTGCATACAAGTTTGACTAGTGACAATGAAATTTTGGTTTTCCAAAAAGTTTCCGAAATCGATTTTGGATTTCACTTTTCATTATTTTGGGGGCTCAAAAATGTTGTTTTGGTTGGTCTCTGAAAAAATGATTTGTCAAAGTCGAGTTTTGACAACTTGCAACTTGCATACAAGTTTGACTAGTGACCATGAAATTTTGGATTGCCAGAAAGTTTCCGAAATCGATTTTGGATTTTACTTTTCATTATTTTGGGGGCTCAAAAATGATGGTTTGGTTGGTCTCTGAAAAAATGATTAGTCAAAGTCGAGTTTTAAAAGGCAACTTGCATACAAGTTTGACTAGTTACATTGAAATTTTGGTTTGCCAAAAAGTTTCCGAAATCGATTTTGGATTTCACTTTTCATTATTTTGGGGGCTCAAAAATGATGTTTTGGTTGGTCTCTGAAAAAATGATTTGTCAAAGTCGAGTTTTAAAAGGCAACTTGCATACTAGTTTGACTAGTTACATTGAAATTTTGGTTTGCCAAAAAGTTTCCGAAATCGATTTTGGATTTCACTTTTCATTATTTTGGGGGCTCAAAAATGATGTTTTGGTTGGTCTCTGAAAAAATGATTTGTCAAAGTCGAGTTTTAAAAGGCAACTTGCATACAAGTTTGACTAGTGACAATGAAATTTTGGTTTTCCAAAAAGTTTCCGAAATCGATTTTGGATTTCACTTTTCATTATTTTGGGGGCTCAAAAATGATGTTTTGGTTGGTCTCTGAAAAAATGATTTGTCAAAGTCGAGTTTTAAAAGGCAACTTGCATACAAGTTTGACTAGTGACAATGAAATTTTGGTTTTCCAAAAAGTTTCCGAAATCGATTTTGGATTTCACTTTTCATTATTTTGGGGGCTCAAAAATGATGTTTTGGTTGGTCTCTGAAAAAATGATTTGTCAAAGTCGAGTTTTAAAAGGCAACTTGCATACAAGTTTGATTAGTTACATTGAAATTTTGGTTTGCCAAAAAGTTTTCGAAATCGATTTTGGATTTCACTTTTCATTATTTTGGGGGCTCAAAAATGATGTTTTGGTTGGTCTCTGAAAAAATGATTTGTCAAAGTCGAGTTTTAAAAGGCAACTTGCATACAAGTTTGACTAGTGACAATGAAATTTTGGTTTGCCAAAAAGTTTCCGAAATCGATTTTGGATTTCACTTTTCATTATTTTGGGGGCTCAAAAATGATGTTTTGGTTGGTCTCTGAAAAAATGATTTGTCAAAGTCGAGTTTGAAAAGGCAACTTGCATACAAGTTTGACTAGTGACATTGAAATTTTAGTTTGCCAAAAAGTTTCCGAAATCGATTTTGGATTTCACTTTTCATTATTTTGGGGGCTCAAAAATGTTGTTTTGGTTGGTCTCTGAAAAAATGATTTGTCAAAGTCGAGTTTTGACAACTTGCAACTTGCATACAAGTTTGACTAGTGACCATGAAATTTTGGATTGCCAGAAAGTTTCCGAAATCGATTTTGGATTTCACTTTTCATTATTTTGGGGGCTCAAAAATGATGGTTTGGTTGGTCTCTGAAAAAATGATTAGTCAAAGTCGAGTTTTAAAAGGCAACTTGCATACAAGTTTGGCTAGTTACATTGAAATTTTGGTTTGCCAAAAAGTTTCCGAAATCGATTTTGGATTTCACTTTTCATTATTTTGGGGGCTCAAAAATGATGTTTTGGTTGGTCTCTGAAAAAATGATTTGTCAAAGTCGAGTTTTAAAAGGCAACTTGCATACAAGTTTGACTAGTTACATTGAAATTTTGGTTTGCCAAAAAGTTTCCGAAATCGATTTTGGATTTCACTTTTCATTATTTTGGGGGCTCAAAAATGATGTTTTGGTTGGTCTCTGAAAAAATGATTTGTCAAAGTCGAGTTTTAAAAGGCAACTTGCATACAAGTTTGACTAGTGACAATGAAATTTTGGTTTTCCAAAAAGTTTCCGAAATCGATTTTAGATTTCACTTTTCATTATTTTGGGGGCTCAAAAATGATGTTTTGGTTGGTCTCTGAAAAAATGATTTGTCAAAGTCGAGTTTTAAAAGGCAACTTGCATACAAGTTTGACTAGTGACAATGAAATTTTGGTTTTCCAAAAAGTTTCCGAAATCGATTTTGGATTTCACTTTTCATTATTTTGGGGGCTCAAAAATGATGTTTTGGTTGGTCTCTGAAAAAATGATTTGTCAAAGTCGAGTTTGAAAAGGCAACTTGCATACAAGTTTGACTAGTGACAATGAAATTTTGGTTTTCCAAAAAGTTTCCGAAATCGATTTTGGATTTCACTTTTCATTATTTTGGGGGCTCAAAAATGATGTTTTGGTTGGTCTCTGAAAAAATGATTTGTCAAAGTCGAGTTTTAAAAGGCAACTTGCATACAAGTTTGACTAGTTACATTGAAATTTTGGTTTGCCAAAAAGTTTCCGAAATCGATTTTGGATTTCACTTTTCATTCTTTTGGGGGCTCAAAAATGATGTTTTGGTTGGTCTCTGAAAAAATTATTGGTCAAAGTCGAGTTTTAAAAGGCAACTTGCATACAAGTTTGACTAGTTACATTGAAATTTTGGTTTGCCAAAAAGTTTCCGAAATCGATTTTGGATTTCACTTTTCATTATTTTGGGGGCTCAAAAATGATGTTTTGGTTGGTCTCTGAAAAAATGATTTGTCAAAGTCGAGTTTTAAAAGGCAACTTGCATACAAGTTTGACTAGTGACAATGAAATTTTGGTTTTCCAAAAAGTTTCCGAAATCGATTTTGGATTTCACTTTTCATTATTTTGGGGGCTCAAAAATGATGTTTTGGTTGGTCTCTGAAAAAATGATTTGTCAAAGTCGAGTTTTAAAAGGCAACTTGCATACAAGTTTGACTAGTGACAATGAAATTTTTGTTTTCCAAAAAGTTTCCGAAATCGATTTTGGATTTCACTTTTCATTATTTTGGGGGCTCAAAAATGATGTTTTGGTTGGTCTCTGAAAAAATAATTTGTCAAAGTCGAGTTTTAAAAGGCAACTTGCATACAAGTTTGACTAGTGACAATGAAATTTTGGTTTGCCAAAAAGTTTCCGAAATCGATTTTGGATTTCACTTTTCATTATTTTGGGGGCTCAAAAATGATGTTTTGGTTGGTCTCTGAAAAAATGATTTGTCAAAGTCGAGTTTTAAAAGGCAACTTGCATACAAGTTTGACTAGTTACATTGAAATTTTGGTTTGCCAAAAAGTTTCCGAAATCGATTTTGGATTTCACTTATCATTATTTTGGGGGCTCAAAAATGATGTTTTGGTTGGTCTCTGAAAAAATGATTTGTCAAAGTCGAGTTTTAAAAGGCAACTTGCATACAAGTTTGACTAGTGACAATGAAATTTTGGTTTTCCAAAAAGTTTCCGAAATCGATTTTGGATTTCACTTTTCATTATTTTGGGGGCTCAAAAATGATGTTTTGGTTGGTCTCTGAAAAAATGATTTGTCAAAGTCGAGTTTTAAAAGGCAACTTGCATACAAGTTTGACTAGTGACAATGAAATTTTGGTTTTCCAAAAAGTTTCCGAAATCGATTTTGGATTTCACTTTTCATTATTTTGGGGGCTCATAAATGATGTTTTGGTTGGTCTCTGAAAAAATGATTTGTCAAAGTCGAGTTTTAAAAGGCAACTTGCATACAAGTTTGACTAGTTACATTGAAATTTTGGTTTTCCAAAAAGTTTCCGAAATCGATTTTGGATTTCACTTTTCATTATTTTGGGGGCTCAAAAATGATGTTTTGGTTGGTCTCTGAAAAAATGATTTGTCAAAGTCGAGTTTTAAAAGGCAACTTGCATACAAGTTTGACTAGTGACAATGAAATTTTGGTTTTCCAAAAAGTTTCCGAAATCGATTTTGGATTTCACTTTTCATTATTTTGGGGGCTCAAAAATGATGTTTTGGTTGGTCTCTGAAAAAATGATTTGTCAAAGTCGAGTTTTAAAAGGCAACTTGCATACAAGTTTGACTAGTGACAATGAAATTTTGGTTTTCCAAAAAGTTTCCGAAATCGATTTTGGATTTCACTTTTCATTATTTTGGGGGCTCAAAAATGATGTTTTGGTTGGTCTCTGAAAAAATGATTTGTCAAAGTCGAGTTTTAAAAGGCAACTTGCATACAAGTTTGACTAGTTACATTGAAATTTTGGTTTGCCAAAAAGTTTTCGAAATCGATTTTGGATTTCACTTTTCATTATTTTGGGGGCTCAAAAATGATGTTTTGGTTGGTCTCTGAAAAAATGATTTGTCAAAGTCGAGTTTTAAAAGGCAACTTGCATACAAGTTTGACTAGTGACAATGAAATTTTGGTTTTCCAAAAAGTTTCCGAAATCGATTTTGGATTTCACTTTTCATTATTTTGGGGGCTCAAAAATGATGTTTTGGTTGGTCTCTGAAAAAATGATTTGTCAAAGTCGAGTTTTAAAAGGCAACTTGCATACAAGTTTGACTAGTGACAATGAAATTTTGGTTTTCCAAAAAGTTTCCGAAATCGATTTTGGATTTCACTTTTCATTATTTTGGGGGCTCAAAAATGATGTTTTGGTTGGTCTCTGAAAAAATGATTTGTCAAAGTCGAGTTTTAAAAGGCAACTTGCATACAAGTTTGACTAGTGACAATGAAATTTTGGTTTGCCAAAAAGTTTCCGAAATCGATTTTGGATTTCACTTTTCATTATTTTGGGGGCTCAAAAATGATGTTTTGGTTGGTCTCTGAAAAAATGATTTGTCAAAGTCGAGTTTTAAAAGGCAACTTGCATACAAGTTTGACTAGTTACATTGAAATTTTGGTTTGCCAAAAAGTTTCCGAAATCGATTTTGGTTTTCACTTTTCATTATTTTGGGGGCTCAAAAATGATGTTTTGGTTGGTCTCTGAAAAAATGATTTGTCAAAGTCGAGTTTTAAAAGGCAACTTGCATACAAGTTTGACTAGTGACAATGAAATTTTGGTTTGCCAAAAAGTTTCCGAAATCGATTTTGGATTTCACTTTTCATTATTTTGGGGGCTCAAAAATGATGTTTTGGTTGGTCTCTGAAAAAATGATTTGTCAAAGTCGAGTTTTAAAAGGCAACTTGCATACAAGTTTGACTAGTGACAATGAAATTTTGGTTTGCCAAAAAGTTTCCGAAATCGATTTTGGATTTCACTTTTCATTATTTTGGGGGCTCAAAAATGATGTTTTGGTTGGTCTCTGAAAAAATGATTTGTCAAAGTCGAGTTTTAAAAGGCAACTTGCATACAAGTTTGACTAGTGACAATGAAATTTTGGTTTTCCAAAAAGTTTCCGAAATCGATTTTGGATTTCACTTTTCATTATTTTGGGGGCTCAAAAATGATGTTTTGGTTGGTCTCTGAAAAAATGATTTGTCAAAGTCGAGTTTGAAAAGGCAACTTGCATACAAGTTTGACTAGTGACAATGAAATTTTGGTTTTCCAAAAAGTTTCCGAAATCGATTTTGGATTTCACTTTTCATTATTTTGGGGGCTCAAAAATGATGTTTTGGTTGGTCTCTGAAAAAATGATTTGTCAAAGTCGAGTTTTAAAAGGCAACTTGCATACAAGTTTGACTAGTGACAATGAAATTATGATTTGCAAAAAAGTTTCCGAAATCGATTTTGGATATGAATTTTCATTATTTTGGGGGCTCAAAAATGATGTTTTGGTTGGTCTCTGAAAAAATGATTTGTCAAAGTCGAGTTTTAAAAGGCAACTTGCATACAAGTTTGACTAGTGACAATGAAATTTTGGTTTTCCAAAAAGTTTCCGAAATCGATTTTAGATTTCACTTTTCATTATTTTGGGGGCTCAAAAATGATGTTTTGGTTGGTCTCTGAAAAAATGATTTGTCAAAGTCGAGTTTTAAAAGGCAACTTGCATACAAGTTTGACTAGTGACAATGAAATTTTGGTTTTCCAAAAAGTTTCCGAAATCGATTTTGGATTTCACTTTTCATTATTTTGGGGGCTCAAAAATGATGTTTTGGTTGGTCTCTGAAAAAATGATTTGTCAAAGTCGAGTTTGAAAAGGCAACTTGCATACAAGTTTGACTAGTGACAATGAAATTTTGGTTTTCCAAAAAGTTTCCGAAATCGATTTTGGATTTCACTTTTCATTATTTTGGGGGCTCAAAAATGATGTTTTGGTTGGTCTCTGAAAAAATGATTTGTCAAAGTCGAGTTTTAAAAGGCAACTTGCATACAAGTTTGACTAGTGACAATGAAATTTTGGTTTGCCAAAAAGTTTCCGAAATCGATTTTGGATTTCACTTTTCATTATTTTGGGGGCTCAAAAATGATGTTTTGGTTGGTCTCTGAAAAAATGATTTGTCAAAGTCGAGTTTGAAAAGGCAACTTGCATACAAGTTTGACTAGTGACATTGAAATTTTAGTTTGCCAAAAAGTTTCCGAAATCGATTTTGGATTTCACTTTTCATTATTTTGGGGGCTCAAAAATGTTGTTTTGGTTGGTCTCTGAAAAAATGATTTGTCAAAGTCGAGTTTTGACAACTTGCAACTTGCATACAAGTTTGACTAATGACCATGAAATTTTGGATTGCCAGAAAGTTTCCGAAATCGATTTTGGATTTTACTTTTCATTATTTTGGGGGCTCAAAAATGATGGTTTGGTTGGTCTCTGAAAAAATGATTAGTCAAAGTCGAGTTTTAAAAGGCAACTTGCATACAAGTTTGGCTAGTTACATTGAAATTTTGGTTTGCCAAAAAGTTTCCGAAATCGATTTTGGATTTCACTTTTCATTATTTTGGGGGCTCAAAAATGATGTTTTGGTTGGTCTCTGAAAAAATGATTTGTCAAAGTCGAGTTTTAAAAGGCAACTTGCATACAAGTTTGACTAGTTACATTGAAATTTTGGTTTGCCAAAAAGTTTCCGAAATCGATTTTGGATTTCACTTTTCATTATTTTGGGGGCTCAAAAATGATGTTTTGGTTGGTCTCTGAAAAAATGATTTGTCAAAGTCGAGTTTTAAAAGGCAACTTGCATACAAGTTTGACTAGTGACAATGAAATTTTGGTTTTCCAAAAAGTTTCCGAAATCGATTTTAGATTTCACTTTTCATTATTTTGGGGGCTCAAAAATGATGTTTTGGTTGGTCTCTGAAAAAATGATTTGTCAAAGTCGAGTTTTAAAAGGCAACTTGCATACAAGTTTGACTAGTGACAATGAAATTTTGGTTTTCCAAAAAGTTTCCGAAATCGATTTTGGATTTCACTTTTCATTATTTTGGGGGCTCAAAAATGATGTTTTGGTTGGTCTCTGAAAAAATGATTTGTCAAAGTCGAGTTTGAAAAGGCAACTTGCATACAAGTTTGACTAGTGACAATGAAATTTTGGTTTTCCAAAAAGTTTCCGAAATCGATTTTGGATTTCACTTTTCATTATTTTGGGGGCTCAAAAATGATGTTTTGGTTGGTCTCTGAAAAAATGATTTGTCAAAGTCGAGTTTTAAAAGGCAACTTGCATACAAGTTTGACTAGTTACATTGAAATTTTGGTTTGCCAAAAAGTTTCCGAAATCGATTTTGGATTTCACTTTTCATTCTTTTGGGGGCTCAAAAATGATGTTTTGGTTGGTCTCTGAAAAAATGATTTGTCAAAGTCGAGTTTTAAAAGGCAACTTGCATACAAGTTTGACTAGTGACAATGAAATTTTTGTTTTCCAAAAAGTTTCCGAAATCGATTTTGGATTTCACTTTTCATTATTTTGGGGGCTTAAAAATGATGTTTTGGTTGGTCTCTGAAAAAATGATTTGTCAAAGTCGAGTTTTAAAAGGCAACTTGCATACAAGTTTGACTAGTGAAAATGAAATTTTGGTGTGCCAAAAAGTTTCCGAAATCGATTTTGGATTCCACTTTTCATTATTTTGGGGGCTCAAAAATGATGGTTTGGTTGGTCTCTGAAAAAATGATTTGTCAAAGTCGAGTTTGAAAAGGCAACTTGCATACAAGTTTGACTAGTGACAATGAAATTTTGGTTTTCCAAAAAGTTTCCGAAATCGATTTTGGATTTCACTTTTCATTATTTTGAGGGCTTAAAAATGATGGTTTGGTTGGTCTCTGAAAAAATGATTTGTCAAAGTCGAGTTTTAAAAGGCAACTTGCATACAAGTTTGACTAGTTACATTGAAATTTTGGTTTGCCAAAAAGTTTCCGAAATCGATTTTGGATTTCACTTTTCATTATTTTGGGGGCTCAAAAATGATGTTTTGGTTGGTCTCTGAAAAAATGATTTGTCAAAGTCGAGTTTTAAAAGGCAACTTGCATATAAGTTTGACTAGTGACAATGAAATTTTGGTTTTCCAAAAAGTTTCCGAAATCGATTTTGGATTTCACTTTTCATTATTTTGGGGGCTCAAAAATGATGTTTTGGTTGGTCTCTGAAAAAATGATTTGTCAAAGTCGAGTTTTAAAAGGCAACTTGCATACAAGTTTGACTAGTGACAATGAAATTTTTGTTTTCCAAAAAGTTTCCGAAATCGATTTTGGATTTCACTTTTCATTATTTTGGGGGCTCAAAAATGATGTTTTGGTTGGTCTCTGAAAAAATAATTTGTCAAAGTCGAGTTTTAAAAGGCAACTTGCATACAAGTTTGACTAGTGACAATGAAATTTTGGTTTGCCAAAAAGTTTCCGAAATCGATTTTGGATTTCACTTTTCATTATTTTGGGGGCTCAAAAATGATGTTTTGGTTGGTCTCTGAAAAAATGATTTGTCAAAGTCGAGTTTTAAAAGGCAACTTGCATACAAGTTTGACTAGTTACATTGAAATTTTGGTTTGCCAAAAAGTTTCCGAAATCGATTTTGGATTTCACTTATCATTATTTTGGGGGCTCAAAAATGATGTTTTGGTTGGTCTCTGAAAAAATGATTTGTCAAAGTCGAGTTTTAAAAGGCAACTTGCATACAAGTTTGACTAGTGACAATGAAATTTTGGTTTTCCAAAAAGTTTCCGAAATCGATTTTGGATTTCACTTTTCATTATTTTGGGGGCTCAAAAATGATGTTTTGGTTGGTCTCTGAAAAAATGATTTGTCAAAGTCGAGTTTTAAAAGGCAACTTGCATACAAGTTTGACTAGTGACAATGAAATTTTGGTTTTCCAAAAAGTTTCCGAAATCGATTTTGGATTTCACTTTTCATTATTTTGGGGGCTCATAAATGATGTTTTGGTTGGTCTCTGAAAAAATGATTTGTCAAAGTCGAGTTTTAAAAGGCAACTTGCATACAAATTTGACTAGTGACAATGACATTTTGGTTTGCCAAAAAGTTTCCGAAATCGATTTTGGATTTCACTTTTCATTATTTTGGGGGCTCAAAAATGATGTTTTGGTTGGTCTCTGAAAAAATGATTTGTCAAAGTCGAGTTTTAAAAGGCAACTTGCATACAAGTTTGACTAGTGACAATGAAATTTTGGTTTTCCAAAAAGTTTCCGAAATCGATTTTGGATTTCACTTTTCATTATTTTGGGGGCTCAAAAATGATGTTTTGGTTGGTCTCTGAAAAAATGATTTGTCAAAGTCGAGTTTTAAAAGGCAACTTGCATACAAGTTTGACTAGTGACAATGAAATTTTGGTTTTCCAAAAAGTTTCCGAAATCGATTTTGGATTTCACTTTTCATTATTTTGGGGGCTCAAAAATGATGTTTTGGTTGGTCTCTGAAAAAATGATTTGTCAAAGTCGAGTTTTAAAAGGCAACTTGCATACAAGTTTGATTAGTTACATTGAAATTTTGGTTTGCCAAAAAGTTTTCGAAATCGATTTTGGATTTCACTTTTCATTATTTTGGGGGCTCAAAAATGATGTTTTGGTTGGTCTCTGAAAAAATGATTTGTCAAAGTCGAGTTTTAAAAGGCAACTTGCATACAAGTTTGACTAGTGACAATGAAATTTTGGTTTTCCAAAAAGTTTCCGAAATCGATTTTGGATTTCACTTTTCATTATTTTGGGGGCTCAAAAATGATGTTTTGGTTGGTCTCTGAAAAAATGATTTGTCAAAGTCGAGTTTTAAAAGGCAACTTGCATACAAGTTTGACTAGTGACAATGAAATTTTGGTTTTCCAAAAAGTTTCCGAAACCGATTTTGGATTTCACTTTTCATTATTTTGGGGGCTCAAAAATGATGTTTTGGTTGGTCTCTGAAAAAATGATTTGTCAAAGTCGAGTTTTAAAAGGCAACTTGCATACAAGTTTGACTAGTGACAATGAAATTTTGGTTTGCCAAAAAGTTTCCGAAATCGATTTTGGATTTCACTTTTCATTATTTTGGGGGCTCAAAAATGATGTTTTGGTTGGTCTCTGAAAAAATGATTTGTCAAAGTCGAGTTTTAAAAGGCAACTTGCATACAAGTTTGACTAGTTACATTGAAATTTTGGTTTGCCAAAAAGTTTCCGTAATCGATTTTGGATTTCACTTTTCATTATTTTGGGGGCTCAAAAATGATGTTTTGGTTGGTCTCTGAAAAAATGGTTTGTCAAAGTCGAGTTTTAAAAGGCAACTTGCATACAAGTTTGACTAGTGACAATGAAATTTTGGTTTTCCAAAAAGTTTCCGAAATCGATTTTGGATTTCACTTTTCATTATTTTGGGGGCTCAAAAATGATGTTTTGGTTGGTCTCTGAAAAAATGATTTGTCAAAGTCGAGTTTTAAAAGGCAACTTGCATACAAGTTTGACTAGTGACAATGAAATTTTGGTTTTCCAAAAAGTTTCCGAAATCGATTTTGGATTTCATTTTTCATTATTTTGGGGGCTCAAAAATGATGTTTTGGTTGGTCTCTGAAAAAATGATTTGTCAAAGTCGAGTTTTAAAAGGCAACTTGCATACAAGTTTGACTAGTTACATTGAAATTTTGGTTTGCCAAAAAGTTTCCGAAATCGATTTTGGATTTCACTTTTCTTTATTTTGGGGGCTTAAAAATGATGTTTTGGTTGGTCTCTGAAAAAATGATTTGTCAAAGTCGAGTTTTAAAAGGCAACTTGCATACAAGTTTGACTAGTGACAATGAAGTTTTGGTTTGCCAAAAAGTTTCCGAAATCGATTTTGGATTTCACTTTTCATTATTTTGGGGGCTCAAAAATGATGTTTTGGTTGGTCTCTGAAAACATGATTTGTCACAGTCGAGTTTTAAAAGGCAACTTGCATACAAGTTTGACTAGTTACATTGCAATTTTGGTTTACCAAAAAGTTTCCGAAATCGATTTTGGTTTTCACTTTTCTTTATTTTGGGGGCTCAAAAATGATGTTTTGGTTGGTCTCTGAAAAAATGATTTGTCAAAGTCGAGTTTTAAAAGGCAACTTGCATACAAGTTTGACTAGTGACAATGAAGTTTTGGTTTGCCAAAAAGTTTCCGAAATCGATTTTGGATTTCACTTTTCATTATTTTGGGGGCTCAAAAATGATGTTTTGGTTGGTCTCTGAAAACATGATTTGTCACAGTCGAGTTTTAAAAGGCAACTTGCATACAAGTTTGACTAGTGACAATGAAATTTTGGTTTGCTAAAAAGTTTCCGAAGTCGATTTTGGATTTCACTTTTCATTATTTTGGGGGCTTAAAAATGATGTTTTGGTTGGTCTCTGAAAAAATGATTTGTCAAAGTCGAGTTTTAAAAGGCAACTTGCATACAAGTTTGACTAGTGACAATGAAATTTTGGTTTGCTAAAAAGTTTCCGAAGTCGATTTTGGATTTCATTTTTCATTATTTTGGGGGCTCAAAAATGATGTTTTGGTTGGACTCTGAAAAAATGATTTGTCAAAGTCGAGTTTTAAAAGGCAACTTGCATACAAGTTTGACTAGTGACAATGAAATTTTGGTTTGCCAAAAAGTTTCCGAAATCGATTTTGGATTTCACTTTTCATTATTTTGGGGGCTCAAAAATGATGTTTTGGTTGGTCTCTGAAAAAATGATTTGTCAAAGTCGAGTTTTAAAAGGCAACTTGCATACAAGTTTGACTAGTTACATTGCAATTTTGGTTTACCAAAAAGTTTCCGAAATCGATTTTGGTTTTCACTTTTCATTATTTTGGGGGCTCAAAAATGATGTTTTGGTTGGTCTCTAAAAAAATGATTTGTCAAAGTCGAGTTTTAAAAGGCAACTTGCATACAAGTTTGACTAGTGACAATGACATTTTGGTTTGCCAAAAAGTTTCCGAAATCGATTTTGGATTTCACTTTTCATTATTTTGAGGGCTCAAAAATGATGTTTTGGTTGGTCTCTGAAAAAATGATTTGTCACAGTCGAGTTTTAAAAGGCAACTTGCATACAAGTTTGACTAGTTACATTGCAATTTTGGTTTTCCAAAAAGTTTCCGAAATCGTTTTTGGATTTCACTTTCCATTATTTTGGGGGCTCAAAAATGATGTTTTGGTTGGTCTCTGAAAAAATGATTTGTCAAAGTCGAGTTTTAAAAGGCAACTTGCATACAAGTTTGACTAGTGACAATGAAATTTTGGTTTGTCAAAAAGTTTCCGAAATCGATTTTGGATTTCACTTTTCATTATTTTGGGGGCTCAAAAATGATGTTTTGGTTGGTCTCTGAAAAAATGATTTGTCAAAGTCGAGTTTTAAAAGGCAACTTGCATACAAGTTTGACTAGTTACATTGAAATTTTGGTTTGCCAAAAAGTTTCCGAAATCGATTTTGGATTTCACTTTTCTTTATTTTGGGGGCTCAAAAATGATGTTTTGGTTGGTCTCTGAAAAAATGATTTGTCAAAGTCGAGTTTTAAAAGGCAACTTGCATACAAGTTTGACTAGTGACAATGAAGTTTTGGTTTGCCAAAAAGTTTCCGAAATCGATTTTGGATTTCACTTTTCATTATTTTGGGGGCTCAAAAATGATGTTTTGGTTGGTCTCTGAAAACATGATTTGTCACAGTCGAGTTTTAAAAGGCAACTTGCATACAAGTTTGACTAGTTACATTGCAATTTTGGTTCACCAAAAAGTTTCCGAAATCGATTTTGGTTTTCACTTTTCATTATTTTGGGGGCTCAAAAATGATGTTTTGGTTGGTCTCTAAAAAAATGATTTGTCAAAGTCGAGTTTTAAAAGGCAACTTGCATACAAGTTTGACTAGTGACAATGAAATTTTGGTTTGCTAAAAAGTTTCCGAAGTCGATTTTGGATTTCACTTTTCATTATTTTGGGGGCTTAAAAATGATGTTTTGGTTGGTCTCTGAAAAAATGATTTGTCAAAGTCGAGTTTTAAAAGGCAACTTGCATACAAGTTTGACTAGTGACAATGAAATTTTGGTTTTCCAAAAAGTTTCCGAAATCGATTTTGGATTTCACTTTTCATTATTTTGGGGGCTCAAAAATGATGTTTTGGTTGGTCTCTGAAAAAATGATTTGTCAAAGTCGAGTTTTAAAAGGCAACTTGCATACAAGTTTGACTAGTGACAATGAAATTTTTGTTTTCCAAAAAGTTTCCGAAATCGATTTTGGATTTCACTTTTCATTATTTTGGGGGCTCAAAAATGATGTTTTGGTTGGTCTCTGAAAAAATAATTTGTCAAAGTCGAGTTTTAAAAGGCAACTTGCATACAAGTTTGACTAGTGACAATGAAATTTTGGTTTGCCAAAAAGTTTCCGAAATCGATTTTGGATTTCACTTTTCATTATTTTGGGGGCTCAAAAATGATGTTTTGGTTGGTCTCTGAAAAAATGATTTGTCAAAGTCGAGTTTTAAAAGGCAACTTGCATACAAGTTTGACTAGTTACATTGAAATTTTGGTTTGCCAAAAAGTTTCCGAAATCGATTTTGGATTTCACTTATCATTATTTTGGGGGCTCAAAAATGATGTTTTGGTTGGTCTCTGAAAAAATGATTTGTCAAAGTCGAGTTTTAAAAGGCAACTTGCATACAAGTTTGACTAGTGACAATGAAATTTTGGTTTTCCAAAAAGTTTCCGAAATCGATTTTGGATTTCACTTTTCATTATTTTGGGGGCTCAAAAATGATGTTTTGGTTGGTCTCTGAAAAAATGATTTGTCAAAGTCGAGTTTTAAAAGGCAACTTGCATACAAGTTTGACTAGTGACAATGAAATTTTGGTTTTCCAAAAAGTTTCCGAAATCGATTTTGGATTTCACTTTTCATTATTTTGGGGGCTCATAAATGATGTTTTGGTTGGTCTCTGAAAAAATGATTTGTCAAAGTCGAGTTTTAAAAGGCAACTTGCATACAAATTTGACTAGTGACAATGACATTTTGGTTTGCCAAAAAGTTTCCGAAATCGATTTTGGATTTCACTTTTCATTATTTTGGGGGCTCAAAAATGATGTTTTGGTTGGTCTCTGAAAAAATGATTTGTCAAAGTCGAGTTTTAAAAGGCAACTTGCATACAAGTTTGACTAGTGACAATGAAATTTTGGTTTTCCAAAAAGTTTCCGAAATCGATTTTGGATTTCACTTTTCATTATTTTGGGGGCTCAAAAATGATGTTTTGGTTGGTCTCTGAAAAAATGATTTGTCAAAGTCGAGTTTTAAAAGGCAACTTGCATACAAGTTTGACTAGTGACAATGAAATTTTGGTTTTCCAAAAAGTTTCCGAAATCGATTTTGGATTTCACTTTTCATTATTTTGGGGGCTCAAAAATGATGTTTTGGTTGGTCTCTGAAAAAATGATTTGTCAAAGTCGAGTTTTAAAAGGCAACTTGCATACAAGTTTGATTAGTTACATTGAAATTTTGGTTTGCCAAAAAGTTTTCGAAATCGATTTTGGATTTCACTTTTCATTATTTTGGGGGCTCAAAAATGATGTTTTGGTTGGTCTCTGAAAAAATGATTTGTCAAAGTCGAGTTTTAAAAGGCAACTTGCATACAAGTTTGACTAGTGACAATGAAATTTTGGTTTTCCAAAAAGTTTCCGAAATCGATTTTGGATTTCACTTTTCATTATTTTGGGGGCTCAAAAATGATGTTTTGGTTGGTCTCTGAAAAAATGATTTGTCAAAGTCGAGTTTTAAAAGGCAACTTGCATACAAGTTTGACTAGTGACAATGAAATTTTGGTTTTCCAAAAAGTTTCCGAAACCGATTTTGGATTTCACTTTTCATTATTTTGGGGGCTCAAAAATGATGTTTTGGTTGGTCTCTGAAAAAATGATTTGTCAAAGTCGAGTTTTAAAAGGCAACTTGCATACAAGTTTGACTAGTGACAATGAAATTTTGGTTTGCCAAAAAGTTTCCGAAATCGATTTTGGATTTCACTTTTCATTATTTTGGGGGCTCAAAAATGATGTTTTGGTTGGTCTCTGAAAAAATGATTTGTCAAAGTCGAGTTTTAAAAGGCAACTTGCATACAAGTTTGACTAGTTACATTGAAATTTTGGTTTGCCAAAAAGTTTCCGAAATCGATCTTGGAATGCACTTTTCATTATTTTGGGGGCTTAAAAATGATGTTTTGGTTGGTCTCTGAAAAAATGATTTGTCAAAGTCGAGTTTTAAAAGGCAACTTGCATACAAGTTTGACTAGTTACATTGCAATTTTGGTTTACCAAAAAGTTTCCGAAATCGATTTTGGTTTTCACTTTTCTTTATTTTGGGGGCTCAAAAATGATGTTTTGGTTGGTCTCTGAAAAAATGATTTGTCAAAGTCGAGTTTTAAAAGGCAACTTGCATACAAGTTTGACTAGTGACAATGAAATTTTGGTTTGCTAAAAAGTTTCCGAAGTCGATTTTGGATTTCACTTTTCATTATTTTGGGGGCTTAAAAATGATGTTTTGGTTGGTCTCTGAAAAAATGATTTGTCAAAGTCGAGTTTTAAAAGGCAACTTGCATACAAGTTTGACTAGTGACAATGAAATTTTGGTTTGCTAAAAAGTTTCCGAAGTCGATTTTGGATTTCATTTTTCATTATTTTGGGGGCTCAAAAATGATGTTTTGGTTGGACTCTGAAAAAATGATTTGTCAAAGTCGAGTTTTAAAAGGCAACTTGCATACAAGTTTGACTAGTGACAATGAAATTTTGGTTTGCCAAAAAGTTTCCGAAATCGATTTTGGATTTCACTTTTCATTATTTTGGGGGCTCAAAAATGATGTTTTGGTTGGTCTCTGAAAAAATGATTTGTCAAAGTCGAGTTTTAAAAGGCAACTTGCATACAAGTTTGACTAGTTACATTGCAATTTTGGTTTACCAAAAAGTTTCCGAAATCGATTTTGGTTTTCACTTTTCATTATTTTGGGGGCTCAAAAATGATGTTTTGGTTGGTCTCTAAAAAAATGATTTGTCAAAGTCGAGTTTTAAAAGGCAACTTGCATACAAGTTTGACTAGTGACAATGACATTTTGGTTTGCCAAAAAGTTTCCGAAATCGATTTTGGATCGAACTTTTCATTATTTTGAGGGCTCAAAAATGATGTTTTGGTTGGTCTCTGAAAAAATGATTTGTCACAGTCGAGTTTTAAAAGGCAACTTGCATACAAGTTTGACTAGTTACATTGCAATTTTGGTTTTCCAAAAAGTTTCCGAAATCGTTTTTGGATTTCACTTTCCATTATTTTGGGGGCTCAAAAATGATGTTTTGGTTGGTCTCTGAAAAAATGATTTGTCAAAGTCGAGTTTTAAAAGGCAACTTGCATACAAGTTTGACTAGTGACAATGAAATTTTGGTTTGTCAAAAAGTTTCCGAAATCGATTTTGGATTTCACTTTTCATTATTTTGGGGGCTCAAAAATGATGTTTTGGTTGGTCTCTGAAAAAATGATTTGTCAAAGTCGAGTTTTAAAAGGCAACTTGCATACAAGTTTGACTAGTTACATTGAAATTTTGGTTTGCCAAAAAGTTTCCGAAATCGATTTTGGATTTCACTTTTCTTTATTTTGGGGGCTTAAAAATGATGTTTTGGTTGGTCTCTGAAAAAATGATTTGTCAAAGTCGAGTTTTAAAAGGCAACTTGCATACAAGTTTGACTAGTGACAATGAAGTTTTGGTTTGCCAAAAAGTTTCCGAAATCGATTTTGGATTTCACTTTTCATTATTTTGGGGGCTCAAAAATGATGTTTTGGTTGGTCTCTGAAAACATGATTTGTCACAGTCGAGTTTTAAAAGGCAACTTGCATACAAGTTTGACTAGTTACATTGCAATTTTGGTTCACCAAAAAGTTTCCGAAATCGATTTTGGTTTTCACTTTTCATTATTTTGGGGGCTCAAAAATGATGTTTTGGTTGGTCTCTAAAAAAATGATTTGTCAAAGTCGAGTTTTAAAAGGCAACTTGCATACAAGTTTGACTAGTGACAATGAAATTTTGGTTTGCTAAAAAGTTTCCGAAGTCGATTTTGGATTTCACTTTTCATTATTTTGGGGGCTTAAAAATGATGTTTTGGTTGGTCTCTGAAAAAATGATTTGTCAAAGTCGAGTTTTAAAAGGCAACTTGCATACAAGTTTGACTAGTTACATTGCAATTTTGGTTTGCCAAAAAGTTTCCGAAATCGATTTTGGTTTTCAGTTTTCATTATTTTGGGGGCTTAAAAATGATGTTTTGGTTGGACTCTGAAAAAATGATTTGTCAAAGTCGAGTTTTAAAAGGCAACTTGCATACAAGTTTGACTAGTGACAATGAAATTTAGGTTTGCTAAAAAGTTTCCGAAGTCGATTTTGGATTTCACTTTTCATTATTTTGGGGGCTCAAAAATGATGTTTTGGTTGGTCTCTGAAAAAATGATTTGTCAAAGTCGAGTTTTAAAAGGCAACTTGCATACAAGTTTGAGTTACATTGCAATTTTGGTTTACCAAAAAGTTTCCGAAATCGATTTTGGTTTTCACTTTTCATTATTTTGGGGGCTCAAAAATGATGTTTTGGTTGGTCTCTGAAAAAATGATTTGTCAAAGTCGAGTTTTAAAAGGCAACTTGCATACAAGTTTGACTAGTGACAATGAAGTTTTGGTTTGCCAAAAAGTTTCCGAAATCGATTTTGGATTTCACTTTTCATTATTTTGGGGGCTCAAAAATGATGTTTTGGTTGGTCTCTGAAAACATGATTTGTCACAGTCGAGTTTTAAAAGGCAACTTGCATACAAGTTTGACTAGTTACATTGCAATTTTGGTTTTCCAAAAAGTTTCCGAAATCGATTTTGGATTTCACTTTTCATTATTTTGGGGGCTCAAAAATGATGTTTTGGTTGGTCTCTGAAAAAATGATTTGTCAAAGTCGAGTTTTAAAAGGCAACTTGCATACAAGTTTGACTAGTTACATTGAAATTTTGGTTTGCCAAAAAGTTTCCGAAATCGATTTTGGATTTCACTTTTCATTATTTTGGGGGCTCAAAAATGATGTTTTGGTTGGTCTCTGAAAAAATGATTTGTCAAAGTCGAGTTTTAAAAGGCAACTTGCATACAAGTTTGACTAGTGACAATGAAATTTTGGTTTTCCAAAAAGTTTCCGAAATCGATTTTGGATTTCACTTTTCATTATTTTGGGGGCTCAAAAATGATGTTTTGGTTGGTCTCTGAAAAAATGATTTGTCAAAGTCGAGTTTTAAAAGGCAACTTGCATACAAGTTTGACTAGTGACAATGAAATTTTGGTTTGCCAAAAAGTTTCCGAAATCGATTTTGGATTTCATTTTTCATTATTTTGGGGGCTCAAAAATGATGTTTTGGTTGGTCTCTGAAAAAATGATTTGTCAAAGTCGAGTTTTAAAAGGCAACTTGCATACAAGTTTGACTAGTTACATTGAAATTTTGGTTTGCCAAAAAGTTTCCGAAATCGATTTTGGATTTCACTTTTCATTATTTTGGGGGCTCAAAAATGATGTTTTGGTTGGTCTCTGAAAAAATGATTTGTCAAAGTCGAGTTTTAAAAGGCAACTTGCATACAAGTTTGACTAGTTACATTGAAATTTTGGTTTGCCAAAAAGTTTCCGAAATCGATTTTGGATCGAACTTTTCATTATTTTGGGGGCTCAAAAATGATGTTTTGGTTGGTCTCTGAAAAAATGATTTGTCAAAGTCGAGTTTTAAAAGGCAACTTGCATACAAGTTTGACTAGTGACAATGAAATTTTGGTTTGCCAAAAAGTTTCCGAAATCGATTTTGGATTTCACTTTTCATTATTTTGGGGGCTTAAAAATGATGTTTTGGTTGGTCTCTGAAAAAATGATTTGTCAAAGTCGAGTTTTAAAAGGCAACTTGCATACAAGTTTGACTAGTTACATTGAAATTTTGGTTTGCCAAAAAGTTTCCGAAATCGATTATGGATTTCACTTTTCATTATTTTGGGGGCTCAAAAATGATGTTTTGGTTGGTCTCTGAAAAAATGATTTGTCAAAGTCGAGTTTTAAAAGGCAACTTGCATACAAGTTTGACTAGTGACAATGAAATTTTGGTTTTCCAAAAAGTTTCCGAAATCGATTTTGGATTTCACTTTTCATTATTTTGGGGGCTCAAAAATGATGTTTTGGTTGGTCTCTGAAAAAATGATTTGTCAAAGTCGAGTTTTAAAAGGCAACTTGCATACAAGTTTGACTAGTGACAATGAAATTTTGGTTTGCCAAAAAGTTTCCGAAATCGATTTTGGATTTCACTTTTCATTATTTTGGGGGCTCAAAAATGATGTTTTGGTTGGTCTCTGAAAAAATGATTTGTCAAAGTCGAGTTTTAAAAGGCAACTTGCATACAAGTTTGACTAGTGACAATGAAATTTTGGTTTTCCAAAAAGTTTCCGAAATCGATTTTGGATTTCACTTTTCATTATTTTGGGGGCTCAAAAATGATGTTTTGGTTGGTCTCTGAAAAAATGATTTGTCAAAGTCGAGTTTTAAAAGGCAACTTGCATACAAGTTTGACTAGTGACAATCAAATTTTGGTTTGCCAAAAAGTTTCCGAAATCGATTTTGGATTTCACTTTTCATTATTTTGGGGGCTCAAAAATGATGTTTTGGTTGGTCTCTGAAAAAATGATTTGTCAAAGTCGAGTTTTAAAAGGCAACTTGCATACAAGTTTGACTAGTGACAATGAAATTTTGGTTTGCCAAAAAGTTTCCGAAATCGATCTTGGATTTCACTTTTCATTATTTTGGGGGCTCAAAAATGATGTTTTGGTTGGTCTCTGAAAAAATGATTTGTCAAAGTCAAGTTTTAAAAGGCAACTTGCATACAAGATTGACTAGTGACAATGAAATTTTGGTTTGCCAAAAAGTTTCCGAAATCGTTTTTGGATTTCACTTTCCATTATTTTGGGGGCTCAAAAATGATGTTTTGGTTGGTCTCTGAAAAAATGATTTGTCAAAGTCGAGTTTTAAAAGGCAACTTGCATACAAGTTTGACTAGTGACAATGAAATTTTGGTTTGCCAAAAAGTTTCCGAAATCGATCTTGGATTTCACTTTTCATTATTTTGGGGGCTCAAAAATGATGTTTTGGTTGGTCTCTGAAAAAAAAGATTTGTCAAAGTCGAGTTTCAAAAGGCAACTTGCATACAAGATTGACTAGTGACAATGAAATTTTGGTTTGCCAAAAAGTTTCCGAAATCGATTTTGGATTGCATTTTTCATTATTTTGGGGGCTCAAAAATGATGTTTTGGTTGGTCTCTGAAAAAATGATTTGTCAAAGTCGAGTTTTAAAAGGCAACTTGCATACAAGTTTGACTAGTGACAATCAAATTTTGGTTTGCCAAAAAGTTTCCGAAATCGATTTTGGATTTCACTTTTCATTATTTTGGGGGCTCAAAAATGATGTTTTGGTTGGTCTCTGAAA
Organism: Anopheles marshallii; assembly: GCF_943734725.1. Taxonomy (NCBI): domain Eukaryota; kingdom Metazoa; phylum Arthropoda; class Insecta; order Diptera; family Culicidae; genus Anopheles; species Anopheles marshallii. The sequence goes on along the minus strand of NW_026525680.1, from coordinate 139,916 downwards.
AAATGATTTGTCAAAGTCGAGTTTTAAAAGGCAACTTGCATACAAGTTTGACTAGTGACAATGAAATTTTGGTTTGCCAAAAAGTTTCCGAAAACGATTTTGGATCGAACTTTTCATTATTTTGGGGGCTCAAAAATGATGTTTTGGTTGGTCTCTGAAAAAATGATTTGTCAAAGTCGAGTTTCAAAAGGCAACTTGCATACAAGATTGACTAGTGACAATGAAATTTTGGTTTGTCAAAAAGTTTCCGAAATCGATTTTGGATTTCACTTTTCATTATTTTGGGGGCTCAAAAATGATGTTTTGGTTGGTCTCTGAAAAAATGATTTGTCAAAGTCGAGTTTTAAAAGGCAACTTGCATACAAGTTTGACTAGTTACATTGAAATTTTGGTTTGCCAAAAAGTTTCCGAAATCGATTTTGGATTTCACTTTTCATTATTTTGGGGGCTCAAAAATGATGTTTTGGTTGGTCTCTGAAAAAATGATTTGTCAAAGTCGAGTTTTAAAAGGCAACTTGCATACAAGTTTGACTAGTTACATTGAAATTTTGGTTTGCCAAAAAGTTTCCGAAATCGATTTTGGATTTCACTTTTCATTATTTTGGGGGCTCAAAAATGATGTTTTGGTTGGTCTCTGAAAAAATGATTTGTCAAAGTCGAGTTTTAAAAGGCAACTTGCATACAAGTTTGACTAGTGACAATGAAATTTTGGTTTTCCAAAAAGTTTCCGAAATCGATTTTGGATTTCACTTTTCATTATTTTGGGGGCTCAAAAATGATGTTTTGGTTGGTCTCTGAAAAAATGATTTGTCAAAGTCGAGTTTTAAAAGGCAACTTGCATACAAGTTTGACTAGTTACATTGAAATTTTGGTTTGCCAAAAAGTTTCCGAAATCGATTTTGGATTTCACTTTTCATTATTTTGGGGGCTCAAAAATGATGTTTTGGTTGGTCTCTGAAAAAATGATTTGTCAAAGTCGAGTTTTAAAAGGCAACTTGCATACAAGTTTGACTAGTGACAATGAAATTTTGGTTTTCCAAAAAGTTTCCGAAATCGTTTTTGGATTTCACTTTCCATTATTTTGGGGGCTCAAAAATGATGTTTTGGTTGGTCTCTGAAAAAATGATTTGTCAAAGTCGAGTTTTAAAAGGCAACTTGCATACAAGTTTGACTAGTGACAATGAAATTTTGGTTTGCCAAAAAGTTTCCGAAATCGATCTTGGATTTCACTTTTCATTATTTTGGGGGCTCAAAAATGATGTTTTGGTTGGTCTCTGAAAAAAAAGATTTGTCAAAGTCGAGTTTCAAAAGGCAACTTGCATACAAGATTGACTAGTGACAATGAAATTTTGGTTTGCCAAAAAGTTTCCGAAATCGATTTTGGATTGCATTTTTCATTATTTTGGGGGCTCAAAAATGATGTTTTGGTTGGTCTCTGAAAAAATGATTTGTCAAAGTCGAGTTTTAAAAGGCAACTTGCATACAAGTTTGACTAGTGACAATCAAATTTTGGTTTGCCAAAAAGTTTCCGAAATCGATTTTGGATTTCACTTTTCATTATTTTGGGGGCTCAAAAATGATGTTTTGGTTGGTCTCTGAAAAAATGATTTGTCAAAGTCGAGTTTTAAAAGGCAACTTGCATACAAGTTTGACTAGTGACAATGAAATTTTGGTTTGCCAAAAAGTTTCCGAAAACGATTTTGGATCGAACTTTTCATTATTTTGGGGGCTCAAAAATGATGTTTTGGTTGGTCTCTGAAAAAATGATTTGTCAAAGTCGAGTTTTAAAAGGCAACTTGCATACAAGTTTGACTAGTGACAATCAAATTTTGGTTTGCCAAAAAGTTTCCGAAATCGATTTTGGATTTCACTTTTCATTATTTTGGGGGCTCAAAAATGATGTTTTGGTTGGTCTCTGAAAAAATGATTTGTCAAAGTCGAGTTTTAAGGGGCAACTTGCATACAAGTTTGACTAGTGACAATGAAATTTTGGTTTGCCAAAAAGTTTCCGAAAACGATTTTGGATCGAACTTTTCATTATTTTGGGGGCTCAAAAACGATGTTTTGGTTGGTCTCTGAAAAAATGATTTGTCAAAGTCGAGTTTCAAAAGGCAACTTGCATACAAGATTGACTAGTGACAATGAAATTTTGGTTTGTCAAAAAGTTTCCAAAATCGATTTTGGATCGAACTTTTCATTATTTTGGGGGCTCAAAAATGATGTTTTGGTTGGTCTCTGAAAAAATGATTTGTCAAAGTCGAGTTTTAAAAGGCAACTTGCATACAAGTTTGACTAGTGACAATGAAATTTTGGTTTGCCAAAAAGTTTCCGAAATCGATTTTGGATTTCACTTTTCATTATTTTGGGGGCTCAAAAATGATGTTTTGGTTGGTCTCTGAAAAAATGATTTGTCAAAGTCGAGTTTTAAAAGGCAACTTGCATACAAGTTTGACTAGTTACATTGAAATTTTGGTTTGCCAAAAAGTTTCCGAAATCGATTTTGGATTTCACTTTTCATTATTTTGGGGGCTCAAAAATGATGTTTTGGTTGGTCTCTGAAAAAATGATTTGTCAAAGTCGAGTTTTAAAAGGCAACTTGCATACAAGTTTGACTAGTTACATTGAAATTTTGGTTTGCCAAAAAGTTTCCGAAATCGATTTTGGATTTCACTTTTCATTATTTTGGGGGCTCAAAAATGATGTTTTGGTTGGTCTCTGAAAAAATGATTTGTCAAAGTCGAGTTTTAAAAGGCAACTTGCATACAAGTTTGACTAGTGACAATGAAATTTTGGTTTTCCAAAAAGTTTCCGAAATCGATTTTGGATTTCACTTTTCATTATTTTGGGGGCTCAAAAATGATGTTTTGGTTGGTCTCTGAAAAAATGATTTGTCAAAGTCGAGTTTTAAAAGGCAACTTGCATACAAGTTTGACTAGTTACATTGAAATTTTGGTTTGCCAAAAAGTTTCCGAAATCGATTTTGGATTTCACTTTTCATTATTTTGGGGGCTCAAAAATGATGTTTTGGTTGGTCTCTGAAAAAATGATTTGTCAAAGTCAAGTTTTAAAAGGCAACTTGCATACAAGATTGACTAGTGACAATGAAATTTTGGTTTGCCAAAAAGTTTCCGAAATCGTTTTTGGATTTCACTTTCCATTATTTTGGGGGCTCAAAAATGATGTTTTGGTTGGTCTCTGAAAAAATGATTTGTCAAAGTCGAGTTTTAAAAGGCAACTTGCATACAAGTTTGACTAGTGACAATGAAATTTTGGTTTGCCAAAAAGTTTCCGAAATCGATCTTGGATTTCACTTTTCATTATTTTGGGGGCTCAAAAATGATGTTTTGGTTGGTCTCTGAAAAAAAAGATTTGTCAAAGTCGAGTTTCAAAAGGCAACTTGCATACAAGATTGACTAGTGACAATGAAATTTTGGTTTGCCAAAAAGTTTCCGAAATCGATTTTGGATTGCATTTTTCATTATTTTGGGGGCTCAAAAATGATGTTTTGGTTGGTCTCTGAAAAAATGATTTGTCAAAGTCGAGTTTTAAAAGGCAACTTGCATACAAGTTTGACTAGTGACAATCAAATTTTGGTTTGCCAAAAAGTTTCCGAAATCGATTTTGGATTTCACTTTTCATTATTTTGGGGGCTCAAAAATGATGTTTTGGTTGGTCTCTGAAAAAATGATTTGTCAAAGTCGAGTTTTAAAAGGCAACTTGCATACAAGTTTGACTAGTGACAATGAAATTTTGGTTTGCCAAAAAGTTTCCGAAAACGATTTTGGATCGAACTTTTCATTATTTTGGGGGCTCAAAAATGATGTTTTGGTTGGTCTCTGAAAAAATGATTTGTCAAAGTCGAGTTTTAAAAGGCAACTTGCATACAAGTTTGACTAGTGACAATCAAATTTTGGTTTGCCAAAAAGTTTCCGAAATCGATTTTGGATTTCACTTTTCATTATTTTGGGGGCTCAAAAATGATGTTTTGGTTGGTCTCTGAAAAAATGATTTGTCAAAGTCGAGTTTTAAAAGGCAACTTGCATACAAGTTTGACTAGTGACAATGAAATTTTGGTTTGCCAAAAAGTTTCCGAAAACGATTTTGGATCGAACTTTTCATTATTTTGGGGGCTCAAAAATGATGTTTTGGTTGGTCTCTGAAAAAATGATTTGTCAAAGTCGAGTTTCAAAAGGCAACTTGCATACAAGATTGACTAGTGACAATGAAATTTTGGTTTGTCAAAAAGTTTCCAAAATCGATTTTGGATCGAACTTTTCATTATTTTGGGGGCTCAAAAATGATGTTTTGGTTGGTCTCTGAAAAAATGATTTGTCAAAGTCGAGTTTTAAAAGGCAACTTGCATACAAGTTTGACTAGTGACAATGAAATTTTGGTTTGCCAAAAAGTTTCCGAAATCGATTTTGGATTTCACTTTTCATTATTTTGGGGGCTCAAAAATGATGTTTTGGTTGGTCTCTGAAAAAATGATTTGTCAAAGTCGAGTTTTAAAAGGCAACTTGCATACAAGTTTGACTAGTTACATTGAAATTTTGGTTTGCCAAAAAGTTTCCGAAATCGATTTTGGATTTCACTTTTCATTATTTTGGGGGCTCAAAAATGATGTTTTGGTTGGTCTCTGAAAAAATGATTTGTCAAAGTCGAGTTTTAAAAGGCAACTTGCATACAAGTTTGACTAGTGACAATGAAATTTTGGTTTTCCAAAAAGTTTCCGAAATCGATTTTGGATTTCACTTTTCATTATTTTGGGGGCTCAAAAATGATGTTTTGGTTGGTCTCTGAAAAAATGATTTGTCAAAGTCGAGTTTTAAAAGGCAACTTGCATACAAGTTTGACTAGTGACAATGAAATTTTGGTTTGCCAAAAAGTTTCCGAAATCGATTTTGGATTTCATTTTTCATTATTTTGGGGGCTCAAAAATGATGTTTTGGTTGGTCTCTGAAAAAATGATTTGTCAAAGTCGAGTTTTAAAAGGCAACTTGCATACAAGTTTGACAAGTTACATTGAAATTTTGGTTTGCCAAAAAGTTTCCGAAATCGATTTTGGATTTCACTTTTCATTATTTTGGGGGCTCAAAAATGATGTTTTGGTTGGTCTCTGAAAAAATGATTTGTCAAAGTCGAGTTTTAAAAGGCAACTTGCATACAAGTTTGACTAGTTACATTGAAATTTTGGTTTGCCAAAAAGTTTCCGAAATCGATTTTGGATCGAACTTTTCATTATTTTGGGGGCTCAAAAATGATGTTTTGGTTGGTCTCTGAAAAAATGATTTGTCAAAGTCGAGTTTTAAAAGGCAACTTGCATACAAGTTTGACTAGTGACAATGAAATTTTGGTTTGCCAAAAAGTTTCCGAAATCGATTTTGGATTTCACTTTTCATTATTTTGGGGGCTTAAAAATGATGTTTTGGTTGGTCTCTGAAAAAATGATTTGTCAAAGTCGAGTTTTAAAAGGCAACTTGCATACAAGTTTGACTAGTTACATTGAAATTTTGGTTTGCCAAAAAGTTTCCGAAATCGATTATGGATTTCACTTTTCATTATTTTGGGGGCTCAAAAATGATGTTTTGGTTGGTCTCTGAAAAAATGATTTGTCAAAGTCGAGTTTTAAAAGGCAACTTGCATACAAGTTTGACTAGTGACAATGAAATTTTGGTTTGCCAAAAAGTTTCCGAAATCGATTTTGGATTTCACTTTTCATTATTTTGGGGGCTCAAAAATGATGTTTTGGTTGGTCTCTGAAAAAATGATTTGTCAAAGTCGAGTTTTAAAAGGCAACTTGCATACAAGTTTGACTAGTGACAATGAAATTTTGGTTTTCCAAAAAGTTTCCGAAATCGATTTTGAATTTCACTTTTCATTATTTTGGGGGCTCAAAAATGATGTTTTGGTTGGTCTCTGAAAAAATGATTTGTCAAAGTCGAGTTTTAAAAGGCAACTTGCATACAAGTTTGACTAGTGACAATGAAATTTTGGTTTGCCAAAAAGTTTCCGAAATCGATTTTGGATTTCACTTTTCATTATTTTGGGGGCTCAAAAATGATGTTTTGGTTGGTCTCTGAAAAAATGATTTGTCAAAGTCGAGTTTTAAAAGGCAACTTGCATACAAGTTTGACTAGTGACAATGAAATTTTGGTTTTCCAAAAAGTTTCCGAAATCGATTTTGGATTTCACTTTTCATTATTTTGGGGGCTTAAAAATGATGTTTTGGTTGGTCTCTGAAAAAATGATTTGTCAAAGTCGAGTTTTAAAAGGCAACTTGCATACAAGTTTGACTAGTTACATTGAAATTTTGGTTTGCCAAAAAGTTTCCGAAATCGATTTTGGATTTCACTTTTCATTATTTTGGGGGCTCAAAAATGATGTTTTGGTTGGTCTCTGAAAAAATGATTTGTCAAAGTCGAGTTTTAAAAGGCAACTTGCATACAAGTTTGACTAGTTACATTGAAATTTTGGTTTTCCAAAAAGTTTCCGAAATCGATTTTGGATTTCACTTTTCATTATTTTGGGGGCTCAAAAATGATGTTTTGGTTGGTCTCTGAAAAAATGATTTGTCAAAGTCGAGTTTTAAAAGGCAACTTGCATACAAGTTTGACTAGTGACAATGAAATTTTGGTTTGCCAAAAAGTTTCCGAAATCGATTTTGGATTTCACTTTTCATTATTTTGGGGGCTCAAAAATGATGTTTTGGTTGGTCTCTGAAAAAATGATTTGTCAAAGTCGAGTTTTAAAAGGCAACTTGCATACAAGTTTGACTAGTGACAATGAAATTTTGGTTTGCCAAAAAGTTTCCGAAATCGATCTTGGATTTCACTTTTCATTATTTTGGGGGCTCAAAAATGATGTTTTGGTTGGTCTCTGAAAAAATGATTTGTCAAAGTCAAGTTTTAAAAGGCAACTTGCATACAAGATTGACTAGTGACAATGAAATTTTGGTTTGCCAAAAAGTTTCCGAAATCGTTTTTGGATTTCACTTTCCATTATTTTGGGGGCTCAAAAATGATGTTTTGGTTGGTCACTGAAAAAATGATTTGTCAAAGTCGAGTTTTAAAAGGCAACTTGCATACAAGTTTGACTAGTGACAATCAAATTTTGGTTTGCCAAAAAGTTTCCGAAATCGATTTTGGATTTCACTTTTCATTATTTTGGGGGCTCAAAAATGATGTTTTGGTTGGTCTCTGAAAAAATGATTTGTCAAAGTCGAGTTTTAAAAGGCAACTTGCATACAAGTTTGACTAGTGACAATGAAATTTTGGTTTGCCAAAAAGTTTCCGAAATCGATCTTGGATTTCACTTTTCATTATTTTGGGGGCTCAAAAATGATGTTTTGGTTGGTCTCTGAAAAAATGATTTGTCAAAGTCGAGTTGTAAAAGGCAACTTGCATACAAGTTTGACTAGTGACAATGAAATTTTGGTTTTCCAAAAAGTTTCCGAAATCGATTTTGGATTTCACTTTTCATTATTTTGGGGGCTCAAAAATGATGTTTTGGTTGGTCTCTGAAAAAATGATTTGTCAAAGTCGAGTTTTAAAAGGCAACTTGCATACAAGTTTGACTAGTGACAATGAAATTTTGGTTTGCCAAAAAGTTTCCGAAATCGATCTTGGATTTCACTTTTCATTATTTTGGGGGCTCAAAAATGATGTTTTGGTTGGTCTCTGAAAAAATGATTTGTCAAAGTCAAGTTTTAAAAGGCAACTTGCATACAAGATTGACTAGTGACAATGAAATTTTGGTTTGCCAAAAAGTTTCCGAAATCGTTTTTGGATTTCACTTTCCATTATTTTGGGGGCTCAAAAATGATGTTTTGGTTGGTCTCTGAAAAAATGATTTGTCAAAGTCGAGTTTTAAAAGGCAACTTGCATACAAGTTTGACTAGTGACAATCAAATTTTGGTTTGCCAAAAAGTTTCCGAAATCGATTTTGGATTTCACTTTTCATTATTTTGGGGGCTCAAAAATGATGTTTTGGTTGGTCTCTGAAAAAATGATTTGTCAAAGTCGAGTTTTAAAAGGCAACTTGCATACAAGTTTGACTAGTGACAATGAAATTTTGGTTTGCCAAAAAGTTTCCGAAATCGATCTTGGATTTCACTTTTCATTATTTTGGGGGCTCAAAAATGATGTTTTGGTTGGTCTCTGAAAAAAAAGATTTGTCAAAGTCGAGTTTCAAAAGGCAACTTGCATACAAGATTGACTAGTGACAATGAAATTTTGGTTTGCCAAAAAGTTTCCGAAATCGATTTTGGATTGCATTTTTCATTATTTTGGGGGCTCAAAAATGATGTTTTGGTTGGTCTCTGAAAAAATGATTTGTCAAAGTCGAGTTTTAAAAGGCAACTTGCATACAAGTTTGACTAGTGACAATCAAATTTTGGTTTGCCAAAAAGTTTCCGAAATCGATTTTGGATTTCACTTTTCATTATTTTGGGGGGCTCAAAAATGATGTTTTGGTTGGTCTCTGAAAAAATGATTTGTCAAAGTCGAGTTTTAAAAGGCAACTTGCATACAAGTTTGACTAGTGACAATGAAATTTTGGTTTGCCAAAAAGTTTCCGAAAACGATTTTGGATCGAACTTTTCATTATTTTGGGGGCTCAAAAATGATGTTTTGGTTGGTCTCTGAAAAAATGATTTGTCAAAGTCGAGTTTCAAAAGGCAACTTGCATACAAGATTGACTAGTGACAATGAAATTTTGGTTTGCCAAAAAGTTTCCGAAATCGTTTTTGGATTTCACTTTCCATTATTTTGGGGGCTCAAAAATGATGTTTTGGTTGGTCTCTGAAAAAATGATTTGTCAAAGTCGAGTTTTAAAAGGCAACTTGCATACAAGTTTGACTAGTGACAATCAAATTTTGGTTTGCCAAAAAGTTTCCGAAATCGATTTTGGATTTCACTTTTCATTATTTTGGGGGCTCAAAAATGATGTTTTGGTTGGTCTCTGAAAAAATGATTTGTCAAAGTCGAGTTTTAAAAGGCAACTTGCATACAAGTTTGACTAGTGGCAATGAAATTTTGGTTTGCCAAAAAGTTTCCGAAATCGATCTTGGATTTCACTTTTCATTATTTTGGGGGCTCAAAAATGATGTTTTGGTTGGTCTCTGAAAAAATGATTTGTCAAAGTCGAGTTTTAAAAGGCAACTTGCATACAAGTTTGACTAGTGACAATGAAATTTTGGTTTTCCAAAAAGTTTCCGAAATCGATTTTGGATTTCACTTTTCATTATTTTGGGGGCTCAAAAATGATGTTTTGGTTGGTCTCTGAAAAAATGATTTGTCAAAGTCGAGTTTTAAAAGGCAACTTGCATACAAGTTTGACTAGTTACATTGAAATTTTGGTTTGCCAAAAAGTTTCCGAAATCGATTTTGGATTTCACTTTTCATTATTTTGGGGGCTCAAAAATGATGTTTTGGTTGGTCTCTGAAAAAATGATTTGTCAAAGTCGAGTTTTAAAAGGCAACTTGCATACAAGTTTGACTAGTGACAATGAAATTTTGGTTTTCCAAAAAGTTTCCGAAATCGATTTTGGATTTCACTTTTCATTATTTTGGGGGCTCAAAAATGATGTTTTGGTTGGTCTCTGAAAAAATGATTTGTCAAAGTCGAGTTTTAAAAGGCAACTTGCATACAAGTTTGACTAGTGACAATCAAATTTTGGTTTGCCAAAAAGTTTCCGAAATCGATTTTGGATTTCACTTTTCATTATTTTGGGGGCTCAAAAATGATGTTTTGGTTGGTCTCTGAAAAAATGATTTGTCAAAGTCGAGTTTTAAAAGGCAACTTGCATACAAGTTTGACTAGTGACAATGAAATTTTGGTTTGCCAAAAAGTTTCCGAAATCGATCTTGGATTTCACTTTTCATTATTTTGGGGGCTCAAAAATGATGTTTTGGTTGGTCTCTGAAAAAATGATTTGTCAAAGTCAAGTTTTAAAAGGCAACTTGCATACAAGATTGACTAGTGACAATGAAATTTTGGTTTGCCAAAAAGTTTCCGAAATCGTTTTTGGATTTCACTTTCCATTATTTTGGGGGCTCAAAAATGATGTTTTGGTTGGTCTCTGAAAAAATGATTTGTCAAAGTCGAGTTTTAAAAGGCAACTTGCATACAAGTTTGACTAGTGACAATCAAATTTTGGTTTGCCAAAAAGTTTCCGAAATCGATTTTGGATTTCACTTTTCATTATTTTGGGGGCTCAAAAATGATGTTTTGGTTGGTCTCTGAAAAAATGATTTGTCAAAGTCGAGTTTTAAAAGGCAACTTGCATACAAGTTTGACTAGTGACAATGAAATTTTGGTTTGCCAAAAAGTTTCCGAAATCGATCTTGGATTTCACTTTTCATTATTTTGGGGGCTCAAAAATGATGTTTTGGTTGGTCTCTGAAAAAAAAGATTTGTCAAAGTCGAGTTTCAAAAGGCAACTTGCATACAAGATTGACTAGTGACAATGAAATTTTGGTTTGCCAAAAAGTTTCCGAAATCGATTTTGGATTGCATTTTTCATTATTTTGGGGGCTCAAAAATGATGTTTTGGTTGGTCTCTGAAAAAATGATTTGTCAAAGTCGAGTTTTAAAAGGCAACTTGCATACAAGTTTGACTAGTGACAATCAAATTTTGGTTTGCCAAAAAGTTTCCGAAATCGATTTTGGATTGCATTTTTCATTATTTTGGGGGCTCAAAAATGATGTTTTGGTTGGTCTCTGAAAAAATGATTTGTCAAAGTCGAGTTTTAAAAGGCAACTTGCATACAAGTTTGACTAGTGACAATCAAATTTTGGTTTGCCAAAAAGTTTCCGAAATCGATTTTGGATTGCATTTTTCATTATTTTGGGGGCTCAAAAATGATGTTTTGGTTGGTCTCTGAAAAAATGATTTGTCAAAGTCGAGTTTCAAAAGGCAACTTGCATACAAGATTGACTAGTGACAATGAAATTTTGGTTTGCCAAAAAGTTTCCGAAATCGTTTTTGGATTTCACTTTCCATTATTTTGGGGGCTCAAAAATGATGTTTTGGTTGGTCTCTGAAAAAATGATTTGTCAAAGTCGAGTTTTAAAAGGCAACTTGCATACAAGTTTGACTAGTGACAATCAAATTTTGGATTGCCAAAAAGTTTCCGAAATCGATTTTGGATCGAACTTTTCATTATTTTGGGGGCTCAAAAATGATGTTTTGGTTGGTCTCTGAAAAAATGATTTGTCAAAGTCGAGTTTCAAAAGGCAACTTGCATACAAGATTGACTAGTGACAATGAAATTTTGGTTTGCCAAAAAGTTTCCGAAATCGATCTTGGATTTCACTTTTCATTATTTTGGGGGCTCAAAAATGATGTTTTGGTTGGTCTCTGAAAAAATGATTTGTCAAAGTCGAGTTTTAAAAGGCAACTTGCATACAAGTTTGACTAGTGACAATGAAATTTTGGTTTTCCAAAAAGTTTCCGAAATCGATTTTGGATTTCACTTTTCATTATTTTGGGGGCTCAAAAATGATGTTTTGGTTGGTCTCTGAAAAAATGATTTGTCAAAGTCGAGTTTTAAAAGGCAACTTGCATACAAGTTTGATTAGTTACATTGAAATTTTGGTTTGCCAAAAAGTTTCCGAAATCGATTTTGGATTTCACTTTTCATTATTTTGGGGGCTCAAAAATGATGTTTTGGTTGGTCTCTGAAAAAATGATTTGTCAAAGTCGAGTTTTAAAAGGCAACTTGCATACAAGTTTGACTAGTGACAATGAAATTTTGGTTTTCCAAAAAGTTTCCGAAATCGATTTTGGATTTCACTTTTCATTATTTTGGGGGCTCAAAAATGATGTTTTGGTTGGTCTCTGAAAAAATGATTTGTCAAAGTCGAGTTTTAAAAGGCAACTTGCATACAAGTTTGACTAGTGACAATGAAATTTTGGTTTGCCAAAAAGTTTCCGAAATCGATTTTGGATTTCACTTTTCATTATTTTGGGGGCTCAAAAATGATGTTTTGGTTGGTCTCTGAAAAAATGATTTGTCAAAGTCGAGTTTTAAAAGGCAACTTGCATACAAGTTTGACTAGTTACATTGAAATTTTGGTTTGCCAAAAAGTTTCCGAAATCGATTTTGGATTTCACTTTTCATTATTTTGGGGGCTCAAAAATGATGTTTTGGTTGGTCTCTGAAAAAATGATTTGTCAAAGTCGAGTTTTAAAAGGCAACTTGCATACAAGTTTGACTAGTTACATTGAAATTTTGGTTTGCCAAAAAGTTTCCGAAATCGATTTTGGATTTCACTTTTCATTATTTTGGGGGCTCAAAAATGATGTTTTGGTTGGTCTCTGAAAAAATGATTTGTCAAAGTCGAGTTTTAAAAGGCAACTTGCATACAAGTTTGACTAGTTACATTGAAATTTTGGTTTGCCAAAAAGTTTCCGAAATCGATTTTGGATTTCACTTTTCATTATTTTGGGGGCTCAAAAATGATGTTTTGGTTGGTCTCTGAAAAAATGATTTGTCAAAGTCGAGTTTTAAAAGGCAACTTGCATACAAGTTTGACTAGTTACATTGAAATTTTGGTTTGCCAAAAAGTTTCCGAAATCGATTATGGATTTCACTTTTCATTATTTTGGGGGCTCAAAAATGATGTTTTGGTTGGTCTCTGAAAAAATGATTTGTCAAAGTCGAGTTTTAAAAGGCAACTTGCATACAAGTTTGACTAGTGACAATGAAATTTTGGTTTGCCAAAAAGTTTCCGAAATCGATTTTGGATTTCACTTTTCATTATTTTGGGGGCTCAAAAATGATGTTTTGGTTGGTCTCTGAAAAAATGATTTGTCAAAGTCGAGTTTTAAAAGGCAACTTGCATACAAGTTTGACTAGTGACAATGAAATTTTGGTTTTCCAAAAAGTTTCCGAAATCGATTTTGGATTTCACTTTTCATTATTTTGGGGGCTCAAAAATGATGTTTTGGTTGGTCTCTGAAAAAATGATTTGTCAAAGTCGAGTTTTAAAAGGCAACTTGCATACAAGTTTGACTAGTGACAATGAAATTTTGGTTTGCCAAAAAGTTTCCGAAATCGATTTTGGATTTCACTTTTCATTATTTTGGGGGCTCAAAAATGATGTTTTGGTTGGTCTTTGAAAAAATGATTTGTCAAAGTCGAGTTTTAAAAGGCAACTTGCATACAAGTTTGACTAGTTACATTGAAATTTTGGTTTGCAAAAAAGTTTCCGAAATCGATTTTGGATTTCACTTTTCATTATTTTGGGGGCTCAAAAATGATGTTTTGGTTGGTCTCTGAAAAAAAGATTTGTCAAAGTCGAGTTTTAAAAGGCAACTTGCATACAAGTTTGACTAGTGACAATGAAATTTTGGTTTTCCAAAAAGTTTCCGAAATCGATTTTGGATTTCACTTTTCATTATTTTGGGGGCTCAAAAATGATGTTTTGGTTGGTCTCTGAAAAAATGATTTGTCAAAGTCGAGTTTTAAAAGGCAACTTGCATACAAGTTTGACTAGTGACAATGAAATTTTGGTTTGCCAAAAAGTTTCCGAAATCGATTTTGGATTTCACTTTTCATTAGTTTGGGGGCTCAAAAATGATGTTTTGGTTGGTCTCTGAAAAAATGATTTGTCAAAGTCAAGTTTTAAAAGGCAACTTGCATACAAGATTGACTAGTGACAATGAAATTTTGGTTTGCCAAAAAGTTTCCGAAATCGTTTTTGGATTTCACTTTCCATTATTTTGGGGGCTCAAAAATGATGTTTTGGTTGGTCTCTGAAAAAATGATTTGTCAAAGTCGAGTTTTAAAAGGCAACTTGCATACAAGTTTGACTAGTGACAATCAAATTTTGGTTTGCCAAAAAGTTTCCGAAATCGATTTTGGATTTCACTTTTCATTATTTTGGGGGGCTCAAAAATGATGTTTTGGTTGGTCTCTGAAAAAATGATTTGTCAAAGTCGAGTTTTAAAAGGCAACTTGCATACAAGTTTGACTAGTGACAATGAAATTTTGGTTTGCCAAAAAGTTTCCGAAATCGATCTTGGATTTCACTTTTCATTATTTTGGGGGCTCAAAAATGATGTTTTGGTTGGTCTCTGAAAAAAAAGATTTGTCAAAGTCGAGTTTCAAAAGGCAACTTGCATACAAGATTGACTAGTGACAATGAAATTTTGGTTTGCCAAAAAGTTTCCGAAATCGATTTTGGATTGCATTTTTCATTATTTTGGGGGCTCAAAAATGATGTTTTGGTTGGTCTCTGAAAAAATGATTTGTCAAAGTCGAGTTTTAAAAGGCAACTTGCATACAAGTTTGACTAGTGACAATGAAATTTTGGTTTGCCAAAAAGTTTCCGAAATCGATCTTGGATTTCATTTTTCATTATTTTGGGGGCTCAAAAATGATGTTTTGGTTGGTCTCTGAAAAAATGATTTGTCAAAGTCGAGTTTTAAAAGGCAACTTGCATACAAGTTTGACTAGTTACATTGAAATTTTGGTTTGCCAAAAAGTTTCCGAAATCGATTTTGGATTTCACTTTTCATTATTTTGGGGGCTCAAAAATGATGTTTTGGTTGGTCTCTGAAAAAATGATTTGTCAAAGTCGAGTTTTAAAAGGCAACTTGCATACAAGTTTGACTAGTTACATTGAAATTTTGGTTTGCCAAAAAGTTTCCGAAATCGATTATGGATTTCACTTTTCATTATTTTGGGGGCTCAAAAATGATGTTTTGGTTGGTCTCTGAAAAAATGATTTGTCAAAGTCGAGTTTTAAAAGGCAACTTGCATACAAGTTTGACTAGTGACAATGAAATTTTGGTTTGCCAAAAAGTTTCCGAAATCGATTTTGGATTTCACTTTTCATTATTTTGGGGGCTCAAAAATGATGTTTTGGTTGGTCTCTGAAAAAATGATTTGTCAAAGTCGAGTTTTAAAAGGCAACTTGCATACAAGTTTGACTAGTGACAATGAAATTTTGGTTTTCCAAAAAGTTTCCGAAATCGATTTTGGATTTCACTTTTCATTATTTTGGGGGCTCAAAAATGATGTTTTGGTTGGTCTCTGAAAAAATGATTTGTCAAAGTCGAGTTTTAAAAGGCAACTTGCATACAAGTTTGACTAGTGACAATGAAATTTTGGTTTGCCAAAAAGTTTCCGAAATCGATTTTGGATTTCACTTTTCATTATTTTGGGGGCTCAAAAATGATGTTTTGGTTGGTCTTTGAAAAAATGATTTGTCAAAGTCGAGTTTTAAAAGGCAACTTGCATACAAGTTTGACTAGTTACATTGAAATTTTGGTTTGCCAAAAAGTTTCCGAAATCGATTTTGGATTTCACTTTTCATTATTTTGGGGGCTCAAAAATGATGTTTTGGTTGGTCTCTGAAAAAAAGATTTGTCAAAGTCGAGTTTTAAAAGGCAACTTGCATACAAGTTTGACTAGTGACAATGAAATTTTGGTTTTCCAAAAAGTTTCCGAAATCGATTTTGGATTTCACTTTTCATTATTTTGGGGGCTCAAAAATGATGTTTTGGTTGGTCTCTGAAAAAATGATTTGTCAAAGTCGAGTTTTAAAAGGCAACTTGCATACAAGTTTGACTAGTTACATTGAAATTTTGGTTTGCCAAAAAGTTTCCGAAATCGATTTTGGATTTCACTTTTCATTATTTTGGGGGCTCAAAAATGATGTTTTGGTTGGTCTCTGAAAAAATGATTTGTCAAAGTCGAGTTTTAAAAGGCAACTTGCATACAAGTTTGACTAGTTACATTGAAATTTTGGTTTGCCAAAAAGTTTCCGAAATCGATTATGGATTTCACTTTTCATTATTTTGGGGGCTCAAAAATGATGTTTTGGTTGGTCTCTGAAAAAATGATTTGTCAAAGTCGAGTTTTAAAAGGCAACTTGCATACAAGTTTGACTAGTGACAATGAAATTTTGGTTTGCCAAAAAGTTTCCGAAATCGATTTTGGATTTCACTTTTCATTATTTTGGGGGCTCAAAAATGATGTTTTGGTTGGTCTCTGAAAAAATGATTTGTCAAAGTCGAGTTTTAAAAGGCAACTTGCATACAAGTTTGACTAGTGACAATGAAATTTTGGTTTTCCAAAAAGTTTCCGAAATCGATTTTGGATCGAACTTTTCATTATTTTGGGGGCTTAAAAATGATGTTTTGGTTGGTCTCTGAAAAAATGATTTGTCAAAGTCGAGTTTTAAAAGGCAACTTGCATACAAGTTTGACTAGTTACATTGAAATTTTGGTTTGCCAAAAAGTTTCCGAAATCGATTTTGGATTTCACTTTTCATTATTTTGGGGGCTCAAAAATGATGTTTTGGTTGGTCTCTGAAAAAAAGATTTGTCAAAGTCGAGTTTTAAAAGGCAACTTGCATACAAGTTTGACTAGTGACAATGAAATTTTGGTTTTCCAAAAAGTTTCCGAAATCGATTTTGGATTTCACTTTTCATTATTTTGGGGGCTCAAAAATGATGTTTTGGTTGGTCTCTGAAAAAATGATTTGTCAAAGTCGAGTTTTAAAAGGCAACTTGCATACAAGTTTGACTAGTGACAATGAAATTTTGGTTTGCCAAAAAGTTTCCGAAATCGATTTTGGATTTCACTTTTCATTAGTTTGGGGGCTCAAAAATGATGTTTTGGTTGGTCTCTGAAAAAATGATTTGTCAAAGTCAAGTTTTAAAAGGCAACTTGCATACAAGATTGACTAGTGACAATGAAATTTTGGTTTGCCAAAAAGTTTCCGAAATCGTTTTTGGATTTCACTTTCCATTATTTTGGGGGCTCAAAAATGATGTTTTGGTTGGTCTCTGAAAAAATGATTTGTCAAAGTCGAGTTTTAAAAGGCAACTTGCATACAAGTTTGACTAGTGACAATCAAATTTTGGTTTGCCAAAAAGTTTCCGAAATCGATTTTGGATTTCACTTTTCATTATTTTGGGGGCTCAAAAATGATGTTTTGGTTGGTCTCTGAAAAAATGATTTGTCAAAGTCGAGTTTTAAAAGGCAACTTGCATACAAGTTTGACTAGTGACAATGAAATTTTGGTTTGCCAAAAAGTTTCCGAAATCGATCTTGGATTTCACTTTTCATTATTTTGGGGGCTCAAAAATGATGTTTTGGTTGGTCTCTGAAAAAAAAGATTTGTCAAAGTCGAGTTTCAAAAGGCAACTTGCATACAAGATTGACTAGTGACAATGAAATTTTGGTTTGCCAAAAAGTTTCCGAAATCGATTTTGGATTGCATTTTTCATTATTTTGGGGGCTCAAAAATGATGTTTTGGTTGGTCTCTGAAAAAATGATTTGTCAAAGTCGAGTTTTAAAAGGCAACTTGCATACAAGTTTGACTAGTGACAATGAAATTTTGGTTTGCCAAAAAGTTTCCGAAATCGATCTTGGATTTCATTTTTCATTATTTTGGGGGCTCAAAAATGATGTTTTGGTTGGTCTCTGAAAAAATGATTTGTCAAAGTCGAGTTTTAAAAGGCAACTTGCATACAAGTTTGACTAGTGACAATGAAATTTTGGTTTGCCAAAAAGTTTCCGAAAACGATTTTGGATCGAACTTTTCATTATTTTGGGGGCTCAAAAATGATGTTTTGGTTGGTCTCTGAAAAAATGATTTGTCAAAGTCGAGTTTCAAAAGGCAACTTGCATACAAGATTGACTAGTGACAATGAAATTTTGGTTTGCCAAAAAGTTTCCGAAATCGATTTTGGATTGCATTTTTCATTATTTTGGGGGCTCAAAAATGATGTTTTGGTTGGTCTCTGAAAAAATGATTTGTCAAAGTCGAGTTTTAAAAGGCAACTTGCATACAAGTTTGACTAGTGACAATGACATTTTGGTTTGCCAAAAAGTTTCCGAAATCGATTTTGGATTTCACTTTTCATTATTTTGGGGGCTCAAAAATGATGTTTTGGTTGGTCTCTGAAAAAAAAGATTTGTCAAAGTCGAGTTTCAAAAGGCAACTTGCATACAAGATTGACTAGTGACAATGAAATTTTGGTTTGCCAAAAAGTTTCCGAAATCGATTTTGGATTGCATTTTTCATTATTTTGGGGGCTCAAAAATGATGTTTTGGTTGGTCTCTGAAAAAATGATTTGTCAAAGTCGAGTTTTAAAAGGCAACTTGCATACAAGTTTGACTAGTGACAATGAAATTTTGGTTTGCCAAAAAGTTTCCGAAATCGATTTTGGATTTCATTTTTCATTATTTTGGGGGCTCAAAAATGATGTTTTGGTTGGTCTCTGAAAAAATGATTTGTCAAAGTCGAGTTTTAAAAGGCAACTTGCATACAAGTTTGACTAGTGACAATCAAATTTTGGTTTGCCAAAAAGTTTCCGAAATCGATTTTGGATTGCATTTTTCATTATTTTGGGGGCTCAAAAATGATGTTTTGGTTGGTCTCTGAAAAAATGATTTGTCAAAGTCGAGTTTTAAAAGGCAACTTGCATACAAGTTTGACTAGTGACAATCAAATTTTGGTTTGCCAAAAAGTTTCCGAAATCGATTTTGGATTTCACTTTTCATTGTTTTGGGGGCTGAAAAATGATGTTTTGGTTGGTCTCTGAAAAAATGATTTGTCAAAGTCGAGTTTTAAAAGGCAACTTGCATACAAGTTTGACTAGTGACAATCAAATTTTGGTTTGCCAAAAAGTTTCCGAAATCGATTTTGGATTTCACTTTTCATTATTTTGGGGGCTCAAAAATGATGTTTTGGTTGGTCTCTGAAAAAATGATTTGTCAAAGTCGAGTTTTAAAAGGCAACTTGCATACAAGTTTGACTAGTGACAATGAAATTTTGGTTTGCCAAAAAGTTTCCGAAATCGATTTTGGATTTCACTTTCCATTATTTTGGGGGCTCAAAAATGATGTTTTGGTTGGTCTCTGAAAAAATGATTTGTCAAAGTCGAGTTTTAAAAGGCAACTTGCATACAAGTTTGACTAGTGACAATGAAATTTTGGTTTGCCAAAAAGTTTCCGAAATCGATCTTGGATTTCACTTTTCATTATTTTGGGGGCTCAAAAATGATGTTTTGGTTGGTCTCTGAAAAAAAGATTTGTCAAAGTCGAGTTTTAAAAGGCAACTTGCATACAAGTTTGACTAGTGACAATGAAATTTTGGTTTACCAAAAAGTTTCCGAAATCGATTTTGGATTGCATTTTTTATTATTTTGGGGGCTCAAAAATGATGTTTTGGTTGGTCTCTGAAAAAATGATTTGTCAAAGTCGAGTTTCAAAAGGCAACTTGCATACAAGATTGACTAGTGACAATGAAATTTTGGTTTGCCAAAAAGTTTCCGAAATCGATTTTGGATTTCACTTTTCATTATTTTGGGGGCTCAAAAATGATGTTTTGGTTGGTCTCTGAAAAAATGATTTGTCAAAGTCGAGTTTTAAAAGGCAACTTGCATACAAGTTTGACTAGTGACAATGAAATTTTGGTTTGCCAAAAAGTTTCCGAAATCGATTTTGGATCGAACTTTTCATTATTTTGGGGGCCAAAAAATGATGGTTTGGTTGGTCTCTGAAAAAATGATTTGTCAAAGTCGAGTTTTAAAAGGCAACTTGCATACAAGTTTGACTAGTGACAATGAAATTTTGGTTTGCCAAAAAGTTTCCGAAAACGATTTTGGATCGAACTTTTCATTATTTTGGGGGCTTAAAATGAAGTTTAGGTGGGTCTCTGAAAAAAAGATTTGTCAAAGTCGAGTTTTAAAAGGCAACTTGCATACAAGTTTGACTAGTGACAATGAAATTTTGGTTTGCCAAAAAGTTTCCGAAAACGATTTTGGATCGAACTTTTCATTATTTTGGGGGCTCAAAAATGATGTTTTGGTTGGTCTCTGAAAAAATGATTTGTCAAAGTCGAGTTTGAAAAGGCAACTTGCATACAAGTTTGACTAGTGACAATGAAATTTTGGTTTGCCAAAAAGTTTCCGAAATCGATTTTGGATTTCACTTTTCATTATTTTGGGGGCCAAAAAATGATGGTTTGGTTGGTCTCTGAAAAATTGATTTGTCAAAGTCGAGTTTTAAAAGGCAACTTGCATACAAGTTTGACTAGTGACAATGAAATTTTGGTTTGCCAAAAAGTTTCCGAAAACGATTTTGGATCGAACTTTTCATTATTTTGGGGGCTTAAAAATGATGGTATGGTTGGTCTCTGAAAAAAAGATTTGTCAAAGTCGAGTTTTAAAAGGCAACTTGCATACAAGATTGACTAGTGACAATGAAATTTTGGTTTGCCAAAAAGTTTCCGAAATCGATTTTGGATTGCATTTTTCATTATTTTGGGGGCTCAAAAATGATGTTTTGGTTGGTCTCTGAAAAAATGATTTGTCAAAGTCGAGTTTTAAAAGGCAACTTGCATACAAGTTTGACTAGTGACAATCAAATTTTGGTTTGCCAAAAAGTTTCCGAAATCGATTTTGGATTTCACTTTTCATTATTTTGGGGGCTCAAAAATGATGTTTTGGTTGGTCTCTGAAAAAATGATTTGTCAAAGTCGAGTTTTAAAAGGCAACTTGCATACAAGTTTGACTAGTGACAATGAAATTTTGGTTTGCCAAAAAGTTTCCGAAATCGATCTTGGATTTCACTTTTCATTATTTTGGGGGCTCAAAAATGATGTTTTGGTTGGTCTCTGAAAAAAAAGATTTGTCAAAGTCGAGTTTCAAAAGGCAACTTGCATACAAGATTGACTAGTGACAATGAAATTTTGGTTTGCCAAAAAGTTTCCGAAATCGATTTTGGATTGCATTTTTCATTATTTTGGGGGCTCAAAAATGATGTTTTGGTTGGTCTCTGAAAAAATGATTTGTCAAAGTCGAGTTTTAAAAGGCAACTTGCATACAAGTTTGACTAGTGACAATGAAATTTTGGTTTGCCAAAAAGTTTCCGAAAACGATTTTGGATCGAACTTTTCATTATTTTGGGGGCTCAAAAATGATGTTTTGGTTGGTCTCTGAAAAAATGATTTGTCAAAGTCGAGTTTTAAAAGGCAACTTGCATACAAGTTTGACTAGTGACAATGAAATTTTGGTTTGCCAAAAAGTTTCCGAAATCGTTCTTGGATTTCACTTTTCATTATTTTGGGGGCTCAAAAATGATGTTTTGGTTGGTCTCTGAAAAAAAAGATTTGTCAAAGTCGAGTTTCAAAAGGCAACTTGCATACAAGATTGACTAGTGACAATGAAATTTTGGTTTGCCAAAAAGTTTCCGAAATCGATTTTGGATTGCATTTTTCATAATTTTGGGGGCTCAAAAATGATGTTTTGGTTGGTCTCTGAAAAAATGATTTGTCAAAGTCGAGTTTTAAAAGGCAACTTGCATACAAGATTGACTAGTGACAATCAAATTTTGGTTTGCCAAAAAGTTTCCGAAATCGATTTTGGATTGCATTTTTCATTATTTTGGGGGCTCAAAAATGATGTTTTGGTTGGTCTCTGAAAAAATGATTTGTCAAAGTCGAGTTTTAAAAGGCAACTTGCATACAAGTTTGACTAGTGACAATCAAATTTTGGTTTGCCAAAAAGTTTCCGAAATCGATTTTGGATTTCACTTTTCATTGTTTTGGGGGCTTAAAAATGATGTTTTGGTTGGTCTCTGAAAAAATGATTTGTTACAGTCGAGTTTTAAAAGGCAACTTGCATACAAGTTTGACTAGTGACAATGAAATTTTGGTTTGCCAAAAAGTTTCCGAAATCGATTATGGATCGAACTTTTCATTATTTTGGGGGCCAAAAAATGATGGTTTGGTTGGTCTCTGAAA
This sequence comes from Anopheles marshallii, assembly GCF_943734725.1. Taxonomy (NCBI): domain Eukaryota; kingdom Metazoa; phylum Arthropoda; class Insecta; order Diptera; family Culicidae; genus Anopheles; species Anopheles marshallii. The sequence continues at coordinate 118,146 of NW_026525680.1, read as the reverse complement.
AAAAGATTTGTCAAAGTCGAGTTTTAAAAGGCAACTTGCATACAAGTTTGACTAGTGACAATGAAATTTTGGTTTGCCAAAAAGTTTCCGAAAACGATTTTGGATCGAACTTTTCATTATTTTGGGGGCTTAAAATGAAGTTTAGGTGGGTCTCTGAAAAAAAGATTTGTCAAAGTCGAGTTTTAAAAGGCAACTTGCATACAAGTTTGACTAGTGACAATGAAATTTTGGTTTGCCAAAAAGTTTCCGAAAACGATTTTGGATCGAACTTTTCATTATTTTGGGGGCTCAAAAATGATGTTTTGGTTGGTCTCTGAAAAAATGATTTGTCAAAGTCGAGTTTGAAAAGGCAACTTGCATACAAGTTTGACTAGTGACAATGAAATTTTGGTTTGCCAAAAAGTTTCCGAAATCGATTTTGGATCGAACTTTTCATTATTTTGGGGGCCAAAAAATGATGGTTTGGTTGGTCTCTGAAAAAATGATTTGTCAAAGTCGAGTTTTAAAAGGCAACTTGCATACAAGTTTGACTAGTGACAATGAAATTTTGGTTTGCCAAAAAGTTTCCGAAAACGATTTTGGATCGAACTTTTCATTATTTTGGGGGCTTAAAAATGATGGTATGGTTGGTCTCTGAAAAAAAGATTTGTCAAAGTCGAGTTTTAAAAGGCAACTTGCATACAAGATTGACTAGTGACAATGAAATTTTGGTTTGCCAAAAAGTTTCCGAAATCGATTTTGGATTGCATTTTTCATTATTTTGGGGGCTCAAAAATGATGTTTTGGTTGGTCTCTGAAAAAATGATTTGTCAAAGTCGAGTTTTAAAAGGCAACTTGCATACAAGTTTGACTAGTGACAATCAAATTTTGGTTTGCCAAAAAGTTTCCGAAATCGATTTTGGATTTCACTTTTCATTATTTTGGGGGCTCAAAAATGATGTTTTGGTTGGTCTCTGAAAAAATGATTTGTCAAAGTCGAGTTTTAAAAGGCAACTTGCATACAAGTTTGACTAGTGACAATGAAATTTTGGTTTGCCAAAAAGTTTCCTAAATCGATTTTGGATTTCACTTTTCATTATTTTGGGGGCTCAAAAGTGATGTTTTGGTTGGTCTCTGAAAAAAAAGATTTGTCAAAGTCGAGTTTCAAAAGGCAACTTGCATACAAGATTGACTAGTGACAATGAAATTTTGGTTTGCCAAAAAGCTTCCGAAATCGATTTTGGATTGCATTTTTCATTATTTTGGGGGCTCAAAAATGATGTTTTGGTTGGTCTCTGAAAAAATGATTTGTCAAAGTCGAGTTTTAAAAGGCAACTTGCATACAAGTTTGACTAGTGACAATGAAATTTTGGTTTGCCAAAAAGTTTCCGAAAACGATTTGGATCGAACTTTTCATTATTTTGGGGGCTCAAAAATGATGTTTTGGTTGGTCTCTGAAAAAAAAGATTTGTCAAAGTCGAGTTTCAAAAGGCAACTTGCATACAAGTTTGACTAGTGACAATGAAATTTTGGTTTGCCAAAAAGTTTCCGAAATCGTTCTTGGATTTCACTTTTCATTATTTTGGGGGCTCAAAAATGATGTTTTGGTTGGTCTCTGAAAAAATGATTTGTCAAAGTCGAGTTTTAAAAGGCAACTTGCATACAAGTTTGACTAGTGACAATCAAATTTTGGTTTGCCAAAAAGTTTCCGAAATCGATTTTGGATTTCATTTTTCATTATTTTGGGGGCTCAAAAATGATGTTTTGGTTGGTCTCTGAAAAAATGATTTGTCAAAGTCGAGTTTTAAAAGGCAACTTGCATACAAGTTTGACTAGTGACAATCAAATTTTGGTTTGCCAAAAAGTTTCCGAAATCGATTTTGGATTGCATTTTTCATTATTTTGGGGGCTCAAAAATGATGTTTTGGTTGGTCTCTGAAAAAATGATTTGTCAAAGTCGAGTTTTAAAAGGCAACTTGCATACAAGTTTGACTAGTGACAATCAAATTTTGGTTTGCCAAAAAGTTTCCGAAATCGATTTTGGATTTCACTTTTCATTGTTTTGGGGGCTGAAAAATGATGTTTTGGTAGGTCTCTGAAAAAATGATTTGTCAAAGTCGAGTTTTAAAAGGCAACTTGCATACAAGTTTGACTAGTGACAATGAAATTTTGGTTTGCCAAAAAGTTTCCGAAATCGATTTTGGATCGAACTTTTCATTATTTTGGGGGCCAAAAAATGATGGTTTGGTTGGTCTCTGAAAAAATGATTTGTCAAAGTCGAGTTTTAAAAGGCAACTTGCATACAAGTTTGACTAGTCACAATGAAATTTTGGTTTGCCAAAAAGTTTCCGAAAACGATTTTGGATCGAACTTTTCATTATTTTGGGGGCTTAAAATGAAGTTTAGGTGGGTCTCTGAAAAAAAGATTTGTCAAAGTCGAGTTTTAAAAGGCAACTTGCATACAAGTTTGACTAGTGACAATGAAATTTTGGTTTGCCAAAAAGTTTCCGAAAACGATTTTGGATCGAACTTTTCATTATTTTGGGGGCTCAAAAATGATGTTTTGGTTGGTCTCTGAAAAAATGATTTGTCAAAGTCGAGTTTGAAAAGGCAACTTGCATACAAGTTTGACTAGTGACAATGAAATTTTGGTTTGCCAAAAAGTTTCCGAAATCGATTTTGGATCGAACTTTTCATTATTTTGGGGGCCAAAAAATGATGGTTTGGTTGGTCTCTGAAAAAATGATTTGTCAAAGTCGAGTTTTAAAAGGCAACTTGCATACAAGTTTGACTAGTGACAATGAAATTTTGGTTTGCCAAAAGGTTTCCGAAATCGATTTTGGATTTTACTTTTCATTATTTTGGGAGCTTAAAAATGATGTTTTGGTTGGTCTCTGAAAAAATGATTTGTCAAAGTCGAGTTTGAAAAGGCAACTTGCATACAAGTTTGACTAGTGACAATGAAATTTTGGTTTGCCAAAAAGTTTCCGAAAACGATTTTGGATCGAACTTTTCATTATTTTGGGGGCTTAAAATGAAGTTTAGGTGGGTCTCTGAAAAAAAGATTTGTCAAAGTCGAGTTTTAAAAGGCAACTTGCATACAAGTTTGACTAGTGACAATGAAATTTTGGTTTGCCAAAAAGTTTCCGAAATCGATTTTGGATCGAACTTTTCATTATTTTGGGGGCTCAAAAATGATGTTTTGGTTGGTCTCTGAAAAAATGATTTGTCAAAGTCGAGTTTGAAAAGGCAACTTGCATACAAGTTTGACTAGTGACAATGAAATTTTGGTTTGCCAAAAAGTTTCCGAAATCGATTTTGGATCGAACTTTTCATTATTTTGGGGGCCAAAAAATGATGGTTTGGTTGGTCTCTGAAAAAATGATTTGTCAAAGTCGAGTTTTAAAAGGCAACTTGCATACAAGTTTGACTAGTGACAATGAAATTTTGGTTTGCCAAAAAGTTTCCGAAAACGATTTTGGATCGAACTTTTCATTATTTTGGGGGCTTAAAAATGATGGTATGGTTGGTCTCTGAAAAAAAGATTTGTCAAAGTCGAGTTTTAAAAGGCAACTTGCATACAAGATTGACTAGTGACAATGAAATTTTGGTTTGCCAAAAAGTTTCCGAAATCGATTTTGGATTGCATTTTTCATTATTTTAGGGGCTCAAAAATGATGTTTTGGTTGGTCTCTGAAAAAATGATTTGTCAAAGTCGAGTTTTAAAAGGCAACTTGCATACAAGTTTGACTAGTGACAATCAAATTTTGGTTTGCCAAAAAGTTTCCGAAATCGATTTTGGATTTCACTTTTCATTATTTTGGGGGCTCAAAAATGATGTTTTGGTTGGTCTCTGAAAAAATGATTTGTCAAAGTCGAGTTTTAAAAGGCAACTTGCATACAAGTTTGACTAGTGACAATGAAATTTTGGTTTGCCAAAAAGTTTCCGAAATCGATCTTGGATTTCACTTTTCATTATTTTGGGGGCTCAAAAATGATGTTTTGGTTGGTCTCTGAAAAAAAAGATTTGTCAAAGTCGAGTTTCAAAAGGCAACTTGCATACAAGATTGACTAGTGACAATGAAATTTTGGTTTGCCAAAAAGTTTCCGAAATCGATTTTGGATTGCATTTTTCATTATTTTGGGGGCTCAAAAATGATGTTTTGGTTGGTCTCTGAAAAAATGATTTGTCAAAGTCGAGTTTTAAAAGGCAACTTGCATACAAGTTTGACTAGTGACAATGAAATTTTGGTTTGCCAAAAAGTTTCCGAAAACGATTTTGGATCGAACTTTTCATTATTTTGGGGGCTCAAAAATGATGTTTTGGTTGGTCTCTGAAAAAATGATTTGTCAAAGTCGAGTTTTAAAAGGCAACTTGCATACAAGTTTGACTAGTGACAATGAAATTTTGGTTTGCCAAAAAGTTTCCGAAATCGTTCTTGGATTTCACTTTTCATTATTTTGGGGGCTCAAAAATGATGTTTTGGTTGGTCTCTGAAAAAAAAGATTTGTCAAAGTCGAGTTTCAAAAGGCAACTTGCATACAAGATTGACTAGTGACAATGAAATTTTGGTTTGCCAAAAAGTTTCCGAAATCGATTTTGGATTGCATTTTTCATTATTTTGGGGGCTCAAAAATGATGTTTTGGTTGGTCTCTGAAAAAATGATTTGTCAAAGTCGAGTTTTAAAAGGCAACTTGCATACAAGTTTGACTAGTGACAATGAAATTTTGGTTTGCCAAAAAGTTTCCGAAAACGATTTTGGATCGAACTTTTCATTATTTTGGGGGCTCAAAAATGATGTTTTGGTTGGTCTCTGAAAAAATGATTTGTCAAAGTCGAGTTTTAAAAGGCAACTTGCATACAAGTTAGACTAGTGACAATGAAATTTTGGATTGCCAAAAAGTTTCCGAAATCGATTTAGGATTTCACTTTTCATTATTTTGGGGGCTTAAAAATGATGTTTTGGTTGGTCTCTGAAAAAATGATTTGTCAAAGTCGAGTTTTAAAAGGCAACTTGCATACAAGTTTGACTAGTGACAATGAAATTTTGGTTTGCCAAAAAGTTTCCGAAATCGATTTTGGATTTAACTTTTCATTATTTTGGGGGCTTAAAAATGATGTTTTGGTTGGTCTCTGAAAAAATGATTTGTCAAAGTCGAGTTTTAAAAGGCAACTTGCATACAAGTTAGACTAGTGACAATGAAATTTTGGTTTGCCAAAAAGTTTCCGAAATCGATTTTGGATTTCACTTTTCATTATTTTGGGGGCTTAAAAATGATGTTTTGGTTGGTCTCTGAAAAAATGATTTGTCAAAGTCGAGTTTTAAAAGGCAACTTGCATACAAGTTAGACTAGTGACAATGAAATTTTGGATTGCCAAAAAGTTTCCGAAATCGATTTTGGATTTTACTTTTCATTATTTTGGGGGCTCAAAAAAGATGTTTTGGTTGGTCTCTGAAAAAATGATTTGTCAAAGTCGAGTTTTAAAAGGCAACTTGCATACAAGTTAGACTAGTGACAATGAAATTTTGGATTGCCAAAAAGTTTCCGAAATCGATTTTGGATTTTACTTTTCATTATTTTGGGGGCTCAAAAAAGATGTTTTGGTTGGTCTCTGAAAAAATGATTTGTCAAAGTCGAGTTTTAAAAGGCAACTTGCATACAAGTTAGACTAGTGACAATGAAATTTTGGATTGCCAAAAAGTTTCCGAAATCGATTTTGGATTTCACTTTTCATTATTTTGGGGGCTCAAAAAAGATGTTTTGGTTGGTCTTAGAAAAAATGATTTGTCAAAGTCGAGTTTTAAAAGGCAACTTGCATACAAGTTTGACTAGTGACAATGAAATTTTGGTTTGCCAAAAAGTTTCCGAAATCGATTTTGGATTTAACTTTTCATTATTTTGGGGGCTTAAAAATGATGTTTTGGTTGGTCTCTGAAAAAATGATTTGTCAAAGTCGAGTTTTAAAAGGCAACTTGCATACAAGTTAGACTAGTGACAATGAAATTTTGGTTTGCCAAAAAGTTTCCGAAATCGATTCTGGATTTCACTTTTCATTATTTTGGGGGCTTAAAAATGATGTTTTGGTTGGTCTCTGAAAAAATGATTTGTCAAAGTCGAGTTTTAAAAGGCAACTTGCATACAAGTTAGACTAGTGACAATGAAATTTTGGATTGCCAAAAAGTTTCCGAAATCGATTTTGGATTTTACTTTTCATTATTTTGGGGGCTCAAAAAAGATGTTTTGGTTGGTCTCTGAAAAAATGATTTGTCAAAGTCGAGTTTTAAAAGGCAACTTGCATACAAGTTTGACTAGTGACAATGAAATTTTGGTTTGCCAAAAAGTTTCCGAAATCGATTTTGGATTTAACTTTTCATTATTTTGGGGGCTTAAAAATGATGTTTTGGTTGGTCTCTGAAAAAATGATTTGTCAAAGTCGAGTTTTAAAAGGCAACTTGCATACAAGTTAGACTAGTGACAATGAAATTTTGGTTTGCCAAAAAGTTACCGAAATCGATTTTGGATTTCACTTTTCATTATTTTGGGGGCTCAAAAATGATGTTTTGGTTGGTCTCTGAAAAAATGATTTGTCAAAGTCGAGTTTTAAAAGGCAACTTGCATACAAGTTTGACTAGTGACAATGAAATTTTGGTTTGCCAAAAAGTTTCCGAAATCGATTTTGGATTTCACTTTTCATTATTTTGGGGGCTCAAAAATGATGTTTTGGTTGGTCTCTAAAAAAATGATTTGTCAAAGTCGAGTTTTAAAAGGCAACTTGCATACAAGTTAGACTAGTGACAATGAAATTTTGGATTGCCAAAAAGTTTCCGAAATCGATTTTGGATTTTACTTTTCATTATTTTGGGGGCTCAAAAAAGATGTTTTGGTTGGTCTCTGAAAAAATGATTTGTCAAAGTCGAGTTTTAAAAGGCAACTTGCATACAAGTTAGACTAGTGACAATGAAATTTTGGATTGCCAAAAAGTTTCCGAAATCGATTTTGGATTTCACTTTTCATTATTTTGGGGGCTCAAAAAAGATGTTTTGGTTGGTCTTAGAAAAAATGATTTGTCAAAGTCGAGTTTTAAAAGGCAACTTGCATACAAGTTTGACTAGTGACAATGAAATTTTGGTTTGCCAAAAAGTTTCCGAAATCGATTTTGGATTTAACTTTTCATTATTTTGGGGGCTTAAAAATGATGTTTTGGTTGGTCTCTGAAAAAATGATTTGTCAAAGTCGAGTTTTAAAAGGCAACTTGCATACAAGTTAGACTAGTGACAATGAAATTTTGGTTTGCCAAAAAGTTTCCGAAATCGATTCTGGATTTCACTTTTCATTATTTTGGGGGCTTAAAAATGATGTTTTGGTTGGTCTCTGAAAAAATGATTTGTCAAAGTCGAGTTTTAAAAGGCAACTTGCATACAAGTTAGACTAGTGACAATGAAATTTTGGATTGCCAAAAAGTTTCCGAAATCGATTTTGGATTTTGCTTTTCATTATTTTGGGGGCTCAAAAAAGATGTTTTGGTTGGTCTTAGAAAAAATGATTTGTCAAAGTCGAGTTTTAAAAGGCAACTTGCATACAAGTTTGACTAGTGACAATGAAATTTTGGTTTGCCAAAAAGTTTCCGAAATCGATTTTGGATTTAACTTTTCATTATTTTGGGGGCTTAAAAATGATGTTTTGGTTGGTCTCTGAAAAAGTGATTTGTCAAAGTCGAGTTTTAAAAGGCAACTTGCATACAAGTTTGACTAGTGACAATGAAATTTTGGTTTGCCAAAAAGTTTCCGAAATCGATTTTGGATTTCACTTTTCATTATTTTGGGGGCTTAAAAATGATGTTTTGGTTGGTCTCTGAAAAAATGATTTGTCAAAGTCGAGTTTTAAAAGGCAACTTGCATACAACTTTGACTAGTGACAATGAAATTTTGGTTTGCAAAAAAGTTTCCGAAATCGATTTTGGATTTCTTTTTTCATTATTTTGGGGCTTAAAAATGATGTTTTGGTTGGTCTCTGAAAAAGTGATTTGTCAAAGTCGAGTTTTAAACGGCAACTTGCATACAAGTTTGACTAGTGACAATGAAATTTTGGTTTGCCAAAAAGTTTCCGAAATCGATTTTGGATTTCACTTTTCATTATTTTGGGGGCTTAAAAATGATGTTTTGGTTGGTCTCTGAAAAAGTGATTTGTCAAAGTCGAGTTTTAAAAGGCAACTTGCATACAACTTTGACTAGTGACAATGAAATTTTGGTTTGCAAAAAAGTTTCCGAAATCGATTTTGGATTTCACTTTTCATTATTTTGGGGCTTAAAAATGATGTTTTGGTTGGTCTCTGAAAAAGTGATTTGTCAAAGTCGAGTTTTAAAAGGCAACTTGCATACAAGTTTGACTAGTGACAATGAAATTTTGGTTTGCCAAAAAGTTTCCGAAATCGATTTTGGATTTCACTTTTCATTATTTTGGGGGCTTAAAAATGATGTTTTGGTTGGTCTCTGAAAAAATGATTTGTCAAAGTCGAGTTTTAAAAGGCAACTTGCATACAAGTTTGACTAGTGACAATGAAATTTTGGTTTGCCAAAAAGTTTCCGAAATCGATTTTGGATTTCACTTTTCATTATTTTGGGGGCTTAAAAATGATGTTTTGGTTGGTCTCTGAAAAAATGATTTGTCAAAGTCGAATTTTAAAAGGCAACTTGCATACAAGTTTGACTAGTGACAATGAAATTTTGGTTTGCCAAAAAGTTTCCGAAATCGATTTTGGATTTCACTTTTCATTATTTTGGGGGCTTAAAAATGATGTTTTGGTTGGTCTCTGAAAAAATGATTTGTCAAAGTCGAGTTTTAAAAGGCAACTTGCATACAACTTTGACTAGTGACAATGAAATTTTGGTTTGCAAAAAAGTTTCCGAAATCGATTTTGGATTTCACTTTTCATTATTTTGGGGCTTAAAAATGATGTTTTGGTTGGTCTCTGAAAAAGTGATTTGTCAAAGTCGAGTTTTAAAAGGCAACTTGCATACAAGTTTGACTAGTGACAATGAAATTTTGGTTTGCCAAAAAGTTTCCGAAATCGATTTTGGATTTCACTTTTCATTATTTTGGGGGCTTAAAAATGATGTTTTGGTTGGTCTCTGAAAAAATGATTTGTCAAAGTCGAGTTTTAAAAGGCAACTTGCATACAAGTTTGACTAGTGACAATGAAATTTTGGTTTGCCAAAAAGTTTCCGAAATCGATTTTGGATTTCACTTTTCATTATTTTGGGGGCTTAAAAATGATGTTTTGGTTGGTCTCTGAAAAAATGATTTGTCAAAGTCGAGTTTTAAAAGGCAACTTGCATACAACTTTGACTAGTGACAATGAAATTTTGGTTTGCAAAAAAGTTTCCGAAATCGATTTTGGATTTCACTTTTCATTATTTTGGGGCTTAAAAATGATGTTTTGGTTGGTCTCTGAAAAAGTGATTTGTCAAAGTCGAGTTTTAAAAGGCAACTTGCATACAAGTTTGACTAGTGACAATGAAATTTTGGTTTGCCAAAAAGTTTCCGAAATCGATTTTGGATTTCACTTTTCATTATTTTGGGGGCTTAAAAATGATGTTTTGGTTGGTCTCTGAAAAAGTGATTTGTCAAAGTCGAGTTTTAAAAGGCAACTTGCATACAACTTTGACTAGTGACAATGAAATTTTGGTTTGCAAAAAAGTTTCCGAAATCGATTTTGGATTTCACTTTTCATTATTTTGGGGCTTAAAAATGATGTTTTGGTTGGTCTCTGAAAAAGTGATTTGTCAAAGTCGAGTTTTAAAAGGCAACTTGCATACAAGTTTGACTAGTGACAATGAAATTTTGGTTTGCCAAAAAGTTTCCGAAATCGATTTTGGATTTCACTTTTCATTATTTTGGGGGCTTAAAAATGATGTTTTGGTTGGTCTCTGAAAAAATGATTTGTCAAAGTCGAGTTTTAAAAGGCAACTTGCATACAAGTTTGACTAGTGACAATGAAATTTTGGTTTGCCAAAAAGTTTCCGAAATCGATTTTGGATTTCACTTTTCATTATTTTGGGGGCTTAAAAATGATGTTTTGGTTGGTCTCTGAAAAAATGATTTGTCAAAGTCGAGTTTTAAAAGGCAACTTGCATACAACTTTGACTAGTGACAATGAAATTTTGGTTTGCAAAAAAGTTTCCGAAATCGATTTTGGATTTCACTTTTCATTATTTTGGGGCTTAAAAATGATGTTTTGGTTGGTCTCTGAAAAAGTGATTTGTCAAAGTCGAGTTTTAAAAGGCAACTTGCATACAAGTTTGACTAGTGACAATGAAATTTTGGTTTGCCAAAAAGTTTCCGAAATCGATTTTGGATTTCACTTTTCATTATTTTGGGGGCTTAAAAATGATGTTTTGGTTGGTCTCTGAAAAAATGATTTGTCAAAGTCGAGTTTTAAAAGGCAACTTGCATACAACTTTGACTAGTGACAATGAAATTTTGGTTTGCAAAAAAGTTTCCGAAATCGATTTTGGATTTCACTTTTCATTATTTTGGGGCTTAAAAATGATGTTTTGGTTGGTCTCTGAAAAAGTGATTTGTCAAAGTCGAGTTTTAAAAGGCAACTTGCATACAAGTTTGACTAGTGACAATGAAATTTTGGTTTGCCAAAAAGTTTCCGAAATCGATTTTGGATTTCACTTTTCATTATTTTGGGGGCTTAAAAATGATGTTTTGGTTGGTCTCTGAAAAAGTGATTTGTCAAAGTCGAGTTTTAAAAGGCAACTTGCATACAACTTTGACTAGTGACAATGAAATTTTGGTTTGCAAAAAAGTTTCCGAAATCGATTTTGGATTTCACTTTTCATTATTTTGGGGCTTAAAAATGATGTTTTGGTTGGTCTCTGAAAAAGTGATTTGTCAAAGTCGAGTTTTAAAAGGCAACTAGCATACAAGTTTGACTAGTGACAATGAAATTTTGGTTTGCCAAAAAGTTTCCGAAATCGATTTTGGATTTCACTTTTCATTATTTTGGGGGCTTAAAAATGATGTTTTGGTTGGTCTCTGAAAAAGTGATTTGTCAAAGTCGAGTTTTAAAAGGCAACTTGCATACAACTTTGACTAGTGACAATGAAATTTTGGTTTGCAAAAAAGTTTCCGAAATCGATTTTGGATTTCACTTTTCATTATTTTGGGGCTTAAAAATGCTGTTTTGGTTGGTCTCTGAAAAAGTGATTTGTCAAAGTCGAGTTTTAAAAGGCAACTTGCATACAAGTTTGACTAGTGACAATGAAATTTTGGTTTGCCAAAAAGTTTCCGAAATCGATTTTGGATTTCACTTTTCATTATTTTGGGGGCTTAAAAATGATGTTTTGGTTGGTCTCTGAAAAAATGATTTGTCAAAGTCGAGTTTTAAAAGGCAACTTGCATACAAGTTTGACTAGTGACAATGAAATTTTAGTTTGCCAAAAAGTTTCCGAAATCGATTTTGGATTTCACTTTTCATTATTTTGGGGGCTTAAAAATGATGTTTTGGTTGGTCTCTGAAAAAATGATTTGTCAAAGTCGAGTTTTAAAAGGCAACTTGCATACAACTTTGACTAGTGACAATGAAATTTTGGTTTGCAAAAAAGTTTCCGAAATCGATTTTGGATTTCACTTTTCATTATTTTGGGGCTTAAAAATGATGTTTTGGTTGGTCTCTGAAAAAGTGATTTGTCAAAGTCGAGTTTTAAAAGGCAACTTGCATACAAGTTTGACTAGTGACAATGAAATTTTGGTTTGCCAAAAAGTTTCCGAAATCGATTTTGGATTTCACTTTTCATTATTTTGGGGGCTTAAAAATGATGTTTTGGTTGGTCTCTGAAAAAATGATTTGTCAAAGTCGAGTTTTAAAAGGCAACTTGCATACAACTTTGACTAGTGACAATGAAATTTTGGTTTGCAAAAAAGTTTCCGAAATCGATTTTGGATTTCACTTTTCATTATTTTGGGGCTTAAAAATGATGTTTTGGTTGGTCTCTGAAAAAGTGATTTGTCAAAGTCGAGTTTTAAAAGGCAACTTGCATACAAGTTTGACTAGTGACAATGAAATTTTGGTTTGCCAAAAAGTTTCCGAAATCGATTTTGGATTTCACTTTTCATTATTTTGGGGGCTTAAAAATGATGTTTTGGTTGGTCTCTGAAAAAATGATTTGTCAAAGTCGAGTTTTAAAAGGCAACTTGCATACAAGTTTGACTAGTGACAATGAAATTTTGGTTTGCCAAAAAGTTTCCGAAATCGATTTTGGATTTCACTTTTCATTATTTTGGGGGCTTAAAAATGATGTTTTGGTTGGTCTCTGAAAAAATGATTTGTCAAAGTCGAGTTTTAAAAGGCAACTTGCATACAAGTTTGACTAGTGACAATGAAATTTTGGTTTGCCAAAAAGTTTCCGAAATCGATTTTGGATTTCACTTTTCATTATTTTGGGGGCTTAAAAATGATGTTTTGGTTGGTCTCTGAAAAAATGATTTGTCAAAGTCGAGTTTTAAAAGGCAACTTGCATACAACTTTGACTAGTGACAATGAAATTTTGGTTTGCAAAAAAGTTTCCGAAATCGATTTTGGATTTCACTTTTCATTATTTTGGGGCTTAAAAATGATGTTTTGGTTGGTCTCTGAAAAAGTGATTTGTCAAAGTCGAGTTTTAAAAGGCAACTTGCATACAAGTTTGACTAGTGACAATGAAATTTTGGTTTGCCAAAAAGTTTCCGAAATCGATTTTGGATTTCACTTTTCATTATTTTGGGGGCTTAAAAATGATGTTTTGGTTGGTCTCTGAAAAAGTGATTTGTCAAAGTCGAATTTTAAAAGGCAACTTGCATACAACTTTGACTAGTGACAATGAAATTTTGGTTTGCAAAAAAGTTTCCGAAATCGATTTTGGATTTCACTTTTCATTATTTTGGGGCTTAAAAATGATGTTTTGGTTGGTCTCTGAAAAAGTGATTTGTCAAAGTCGAGTTTTAAAAGGCAACTTGCATACAAGTTTGACTAGTGACAATGAAATTTTGGTTTGCCAAAAAGTTTCCGAAATCGATTTTGGATTTCACTTTTCATTATTTTGGGGGCTTAAAAATGATGTTTTGGTTGGTCTCTGAAAAAATGATTTGTCAAAGTCGAGTTTTAAAAGGCAACTTGCATACAAGTTTGACTAGTGACAATGAAATTTTGGTTTGCCAAAAAGTTTCCGAAATCGATTTTGGATTTCACTTTTCATTATTTTGGGGGCTTAAAAATGATGTTTTGGTTGGTCTCTGAAAAAATGATTTGTCAAAGTCGAGTTTTAAAAGGCAACTTGCATACAACTTTGACTAGTGACAATGAAATTTTGGTTTGCAAAAAAGTTTCCGAAATCGATTTTGGATTTCACTTTTCATTATTTTGGGGGCTTAAAAATGATGTTTTGGTTGGTCTCTGAAAAAGTGATTTGTCAAAGTCGAGTTTTAAAAGGCAACTTGCATACAAGTTTGACTAGTGACAATGAAATTTTGGTTTGCCAAAAAGTTTCCGAAATCGATTTTGGATTTCACTTTTCATTATTTTGGGGGCTTAAAAATGATGTTTTGGTTGGTCTCTGAAAAAGTGATTTGTCAAAGTCGAGTTTTAAAAGGCAACTTGCATACAACTTTGACTAGTGACAATGAAATTTTGGTTTGCAAAAAAGTTTCCGAAATCGATTTTGGATTTCACTTTTCATTATTTTGGGGCTTAAAAATGATGTTTTGGTTGGTCTCTGAAAAAGTGATTTGTCAAAGTCGAGTTTTAAAAGGCAACTTGCATACAAGTTTGACTAGTGACAATGAAATTTTGGTTTGCCAAAAAGTTTCCGAAATCGATTTTGGATTTCACTTTTCATTATTTTGGGGGCTTAAAAATGATGTTTTGGTTGGTCTCTGAAAAAATGATTTGTCAAAGTCGAGTTTTAAAAGGCAACTTGCATACAAGTTTGACTAGTGACAATGAAATTTTGGTTTGCCAAAAAGTTTCCGAAATCGATTTTGGATTTCACTTTTCATTATTTTGGGGGCTTAAAAATGATGTTTTGGTTGGTCTCTGAAAAAATGATTTGTCAAAGTCGAGTTTTAAAAGGCAACTTGCATACAACTTTGACTAGTGACAATGAAATTTTGGTTTGCAAAAAAGTTTCCGAAATCGATTTTGGATTTCACTTTTCATTATTTTGGGGCTTAAAAATGATGTTTTGGTTGGTCTCTGAAAAAGTGATTTGTCAAAGTCGAGTTTTAAAAGGCAACTTGCATACAAGTTTGACTAGTGACAATGAAATTTTGGTTTGCCAAAAAGTTTCCGAAATCGATTTTGGATTTCACTTTTCATTATTTTGGGGGCTTAAAAATGATGTTTTGGTTGGTCTCTGAAAAAATGATTTGTCAAAGTCGAGTTTTAAAAGGCAACTTGCATACAACTTTGACTAGTGACAATGAAATTTTGGTTTGCAAAAAAGTTTCCGAAATCGATTTTGGATTTCACTTTTCATTATTTTGGGGCTTAAAAATGATGTTTTGGTTGGTCTCTGAAAAAGTGATTTGTCAAAGTCGAGTTTTAAAAGGCAACTTGCATACAAGTTTGACTAGTGACAATGAAATTTTGGTTTGCCAAAAAGTTTCCGAAATCGATTTTGGATTTCACTTTTCATTATTTTGGGGGCTTAAAAATGATGTTTTGGTTGGTCTCTGAAAAAGTGATTTGTCAAAGTCGAGTTTTAAAAGGCAACTTGCATACAACTTTGACTAGTGACAATGAAATTTTGGTTTGCAAAAAAGTTTCCGAAATCGATTTTGGATTTCACTTTTCATTATTTTGGGGCTTAAAAATGATGTTTTGGTTGGTCTCTGAAAAAGTGATTTGTCAAAGTCGAGTTTTAAAAGGCAACTAGCATACAAGTTTGACTAGTGACAATGAAATTTTGGTTTGCCAAAAAGTTTCCGAAATCGATTTTGGATTTCACTTTTCATTATTTTGGGGGCTTAAAAATGATGTTTTGGTTGGTCTCTGAAAAAGTGATTTGTCAAAGTCGAGTTTTAAAAGGCAACTTGCATACAACTTTGACTAGTGACAATGAAATTTTGGTTTGCAAAAAAGTTTCCGAAATCGATTTTGGATTTCACTTTTCATTATTTTGGGGCTTAAAAATGATGTTTTGGTTGGTCTCTGAAAAAGTGATTTGTCAAAGTCGAGTTTTAAAAGGCAACTTGCATACAAGTTTGACTAGTGACAATGAAATTTTGGTTTGCCAAAAAGTTTCCGAAATCGATTTTGGATTTCACTTTTCATTATTTTGGGGGCTTAAAAATGATGTTTTGGTTGGTCTCTGAAAAAATGATTTGTCAAAGTCGAGTTTTAAAAGGCAACTTGCATACAAGTTTGACTAGTGACAATGAAATTTTGGTTTGCCAAAAAGTTTCCGAAATCGATTTTGGATTTCACTTTTCATTATTTTGGGGGCTTAAAAATGATGTTTTGGTTGGTCTCTGAAAAAATGATTTGTCAAAGTCGAGTTTTAAAAGGCAACTTGCATACAACTTTGACTAGTGACAATGAAATTTTGGTTTGCAAAAAAGTTTCCGAAATCGATTTTGGATTTCACTTTTCATTATTTTGGGGCTTAAAAATGATGTTTTGGTTGGTCTCTGAAAAAGTGATTTGTCAAAGTCGAGTTTTAAAAGGCAACTTGCATACAAGTTTGACTAGTGACAATGAAATTTTGGTTTGCCAAAAAGTTTCCGAAATCGATTTTGGATTTCACTTTTCATTATTTTGGGGGCTTAAAAATGATGTTTTGGTTGGTCTCTGAAAAAATGATTTGTCAAAGTCGAGTTTTAAAAGGCAACTTGCATACAACTTTGACTAGTGACAATGAAATTTTGGTTTGCAAAAAAGTTTCCGAAATCGATTTTGGATTTCACTTTTCATTATTTTGGGGCTTAAAAATGATGTTTTGGTTGGTCTCTGAAAAAGTGATTTGTCAAAGTCGAGTTTTAAAAGGCAACTTGCATACAAGTTTGACTAGTGACAATGAAATTTTGGTTTGCCAAAAAGTTTCCGAAATCGATTTTGGATTTCACTTTTCATTATTTTGGGGGCTTAAAAATGATGTTTTGGTTGGTCTCTGAAAAAGTGATTTGTCAAAGTCGAGTTTTAAAAGGCAACTTGCATACAACTTTGACTAGTGACAATGAAATTTTGGTTTGCAAAAAAGTTTCCGAAATCGATTTTGGATTTCACTTTTCATTATTTTGGGGCTTAAAAATGATGTTTTGGTTGGTCTCTGAAAAAGTGATTTGTCAAAGTCGAGTTTTAAAAGGCAACTTGCATACAAGTTTGACTAGTGACAATGAAATTTTGGTTTGCCAAAAAGTTTCCGAAATCGATTTTGGATTTCACTTTTCATTATTTTGGGGGCTTAAAAATGATGTTTTGGTTGGTCTCTGAAAAAATGATTTGTCAAAGTCGAGTTTTAAAAGGCAACTTGCATACAAGTTTGACTAGTGACAATGAAATTTTGGTTTGCCAAAAAGTTTCCGAAATCGATTTTGGATTTCACTTTTCATTATTTTGGGGGCTTAAAAATGATGTTTTGGTTGGTCTCTGAAAAAATGATTTGTCAAAGTCGAGTTTTAAAAGGCAACTTGCATACAAGTTTGACTAGTGACAATGAAATTTTGGTTTGCAAAAAAGTTTCCGAAATCGATTTTGGATTTCACTTTTCATTATTTTGGGGCTTAAAAATGATGTTTTGGTTGGTCTCTGAAAAAGTGATTTGTCAAAGTCGAGTTTTAAAAGGCAACTTGCATACAAGTTTGACTAGTGACAATGAAATTTTGGTTTGCCAAAAAGTTTCCGAAATCGATTTTGGATTTCACTTTTCATTATTTTGGGGGCTTAAAAATGATGTTTTGGTTGGTCTCTGAAAAAGTGATTTGTCAAAGTCGAGTTTTAAAAGGCAACTTGCATACAAGTTTGACTAGTGACAATGAAATTTTGGTTTGCCAAAAAGTTTCCGAAATCGATTTTGGATTTCACTTTTCATTATTTTGGGGCTTAAAAATGATGTTTTGGTTGGTCTCTGAAAAAGTGATTTGTCAAAGTCGAGTTTTAAAAGGCAACTTGCATACAAGTTTGACTAGTGACAATGAAATTTTGGTTTGCCAAAAAGTTTCCGAAATCGATTTTGGATTTCACTTTTCATTATTTTGGGGGCTTAAAAATGATGTTTTGGTTGGTCTCTGAAAAAATGATTTGTCAAAGTCGAGTTTTAAAAGGCAACTTGCATACAACTTTGACTAGTGACAATGAAATTTTGGTTTGCAAAAAAGTTTCCGAAATCGATTTTGGATTTCACTTTTCATTATTTTGGGGCTTAAAAATGATGTTTTGGTTGGTCTCTGAAAAAGTGATTTGTCAAAGTCGAGTTTTAAAAGGCAACTTGCATACAAGTTTGACTAGTGACAATGAAATTTTGGTTTGCCAAAAAGTTTCCGAAATCGATTTTGGATTTCACTTTTCATTATTTTGGGGGCTAAAAAATGATGTTTTGGTTGGTCTCTGAAAAAATGATTTGTCAAAGTCGAGTTTTAAAAGGCAACTTGCATACAAGTTTGACTAGTGACAATGAAATTTTGGTTTGCCAAAAAGTTTCCGAAATCGATTTTGGATTTCACTTTTCATTATTTTGGGGGCTTAAAAATGATGTTTTGGTTGGTCTCTGAAAAAATGATTTGTCAAAGTCGAGTTTTAAAAGGCAACTTGCATACAAGTTTGACTAGTGACAATGAAATTTTGGTTTGCCAAAAAGTTTCCGAAATCGATTTTGGATTTCACTTTTCATTATTTTGGGGCTTAAAAATGATGTTTTGGTTGGTCTCTGAAAAAGTGATTTGTCAAAGTCGAGTTTTAAAAGGCAACTTGCATACAAGTTTGACTAGTGACAATGAAATTTTGGTTTGCCAAAAAGTTTCCGAAATCGATTTTGGATTTCACTTTTCATTATTTTGGGGGCTTAAAAATGATGTTTTGGTTGGTCTCTGAAAAAATGATTTGTCAAAGTCGAGTTTTAAAAGGCAACTTGCATACAACTTTGACTAGTGACAATGAAATTTTGGTTTGCAAAAAAGTTTCCGAAATCGATTTTGGATTTCACTTTTCATTATTTTGGGGGCTTAAAAATGATGTTTTGGTTGGTCTCTGAAAAAATGATTTGTCAAAGTCGAGTTTTAAAAGGCAACTTGCATACAAGTTTGACTAGTGACAATGAAATTTTGGTTTGCCAAAAAGTTTCCGAAATCGATTTTGGATTTCACTTTTCATTATTTTGGGGGCTTAAAAATGATGTTTTGGTTGGTCTCTGAAAAAATGATTTGTCAAAGTCGAGTTTTAAAAGGCAACTTGCATACAACTTTGACTAGTGACAATGAAATTTTGGTTTGCAAAAAAGTTTCCGAAATCGATTTTGGATTTCACTTTTCATTATTTTGGGGCTTAAAAATGATGTTTTGGTTGGTCTCTGAAAAAGTGATTTGTCAAAGTCGAGTTTTAAAAGGCAACTTGCATACAAGTTTGACTAGTGACAATGAAATTTTGGTTTGCCAAAAAGTTTCCGAAATCGATTTTGGATTTCACTTTTCATTATTTTGGGGGCTTAAAAATGATGTTTTGGTTGGTCTCTGAAAAAGTGATTTGTCAAAGTCGAGTTTTAAAAGGCAACTTGCATACAACTTTGACTAGTGACAATGAAATTTTGGTTTGCAAAAAAGTTTCCGAAATCGATTTTGGATTTCACTTTTCATTATTTTGGGGGCTTAAAAATGATGTTTTGGTTGGTCTCTGAAAAAATGATTTGTCAAAGTCGAGTTTTAAAAGGCAACTTGCATACAAGTTTGACTAGTGACAATGAAATTTTGGTTTGCCAAAAAGTTTCCGAAATCGATTTTGGATTTCACTTTTCATTATTTTGGGGGCTTAAAAATGATGTTTTGGTTGGTCTCTGAAAAAATGATTTGTCAAAGTCGAGTTTTAAAAGGCAACTTGCATACAACTTTGACTAGTGACAATGAAATTTTGGTTTGCAAAAAAGTTTCCGAAATCGATTTTGGATTTCACTTTTCATTATTTTGGGGCTTAAAAATGATGTTTTGGTTGGTCTCTGAAAAAGTGATTTGTCAAAGTCGAGTTTTAAAAGGCAACTTGCATACAAGTTTGACTGTGACAATGAAATTTTGGTTTGCCAAAAAGTTTCCGAAATCGATTTTGGATTTCACTTTTCATTATTTTGGGGGCTTAAAAATGATGTTTTGGTTGGTCTCTGAAAAAGTGATTTGTCAAAGTCGAGTTTTAAAAGGCAACTTGCATACAACTTTGACTAGTGACAATGAAATTTTGGTTTGCAAAAAAGTTTCCGAAATCGATTTTGGATTTCACTTTTCATTATTTTGGGGCTTAAAAATGATGTTTTGGTTGGTCTCTGAAAAAGTGATTTGTCAAAGTCGAGTTTTAAAAGGCAACTTGCATACAACTTTGACTAGTGACAATGAAATTTTGGTTTGCAAAAAAGTTTCCGAAATCGATTTTGGATTTCACTTTTCATTATTTTGGGGCTTAAAAATGATGTTTTGGTTGGTCTCTGAAAAAGTGATTTGTCAAAGTCGAGTTTTAAAAGGCAACTTGCATACAAGTTTGACTAGTGACAATGAAATTTTGGTTTGCCAAAAAGTTTCCGAAATCGATTTTGGATTTCACTTTTCATTATTTTGGGGGCTTAAAAATGATGTTTTGGTTGGTCTCTGAAAAAATGATTTGTCAAAGTCGAGTTTTAAAAGGCAACTTGCATACAACTTTGACTAGTGACAATGAAATTTTGGTTTGCAAAAAAGTTTCCGAAATCGATTTTGGATTTCACTTTTCATTATTTTGGGGCTTAAAAATGATGTTTTGGTTGGTCTCTGAAAAAGTGATTTGTCAAAGTCGAGTTTTAAAAGGCAACTTGCATACAAGTTTGACTGTGACAATGAAATTTTGGTTTGCCAAAAAGTTTCCGAAATCGATTTTGGATTTCACTTTTCATTATTTTGGGGGCTTAAAAATGATGTTTTGGTTGGTCTCTGAAAAAGTGATTTGTCAAAGTCGAGTTTTAAAAGGCAACTTGCATACAACTTTGACTAGTGACAATGAAATTTTGGTTTGCAAAAAAGTTTCCGAAATCGATTTTGGATTTCACTTTTCATTATTTTGGGGCTTAAAAATGATGTTTTGGTTGGTCTCTGAAAAAGTGATTTGTCAAAGTCGAGTTTTAAAAGGCAACTTGCATACAACTTTGACTAGTGACAATGAAATTTTGGTTTGCAAAAAAGTTTCCGAAATCGATTTTGGATTTCACTTTTCATTATTTTGGGGGCTTAAAAATGATGTTTTGGTTGGTCTCTGAAAAAGTGATTTGTCAAAGTCGAGTTTTAAAAGGCAACTTGCATACAACTTTGACTAGTGACAATGAAATTTTGGTTTGCAAAAAAGTTTCCGAAATCGATTTTGGATTTCACTTTTCATTATTTTGGGGGCTTAAAAATGATGTTTTGGTTGGTCTCTGAAAAAGTGATTTGTCAAAGTCGAGTTTTAAAAGGCAACTTGCATACAACTTTGACTAGTGACAATGAAATTTTGGTTTGCAAAAAAGTTTCCGAAATCGATTTTGGATTTCACTTTTCATTATTTTGGGGGCTTAAAAATGATGTTTTGGTTGGTCTCTGAAAAAGTGATTTGTCAAAGTCGAGTTTTAAAAGGCAACTTGCATACAACTTTGACTAGTGACAATGAAATTTTGGTTTGCAAAAAAGTTTCCGAAATCGATTTTGGATTTCACTTTTCATTATTTTGGGGCTTAAAAATGATGTTTTGGTTGGTCTCTGAAAAAGTGATTTGTCAAAGTCGAGTTTTAAAAGGCAACTTGCATACAAGTTTGACTGTGACAATGAAATTTTGGTTTGCCAAAAAGTTTCCGAAATCGATTTTGGATTTCACTTTTCATTATTTTGGGGGCTTAAAAATGATGTTTTGGTTGGTCTCTGAAAAAGTGATTTGTCAAAGTCGAGTTTTAAAAGGCAACTTGCATACAACTTTGACTAGTGACAATGAAATTTTGGTTTGCAAAAAAGTTTCCGAAATCGATTTTGGATTTCACTTTTCATTATTTTGGGGGCTTAAAAATGATGTTTTGGTTGGTCTCTGAAAAAGTGATTTGTCAAAGTCGAGTTTTAAAAGGCAACTTGCATACAACTTTGACTAGTGACAATGAAATTTTGGTTTGCAAAAAAGTTTCCGAAATCGATTTTGGATTTCACTTTTCATTATTTTGGGGCTTAAAAATGATGTTTTGGTTGGTCTCTGAAAAAGTGATTTGTCAAAGTCGAGTTTTAAAAGGCAACTTGCATACAACTTTGACTAGTGACAATGAAATTTTGGTTTGCAAAAAAGTTTCCGAAATCGATTTTGGATTTCACTTTTCATTATTTTGGGGCTTAAAAATGATGTTTTGGTTGGTCTCTGAAAAAGTGATTTGTCAAAGTCGAGTTTTAAAAGGCAACTTGCATACAAGTTTGACTAGTGACAATGAAATTTTGGTTTGCCAAAAAGTTTCCGAAATCGATTTTGGATTTCACTTTTCATTATTTTGGGGGCTTAAAAATGATGTTTTGGTTGGTCTCTGAAAAAATGATTTGTCAAAGTCGAGTTTTAAAAGGCAACTTGCATACAACTTTGACTAGTGACAATGAAATTTTGGTTTGCAAAAAAGTTTCCGAAATCGATTTTGGATTTCACTTTTCATTATTTTGGGGGCTTAAAAATGATGTTTTGGTTGGTCTCTGAAAAAGTGATTTGTCAAAGTCGAGTTTTAAAAGGCAACTTGCATACAAGTTTGACTGTGACAATGAAATTTTGGTTTGCCAAAAAGTTTCCGAAATCGATTTTGGATTTCACTTTTCATTATTTTGGGGGCTTAAAAATGATGTTTTGGTTGGTCTCTGAAAAAGTGATTTGTCAAAGTCGAGTTTTAAAAGGCAACTTGCATACAACTTTGACTAGTGACAATGAAATTTTGGTTTGCAAAAAAGTTTCCGAAATCGATTTTGGATTTCACTTTTCATTATTTTGGGGCTTAAAAATGATGTTTTGGTTGGTCTCTGAAAAAGTGATTTGTCAAAGTCGAGTTTTAAAAGGCAACTTGCATACAACTTTGACTAGTGACAATGAAATTTTGGTTTGCCAAAAAGTTTCCGAAATCGATTTTGGATTTCACTTTTCATTATTTTGGGGGCTTAAAAATGATGTTTTGGTTGGTCTCTGAAAAAATGATTTGTCAAAGTCGAGTTTTAAAAGGCAACTTGCATACAACTTTGACTAGTGACAATGAAATTTTGGTTTGCCAAAAAGTTTCCGAAATCGATTTTGGATTTCACTTTTCATTATTTTGGGGGCTTAAAAATGATGTTTTGGTTGGTCTCTGAAAAAGTGATTTGTCAAAGTCGAGTTTTAAAAGGCAACTTGCATACAACTTTGACTAGTGACAATGAAATTTTGGTTTGCAAAAAAGTTTCCGAAATCGATTTTGGATTTCACTTTTCATTATTTTGGGGCTTAAAAATGATGTTTTGGTTGGTCTCTGAAAAAGTGATTTGTCAAAGTCGAGTTTTAAAAGGCAACTTGCATACAACTTTGACTAGTGACAATGAAATTTTGGTTTGCAAAAAAGTTTCCGAAATCGATTTTGGATTTCACTTTTCATTATTTTGGGGCTTAAAAATGATGTTTTGGTTGGTCTCTGAAAAAGTGATTTGTCAAAGTCGAGTTTTAAAAGGCAACTTGCATACAACTTTGACTAGTGACAATGAAATTTTGGTTTGCCAAAAAGTTTCCGAAATCGATTTTGGATTTCACTTTTCATTATTTTGGGGGCTTAAAAATGATGTTTTGGTTGGTCTCTGAAAAAATGATTTGTCAAAGTCGAGTTTTAAAAGGCAACTTGCATACAAGTTTGACTAGTGACAATGAAATTTTGGTTTGCCAAAAAGTTTCCGAAATCGATTTTGGATTTCACTTTTCATTATTTTGGGGGCTTAAAAATGATGTTTTGGTTGGTCTCTGAAAAAATGATTTGTCAAAGTCGAGTTTTAAAAGGCAACTTGCATACAAGTTTGACTAGTGACAATGAAATTTTGGTTTGCCAAAAAGTTTCCGAAATCGATTTTGGATTTCACTTTTCATTATTTTGGGGGCTTAAAAATGATGTTTTGGTTGGTCTCTGAAAAAATGATTTGTCAAAGTCGAGTTTTAAAAGGCAACTTGCATACAAGTTTGACTAGTGACAATGAAATTTTGGTTTGCCAAAAAGTTTCCGAAATCGATTTTGGATTTCACTTTTCATTATTTTGGGGCTTAAAAATGATGTTTTGGTTGGTCTCTGAAAAAGTGATTTGTCAAAGTCGAGTTTTAAAAGGCAACTTGCATACAAGTTTGACTAGTGACAATGAAATTTTGGTTTGCCAAAAAGTTTCCGAAATCGATTTTGGATTTCACTTTTCATTATTTTGGGGGCTTAAAAATGATGTTTTGGTTGGTCTCTGAAAAAATGATTTGTCAAAGTCGAGTTTTAAAAGGCAACTTGCATACAACTTTGACTAGTGACAATGAAATTTTGGTTTGCAAAAAAGTTTCCGAAATCGATTTTGGATTTCACTTTTCATTATTTTGGGGGCTTAAAAATGATGTTTTGGTTGGTCTCTGAAAAAATGATTTGTCAAAGTCGAGTTTTAAAAGGCAACTTGCATACAAGTTTGACTACTGACAATGAAATTTTGGTTTGCAAAAAAGTTTCCGAAATCGATTTTGGATTTCACTTTTCATTATTTTGGGGCTTAAAAATGATGTTTTGGTTGGTCTCTGAAAAAGTGATTTGTCAAAGTCGAGTTTTAAAAGGCAACTTGCATACAAGTTTGACTAGTGACAATGAAATTTTGGTTTGCCAAAAAGTTTCCGAAATCGATTTTGGATTTCACTTTTCATTATTTTGGGGGCTTAAAAATGATGTTTTGGTTGGTCTCTGAAAAAGTGATTTGTCAAAGTCGAGTTTTAAAAGGCAACTTGCATACAACTTTGACTAGTGACAATGAAATTTTGGTTTGCAAAAAAGTTTCCGAAATCGATTTTGGATTTCACTTTTCATTATTTTGGGGCTTAAAAATGATGTTTTGGTTGGTCTCTGAAAAAGTGATTTGTCAAAGTCGAGTTTTAAAAGGCAACTTGCATACAAGTTTGACTAGTGACAATGAAATTTTGGTTTGCCAAAAAGTTTCCGAAATCGATTTTGGATTTCACTTTTCATTATTTTGGGGGCTTAAAAATGATGTTTTGGTTGGTCTCTGAAAAAATGATTTGTCAAAGTCGAGTTTTAAAAGGCAACTTGCATACAAGTTTGACTAGTGACAATGAAATTTTGGTTTGCCAAAAAGTTTCCGAAATCGATTTTGGATTTCACTTTTCATTATTTTGGGGGCTTAAAAATGATGTTTTGGTTGGTCTCTGAAAAAGTGATTTGTCAAAGTCGAGTTTTAAAAGGCAACTTGCATACAAGTTTGACTAGTGACAATGAAATTTTGGTTTGCCAAAAAGTTTCCGAAATCGATTTTGGATTTCACTTTTCATTATTTTGGGGGCTTAAAAATGATGTTTTGGTTGGTCTCTGAAAAAGTGATTTGTCAAAGTCGAGTTTTAAAAGGCAACTTGCATACAACTTTGACTAGTGACAATGAAATTTTGGTTTGCAAAAAAGTTTCCGAAATCGATTTTGGATTTCACTTTTCATTATTTTGGGGGCTTAAAAATGATGTTTTGGTTGGTCTCTGAAAAAATGATTTGTCAAAGTCGAGTTTTAAAAGGCAACTTGCATACAACTTTGACTAGTGACAATGAAATTTTGGTTTGCAAAAAAGTTTCCGAAATCGATTTTGGATTTCACTTTTCATTATTTTGGGGGCTTAAAAATGATGTTTTGGTTGGTCTCTGAAAAAGTGATTTGTCAAAGTCGAGTTTTAAAAGGCAACTTGCATACAACTTTGACTAGTGACAATGAAATTTTGGTTTGCAAAAAAGTTTCCGAAATCGATTTTGGATTTCACTTTTCATTATTTTGGGGCTTAAAAATGATGTTTTGGTTGGTCTCTGAAAAAGTGATTTGTCAAAGTCGAGTTTTAAAAGGCAACTTGCATACAAGTTTGACTAGTGACAATGAAATTTTGGTTTGCCAAAAAGTTTCCGAAATCGATTTTGGATTTCACTTTTCATTATTTTGGGGGCTTAAAAATGATGTTTTGGTTGGTCTCTGAAAAAATGATTTGTCAAAGTCGAGTTTTAAAAGGCAACTTGCATACAAGTTTGACTAGTGACAATGAAATTTTGGTTTGCCAAAAAGTTTCCGAAATCGATTTTGGATTTCACTTTTCATTATTTTGGGGCTTAAAAATGATGTTTTGGTTGGTCTCTGAAAAAGTGATTTGTCAAAGTCGAGTTTTAAAAGGCAACTTGCATACAAGTTTGACTAGTGACAATGAAATTTTGGTTTGCCAAAAAGTTTCCGAAATCGATTTTGGATTTCACTTTTCATTATTTTGGGGGCTCAAAAATGATGTTTTGGTTGGTCTCTGAAAAAATGATTTGTCAAAGTCGAGTTTTAAAATGCAACTTGCATACAAGTTTGACTAGTGACAATGAAATTTTGGTTTGCCAAAAAGTTTCCGAAATCGATTTTGGATTTCACTTTTCATTATTTTGGGGGCTTAAAAATGATGTTTTGGTTGGTCTCTGAAAAAGTGATTTGTCAAAGTCGAGTTTTAAAAGGCAACTTGCATACAAGTTTGACTAGTGACAATGAAATTTTGGTTTGCCAAAAAGTTTCCGAAATCGATTTTGGATTTCACTTTTCATTATTTTGGGGCTTAAAAATGATGTTTTGGTTGGTCTCTGAAAAAGTGATTTGTCAAAGTCGAGTTTTAAAAGGCAACTTGCATACAAGTTTGACTAGTGACAATGAAATTTTGGTTTGCCAAAAAGTTTCCGAAATCGATTTTGGATTTCACTTTTCATTATTTTGGGGGCTTAAAAATGATGTTTTGGTTGGTCTCTGAAAAAGTGATTTGTCAAAGTCGAGTTTTAAAAGGCAACTTGCATACAACTTTGACTAGTGACAATGAAATTTTGGTTTGCAAAAAAGTTTCCGAAATCGATTTTGGATTTCACTTTTCATTATTTTGGGGCTTAAAAATGATGTTTTGGTTGGTCTCTGAAAAAGTGATTTGTCAAAGTCGAGTTTTAAAAGGCAACTTGCATACAAGTTTGACTAGTGACAATGAAATTTTGGTTTGCCAAAAAGTTTCCGAAATCGATTTTGGATTTCACTTTTCATTATTTTGGGGGCTTAAAAATGATGTTTTGGTTGGTCTCTGAAAAAATGATTTGTCAAAGTCGAGTTTTAAAAGGCAACTTGCATACAAGTTTGACTAGTGACAATGAAATTTTGGTTTGCCAAAAAGTTTCCGAAATCGATTTTGGATTTCACTTTTCATTATTTTGGGGGCTTAAAAATGATGTTTTGGTTGGTCTCTGAAAAAATGATTTGTCAAAGTCGAGTTTTAAAAGGCAACTTGCATACAAGTTTGACTAGTGACAATGAAATTTTGGTTTGCAAAAAAGTTTCCGAAATCGATTTTGGATTTCACTTTTCATTATTTTGGGGCTTAAAAATGATGTTTTGGTTGGTCTCTGAAAAAGTGATTTGTCAAAGTCGAGTTTTAAAAGGCAACTTGCATACAAGTTTGACTAGTGACAATGAAATTTTGGTTTGCAAAAAAGTTTCCGAAATCGATTTTGGATTTCACTTTTCATTATTTTGGGGCTTAAAAATGATGTTTTGGTTGGTCTCTGAAAAAGTGATTTGTCAAAGTCGAGTTTTAAAAGGCAACTTGCATACAAGTTTGACTAGTGACAATGAAATTTTGGTTTGCCAAAAAGTTTCCGAAATCGATTTTGGATTTCACTTTTCATTATTTTGGGGGCTTAAAAATGATGTTTTGGTTGGTCTCTGAAAAAATGATTTGTCAAAGTCGAGTTTTAAAAGGCAACTTGCATACAACTTTGACTAGTGACAATGAAATTTTGGTTTGCAAAAAAGTTTCCGAAATCGATTTTGGATTTCACTTTTCATTATTTTGGGGCTTAAAAATGATGTTTTGGTTGGTCTCTGAAAAAGTGATTTGTCAAAGTCGAGTTTTAAAAGGCAACTTGCATACAAGTTTGACTAGTGACAATGAAATTTTGGTTTGCCAAAAAGTTTCCGAAATCGATTTTGGATTTCACTTTTCATTATTTTGGGGGCTTAAAAATGATGTTTTGGTTGGTCTCTGAAAAAGTGATTTGTCAAAGTCGAGTTTTAAAAGGCAACTTGCATACAACTTTGACTAGTGACAATGAAATTTTGGTTTGCAAAAAAGTTTCCGAAATCGATTTTGGATTTCACTTTTCATTATTTTGGGGCTTAAAAATGATGTTTTGGTTGGTCTCTGAAAAAGTGATTTGTCAAAGTCGAGTTTTAAAAGGCAACTTGCATACAAGTTTGACTAGTGACAATGAAATTTTGGTTTGCCAAAAAGTTTCCGAAATCGATTTTGGATTTCACTTTTCATTATTTTGGGGGCTTAAAAATGATGTTTTGGTTGGTCTCTGAAAAAATGATTTGTCAAAGTCGAGTTTTAAAAGGCAACTTGCATACAACTTTGACTAGTGACAATGAAATTTTGGTTTGCCAAAAAGTTTCCGAAATCGATTTTGGATTTCACTTTTCATTATTTTGGGGGCTTAAAAATGATGTTTTGGTTGGTCTCTGAAAAAGTGATTTGTCAAAGTCGAGTTTTAAAAGGCAACTTGCATACAACTTTGACTAGTGACAATGAAATTTTGGTTTGCAAAAAAGTTTCCGAAATCGATTTTGGATTTCACTTTTCATTATTTTGGGGCTTAAAAATGATGTTTTGGTTGGTCTCTGAAAAAGTGATTTGTCAAAGTCGAGTTTTAAAAGGCAACTTGCATACAACTTTGACTAGTGACAATGAAATTTTGGTTTGCAAAAAAGTTTCCGAAATCGATTTTGGATTTCACTTTTCATTATTTTGGGGCTTAAAAATGATGTTTTGGTTGGTCTCTGAAAAAGTGATTTGTCAAAGTCGAGTTTTAAAAGGCAACTTGCATACAACTTTGACTAGTGACAATGAAATTTTGGTTTGCCAAAAAGTTTCCGAAATCGATTTTGGATTTCACTTTTCATTATTTTGGGGGCTTAAAAATGATGTTTTGGTTGGTCTCTGAAAAAATGATTTGTCAAAGTCGAGTTTTAAAAGGCAACTTGCATACAAGTTTGACTAGTGACAATGAAATTTTGGTTTGCCAAAAAGTTTCCGAAATCGATTTTGGATTTCACTTTTCATTATTTTGGGGGCTTAAAAATGATGTTTTGGTTGGTCTCTGAAAAAATGATTTGTCAAAGTCGAGTTTTAAAAGGCAACTTGCATACAAGTTTGACTAGTGACAATGAAATTTTGGTTTGCCAAAAAGTTTCCGAAATCGATTTTGGATTTCACTTTTCATTATTTTGGGGCTTAAAAATGATGTTTTGGTTGGTCTCTGAAAAAGTGATTTGTCAAAGTCGAGTTTTAAAAGGCAACTTGCATACAAGTTTGACTAGTGACAATGAAATTTTGGTTTGCCAAAAAGTTTCCGAAATCGATTTTGGATTTCACTTTTCATTATTTTGGGGCTTAAAAATGATGTTTTGGTTGGTCTCTGAAAAAGTGATTTGTCAAAGTCGAGTTTTAAAAGGCAACTTGCATACAACTTTGACTAGTGACAATGAAATTTTGGTTTGCCAAAAAGTTTCCGAAATCGATTTTGGATTTCACTTTTCATTATTTTGGGGGCTTAAAAATGATGTTTTGGTTGGTCTCTGAAAAAATGATTTGTCAAAGTCGAGTTTTAAAAGGCAACTTGCATACAAGTTTGACTAGTGACAATGAAATTTTGGTTTGCCAAAAAGTTTCCGAAATCGATTTTGGATTTCACTTTTCATTATTTTGGGGGCTTAAAAATGATGTTTTGGTTGGTCTCTGAAAAAATGATTTGTCAAAGTCGAGTTTTAAAAGGCAACTTGCATACAAGTTTGACTAGTGACAATGAAATTTTGGTTTGCCAAAAAGTTTCCGAAATCGATTTTGGATTTCACTTTTCATTATTTTGGGGCTTAAAAATGATGTTTTGGTTGGTCTCTGAAAAAGTGATTTGTCAAAGTCGAGTTTTAAAAGGCAACTTGCATACAAGTTTGACTAGTGACAATGAAATTTTGGTTTGCCAAAAAGTTTCCGAAATCGATTTTGGATTTCACTTTTCATTATTTTGGGGGCTTAAAAATGATGTTTTGGTTGGTCTCTGAAAAAATGATTTGTCAAAGTCGAGTTTTAAAAGGCAACTTGCATACAACTTTGACTAGTGACAATGAAATTTTGGTTTGCAAAAAAGTTTCCGAAATCGATTTTGGATTTCACTTTTCATTATTTTGGGGGCTTAAAAATGATGTTTTGGTTGGTCTCTGAAAAAATGATTTGTCAAAGTCGAGTTTTAAAAGGCAACTTGCATACAAGTTTGACTAGTGACAATGAAATTTTGGTTTGCCAAAAAGTTTCCGAAATCGATTTTGGATTTCACTTTTCATTATTTTGGGGGCTTAAAAATGATGTTTTGGTTGGTCTCTGAAAAAATGATTTGTCAAAGTCGAGTTTTAAAAGGCAACTTGCATACAACTTTGACTAGTGACAATGAAATTTTGGTTTGCAAAAAAGTTTCCGAAATCGATTTTGGATTTCACTTTTCATTATTTTGGGGCTTAAAAATGATGTTTTGGTTGGTCTCTGAAAAAGTGATTTGTCAAAGTCGAGTTTTAAAAGGCAACTTGCATACAAGTTTGACTAGTGACAATGAAATTTTGGTTTGCCAAAAAGTTTCCGAAATCGATTTTGGATTTCACTTTTCATTATTTTGGGGGCTTAAAAATGATGTTTTGGTTGGTCTCTGAAAAAGTGATTTGTCAAAGTCGAGTTTTAAAAGGCAACTTGCATACAACTTTGACTAGTGACAATGAAATTTTGGTTTGCAAAAAAGTTTCCGAAATCGATTTTGGATTTCACTTTTCATTATTATGGGGCTTAAAAATGATGTTTTGGTTGGTCTCTGAAAAAGTGATTTGTCAAAGTCGAGTTTTAAAAGGCAACTTGCATACAAGTTTGACTAGTGACAATGAAATTTTGGTTTGCCAAAAAGTTTCCGAAATCGATTTTGGATTTCACTTTTCATTATTTTGGGGGCTTAAAAATGATGTTTTGGTTGGTCTCTGAAAAAATGATTTGTCAAAGTCGAGTTTTAAAAGGCAACTTGCATACAAGTTTGACTAGTGACAATGAAATTTTGGTTTGCCAAAAAGTTTCCGAAATCGATTTTGGATTTCACTTTTCATTATTTTGGGGGCTTAAAAATGATGTTTTGGTTGGTCTCTGAAAAAGTGATTTGTCAAAGTCGAGTTTTAAAAGGCAACTTGCATACAAGTTTGACTAGTGACAATGAAATTTTGGTTTGCCAAAAAGTTTCCGAAATCGATTTTGGATTTCACTTTTCATTATTTTGGGGGCTTAAAAATGATGTTTTGGTTGGTCTCTGAAAAAGTGATTTGTCAAAGTCGAGTTTTAAAAGGCAACTTGCATACAACTTTGACTAGTGACAATGAAATTTTGGTTTGCCAAAAAGTTTCCGAAATCGATTTTGGATTTCACTTTTCATTATTTTGGGGGCTTAAAAATGATGTTTTGGTTGGTCTCTGAAAAAGTGATTTGTCAAAGTCGAGTTTTAAAAGGCAACTTGCATACAACTTTGACTAGTGACAATGAAATTTTGGTTTGCAAAATAGTTTCCGAAATCGATTTTGGATTTCACTTTTCATTATTTTGGGGGCTTAAAAATGATGTTTTGGTTGGTCTCTGAAAAAGTGATTTGTCAAAGTCGAGTTTTAAAAGGCAACTTGCATACAAGTTTGACTAGTGACAATGAAATTTTGGTTTGCAAAAAAGTTTCCGAAATCGATTTTGGATTTCACTTTTCATTATTTTGGGGCTTAAAAATGATGTTTTGGTTGGTCTCTGAAAAAGTGATTTGTCAAAGTCGAGTTTTAAAAGGCAACTTGCATACAAGTTTGACTAGTGACAATGAAATTTTGGTTTGCCAAAAAGTTTCCGAAATCGATTTTGGATTTCACTTTTCATTATTTTGGGGCTTAAAAATGATGTTTTGGTTGGTCTCTGAAAAAATGATTTGTCAAAGTCGAGTTTTAAAAGGCAACTTGCATACAAGTTTGACTAGTGACAATGAAATTTTGGTTTGCCAAAAAGTTTCCGAAATCGATTTTGGATTTCACTTTTCATTATTTTGGGGCTTAAAAATGATGTTTTGGTTGGTCTCTGAAAAAGTGATTTGTCAAAGTCGAGTTTTAAAAGGCAACTTGCATACAAGTTTGACTAGTGACAATGAAATTTTGGTTTGCCAAAAAGTTTCCGAAATCGATTTTGGATTTCACTTTTCATTATTTTGGGGGCTCAAAAATGATGTTTTGGTTGGTCTCTGAAAAAATGATTTGTCAAAGTCGAGTTTTAAAATGCAACTTGCATACAAGTTTGACTAGTGACAATGAAATTTTGGTTTGCCAAAAAGTTTCCGAAATCGATTTTGGATTTCACTTTTCATTATTTTGGGGGCTTAAAAATGATGTTTTGGTTGGTCTCTGAAAAAGTGATTTGTCAAAGTCGAGTTTTAAAAGGCAACTTGCATACAAGTTTGACTAGTGACAATGAAATTTTGGTTTGCCAAAAAGTTTCCGAAATCGATTTTGGATTTCACTTTTCATTATTTTGGGGGCTTAAAAATTATGTTTTGGTTGGTCTCTGAAAAAGTGATTTGTCAAAGTCGAGTTTTAAAAGGCAACTTGCATACAAGTTTGACTAGTGACAATGAAATTTTGGTTTGCCAAAAAGTTTCCGAAATCGATTTTGGATTTCACTTTTCATTATTTTGGGGGCTTAAAAATGATGTTTTGGTTGGTCTCTGAAAAAGTGATTTGTCAAAGTCGAGTTTTAAAAGGCAACTTGCATACAACTTTGACTAGTGACAATGAAATTTTGGTTTGCAAAAAAGTTTCCGAAATCGATTTTGGATTTCACTTTTCATTATTTTGGGGCTTAAAAATGATGTTTTGGTTGGTCTCTGAAAAAGTGATTTGTCAAAGTCGAGTTTTAAAAGGCAACTTGCATACAAGTTTGACTAGTGACAATGAAATTTTGGTTTGCCAAAAAGTTTCCGAAATCGATTTTGGATTTCACTTTTCATTAGTTTGGGGGCTTAAAATGATGGTTTGGTTGGTCTCTGAAAAAAATGATTTGTCAAAGTCGAGTTTTAAAAGGCAACTTGCATACAAGTTTGACTAGTGACAATGAAATTTTGGTTTGCCAAAAAGTTTCCGAAATCGATTTTGGATTTCACTTTTCATTAGTTTGGGGGCTTAAAATGATGGTTTGGTTGGTCTCTGAAAAAAATGATTTGTCAAAGTCGAGTTTTAAAAGGCAACTTGCATACAAGTTTGACTAGTGACAATGAAATTTTGGTTTGCCAAAAAGTTTCCGAAATCGATTTTGGATTTCACTTTTCATTAGTTTGGGGGCTTAAAATGATGGTTTGGTTGGTCTCTGAAAAAAATGATTTGTCAAAGTCGAGTTTTAAAAGGCAACTTGCATACAAGTTTGACTACTGACAATGAAATTTTGGATTGCCAAAAAGTTTCCGAAATCGATTTTGGATTTCACTTTTCATTATTTTGGGGCTTAAAAATGATGTTTTGGTTGGTCTCTGAAAAAGTGATTTGTCAAAGTCGAGTTTTAAAAGGCAACTTGCATACAAGTTTGACTAGTGACAATGAAATTTTGGATTGCCAAAAAATTTCCGAAATCGATTTTGGATTTCACTTTTCATTATTTTGGGGCTCAAAAATGATGTTTTGGTTGGTCTCTGAAAAAATTATTTGTCAAAGTCGAGTTTTAAAACGCAACTTGCATACAAGTTTGACTAGTGACTATGAAATTTTGGTTTGCCAAAAAGTTTCCGAAATCGATTTTGGATTTCACTTTTCATTAGTTTGGGGGCTTAAAATGATGGTTTGGTTGGTCTCTGAAAAAAATGATTTGTCAAAGTCGAGTTTTAAAAGGCAACTTGCATACAAGTTTGACTAGTGACAATGAAATTTTGGTTTGCCAAAAAGTTTCCGAAATCGATTTTGGATTTCACTTTTCATTAGTTTGGGGGCTTAAAATGATGGTTTGGTTGGTCTCTGAAAAAAATGATTTGTCAAAGTCGAGTTTTAAAAGGCAACTTGCATACAAGTTTGACTAGTGACAATGAAATTTTGGTTTGCCAAAAAGTTTCCGAAATCGATTTTGGATTTCACTTTTCATTAGTTTGGGGGCTTAAAATGATGGTTTGGTTGGTCTCTGAAAAAAATGATTTGTCAAAGTCGAGTTTTAAAAGGCAACTTGCATACAAGTTTGACTAGTGACAATGAAATTTTGGTTTGCCAAAAAGTTTCCGAAATCGATTTTGGATTTCACTTTTCATTAGTTTGGGGGCTTAAAATGATGGTTTGGTTGGTCTCTGAAAAAAATGATTTGTCAAAGTCGAGTTTTAAAAGGCAACTTGCATACAAGTTTGACTAGTGACAATGAAATTTTGGATTGCCAAAAAGTTTCCGAAATCGATTTTGGATTTCACTTTTCATTATTTTGGGGCTTAAAAATGATGTTTTGGTTGGTCTCTGAAAAAGTGATTTGTCAAAGTCGAGTTTTAAAAGGCAACTTGCATACAAGTTTGACTAGTGACAATGAAATTTTGGTTTGCCAAAATGTTTCCGAAATCGATTTTGGATTTCACTTTTCATTAGTTTGGGGGCTTAAAATGATGGTTTGGTTGGTCTCTGAAAAAAATGATTTGTCAAAGTCGAGTTTTAAAAGGCAACTTGCATACAAGTTTGACTAGTGACAATGAAATTTTGGTTTGCCAAAAAATTTCCGAAATCGATTTTGGATTTCACTTTTCATTATTTTGGGGACGTAAAAATGATGTTTTGGTTGGTCTCTGAAAAAAATGATTTGTCAAAGTCGAGTTTTAAAAGGCAACTTGCATACAAGTTTGACTAGTGACAATGAAATTTTGGTTTGCCAAAATGTTTCCGAAATCGATTTTGGATTTCACTTTTCATTAGTTTGGGGGCTTAAAATGATGGTTTGGTTGGTCTCTGAAAAAAATGATTTGTCAAAGTCGAGTTTTAAAAGGCAACTTGCATACAAGTTTGACTAGTGACAATGAAATTTTGGATTGCCAAAAAGTTTCCGAAATCGATTTTGGATTTCACTTTTCATTAGTTTGGGGGCTTAAAATGATGGTTTGGTTGGTCTCTGAAAAAAATGATTTGTCAAAGTCGAGTTTTAAAAGGCAACTTGCATACAAGTTTGACTAGTGACAATGAAATTTTGGTTTGCCAAAATGTTTCCGAAATCGATTTTGGATTTCACTTTTCATTAGTTTGGGGGCTTAAAATGATGGTTTGGTTGGTCTCTGAAAAAAATGATTTGTCAAAGTCGAGTTTTAAAAGGCAACTTGCATACAAGTTTGACTAGTGACAATGAAATTTTGGATTGCCAAAAAGTTTCCGAAATCGATTTTGGATTTCACTTTTCATTATTTTGGGGCTTAAAAATGATGTTTTGGTTGGTCTCTGAAAAAGTGATTTGTCAAAGTCGAGTTTTAAAAGGCAACTTGCATACAAGTTTGACTAGTGACAATGAAATTTTGGTTTGCCAAAATGTTTCCGAAATCGATTTTGGATTTCACTTTTCATTAGTTTGGGGGCTTAAAATGATGGTTTGGTTGGTCTCTGAAAAAAATGATTTGTCAAAGTCGAGTTTTAAAAGGCAACTTGCATACAAGTTTGACTAGTGACAATGAAATTTTGGATTGCCAAAAAGTTTCCGAAATCGATTTTGGATTTCATTTTTCATTATTTTGGGGCTTAAAAATGATGTTTTGGTTGGTCTCTGAAAAAGTGATTTGTCAAAGTCGAGTTTTAAAAGGCAACTTGCATACAAGTTTGACTAGTGACAATGAAATTTTGGTTTGCCAAAAAGTTTCCGAAATCGATTTTGGATTTCACTTTTCATTAGTTTGGGGGCTTAAAATGATGTTTTGGTTGGTCTCTGTAAAAATGATTTGTCGAAGTCAAGTTTTAAAAGGCAACTTGCATACAAGTTTGACTAGTGACAATGAAATTTTGGTTTGCCAAAATGTTTCCGAAATCGATTTTGGATTTCACTTTTCATTATTTTGGGGACGTAAAAATGATGTTTTGGTTGGTCTCTGAAAAAAATGATTTGTCAAAGTCGAGTTTTAAAAGGCAACTTGCATACAAGTTTGACTAGTGACAATGAAATTTTGGTTTGCCAAAACGTTTCCGAAATCGATTTTGGATTTCACTTTTCATTAGTTTGGGGGCTTAAAATGATGGTTTGGTTGGTCTCTGAAAAAAATGATTTGTCAAAGTCGAGTTTTAAAAGGCAACTTGCATACAAGTTTGACTAGTGACAATGAAATTTTGGATTGCCAAAAAGTTTCCGAAATCGATTTTGGATTTCACTTTTCATTAGTTTGGGGGCTTAAAATGATGGTTTGGTTGGTCTCTGAAAAAAATGATTTGTCAAAGTCGAGTTTTAAAAGGCAACTTGCATACAAGTTTGACTAGTGACAATGAAATTTTGGTTTGCCAAAAAGTTTCCGAAATCGATTTTGGATTTCACTTTTCATTAGTTTGGGGGCTTAAAATGATGGTTTGGTTGGTCTCTGAAAAAAATGATTTGTCAAAGTCGAGTTTTAAAAGGCAACTTGCATACAAGTTTGACTAGTGACAATGAAATTTTGGATTGCCAAAAAGTTTCCGAAATCGATTTTGGATTTCACTTTTCATTATTTTGGGGCTTAAAAATGATGTTTTGGTTGGTCTCTGAAAAAGTGATTTGTCAAAGTCGAGTTTTAAAAGGCAACTTGCATACAAGTTTGACTAGTGACAATGAAATTTTGGATTGCCAAAAAGTTTCCGAAATCGATTTTGGATTTCACTTTTCATTATTTTGGGGCTTAAAAATGATGTTTTGGTTGGTCTCTGAAAAAATTATTTGTCAAAGTCGAGTTTTAAAACGCAACTTGCATACAAGTTTGACTAGTGACTATGAAATTTTGGTTTGCCAAAAAGTTTCCGAAATCAATTTTGGATTTCAAGTTTCATTATTTTGGTGGCTTAAAAATGATGTTTTGGTTGGTCTCTGAAAAAGTGATTTGTCAAAGTCGAGTTTTAAAAGGCAACTTGCATACAAGTTTGACTAGTGACAATGAAATTTTGGTTTGCCAAAAAGTTTCCGAAATCAATTTTGGATTTCAATTTTCATTATTTTGGTGGCTTAAAAATGATGTTTTGGTTGGTCTCTGAAAAAGTGATTTGTCAAAGTCGAGTTTTAAAAGGCAACTTGCATACAAGTTTGACTAGTGACAATGAAATTTTGGTTTGTCAAAAAGTTTCCGAAATCAATTTTGGATTTCAATTTTCATTATTTTGGTGGCTTAAAAATGATGTTTTGGTTGGTCTCTGAAAAAGTGATTTGTCAAAGTCGAGTTTTAAAAGGCAACTTGCATACAAGTTTGACTAGTGACAATGAAATTTTGGTTTGCCAAAAAGTTTCCGAAATCGATTTCGGATTTCACTTTTCATTATTTTGGGGGCTCAAAAATGATGTTTTGGTTGGTCTCTGAAAAAATGATTTGTCAAAGTCGAGTTTTAAAAGGCAACTTGCATACAAGTTTGACTAGTGACAATGAAATTTTGGAATGCCAAAAAGTTTCCGAAATCGATTTTGGATCGAACTTTTCATTATTTTGGGGGCTTAAAAATGATGTTTTGGTTGGTCTCTGAAAAAATGATTTGTCAAAGTCGAGTTTTAAAAGGCAGCTTGCATACAAGTTTGACTAGTTACAATGAAATTTTGGTTTGCCAAATAGTTTCCAATATCGATTTTGGATCGAACTTTTCATTATTTTGGGGGCTCAAAAATGATGTTATGGTTGGTCTCTAAAAAAATGATTTGTTAAAGTCGAGTTTTGAAAGGCAACTTGCATACAAGTTTGACTAGTGACAATTAAATTTTGGTTTGCCAAAAAGTTTCCGAAATCGATTTTGGATCGAACTTTTCATTATTTTGGGGGCTTAAAAATGATGTTTTGGTTGGTCTCTAAAAAAATGATTTGTCAAAGTCGAGTTTTAAAAGGCAACTTGCATACAAGTTTGACTAGTGACAATGAAATTTTGGATTGCCAAAAAGTTTCCGAAATCGATTTTGGATTTCACTTTTCATTATTTTGGGGGCTCAAAAATGATGTTTTGGTTGGTCTCTGAAAAAATGATTTGTCAAAGTCGAGTTTTAAAAGGCAACTTGCATACAAGTTTGACTAGTGACAATGAAATTTTGGTTTGCCAAAAAGTTTCCGAAATCGATTTTGGATTTCACTTTTCATTATTTTGGGGGCTCAAAAATGATGGTTTGGTTGGTCTCTGAAAAAATGATTTGTCAAAGTCGAGTTTTAAAAGGCAACTTGCATACAAGTTTGACTAGTGACAATAAAATTTTGGTTTGCCAAAAAGTTTCCGAAATCGATTTTGGATTTCACTTTTCATTATTTTGGGGGCTTCAAAATGATGTTTAGGTGGGTCTCTGAAAAAAAAGATTTGTCAAAGTCGAGTTTTAAAAGGCAACTTGCATACAAGTTTGACTAGTGACAATGAAATTTTGGTTTGCCAAAAAGTTTCCGAAATCGATTTTGGATCGAACTTTTCATTATTTTGGGGGCTAAAAAATGATGGTTTGGTTGGTCTCTGAAAAAATAATTTGTCAAAGTCGAGTTTAAAAAGGCAACTTGCATACAAGTTTGACTAGTGACAATGAAATTTTGGTTTGCCAAAAAGTTTCCGAAATCGATTTTGG
Source organism: Anopheles marshallii (assembly GCF_943734725.1). Lineage (NCBI taxonomy): Eukaryota > Metazoa > Arthropoda > Insecta > Diptera > Culicidae > Anopheles > Anopheles marshallii. The sequence goes on along the minus strand of NW_026525680.1, from coordinate 79,871 downwards.
ATTTCACTTTTCATTATTTTGGGGGCTTAAAAATGATGTTTTGGTTGGTCTCTGAAAAAATGATTTGTCAAAATCGAGTTTTAAAAGGCAACTTGCATACAAGTTTGACTAGTGACAATGAAATTTTGGTTTGCCAAAAAGTTTCCGAAATCGATTTTGGATTTCACTTTTCATTATTTTGGGGGCTAAAAAATGATGGTTTGGTTGGTCTCTGAAAAAATAATTTGTCAAAGTCGAGTTTTAAAAGGCAACTTGCATACAAGTTTGACTAGTGACAATGAAATTTTGGTTTGCCAAAAAGTTTCCGAAATCGATTTTGGATCGAACATTTCATTATTTTGGGGGCTTAAAAATGATGGTTTGGTTGGTCTCTGAAAAAATGATTTGTCAAAGTCGAGTTTTAAAAGGCAACTTGCATACAAGTTTGACTAGTGACAATGAAATTTTGGTTTGCCAAAAAGTTTCCGAAATCGATTTTGGATCGAACTTTTCATTTTTTTGGGGGCTTAAAAATGATGGTTTGGTTGGTCTCTGAAAAAATGATTTGTCAAAGTCGAGTTTAAAAAGGCAACTTGCATACAAGTTTGACTAGTGACAATGAAATTTTGGTTTGCCAAAAAGTTTCCGAAATCGATTTTGGATCGAACTTTTCATTTTTTTGGGGGCTTAAAAATGATGTTTTGGTTGGTCTCTGAAAAAATGATTTGTCAAAGTCGAGTTTTAAAAGGCAGCTTGCATACAAGTTTGACTAGTTACAATGAAATTTTGGTTTGCCAAATAGTTTCCAATATCGATTTTGGATCGAACTTTTCATTATTTTGGGGGCTCAAAAATGATGTTATGGTTGGTCTCTAAAAAAATGATTTGTTAAAGTCGAGTTTTGAAAGGCAACTTGCATACAAGTTTGACTAGTGACAATTAAATTTTGGTTTGCCAAAAAGTTTCCGAAATCGATTTTGGATCGAACTTTTCATTATTTTGGGGGCTTAAAAATGATGTTTTGGTTGGTCTCTAAAAAAATGATTTGTCAAAGTCGAGTTTTAAAAGGCAACTTGCATACAAGTTTGACTAGTGACAATGAAATTTTGGATTGCCAAAAAGTTTCCGAAATCGATTTCGGATTTCACTTTTCATTATTTTGGGGGCTCAAAAATGATGTTTTGGTTGGTCTCTGAAAAAATGATTTGTCAAAGTCGAGTTTTAAAAGGCAACTTGCATACAAGTTTGACTAGTGACAATGAAATTTTGGATTGCCAAAAAGTTTCCGAAATCGATTTTGGATTTCACTTTTCATTATTTTGGGGGCTTAAAAATGATGTTTTGGTTGGTCTCTAAAAAAATGATTTGTCAAAGTCGAGTTTTAAAAGGCAACTTGCATACAAGTTTGACTAGTGACAATGAAATTTTGGATTGCCAAAAAGTTTCCGAAATCGATTTTGGATTTCACTTTTCATTATTTTGGGGGCTCAAAAATGATGTTTTGGTTGGTCTCTGAAAAAATGATTTGTCAAAGTCGAGTTTTAAAAGGCAGCTTGCATACAAGTTTGACTAGTTACAATGAAATTTTGGTTTGCCAAATAGTTTCCAATATCGATTTTGGATCGAACTTTTCATTATTTTGGGGGCTCAAAAATGATGTTATGGTTGGTCTCTAAAAAAATGATTTGTTAAAGTCGAGTTTTGAAAGGCAACTTGCATACAAGTTTGACTAGTGACAATTAAATTTTGGTTTGCCAAAAAGTTTCCGAAATCGATTTTGGATCGAACTTTTCATTATTTTGGGGGCTTAAAAATGATGTTTTGGTTGGTCTCTAAAAAAATGATTTGTCAAAGTCGAGTTTTAAAAGGCAACTTGCATACAAGTTTGACTAGTGACAATGAAATTTTGGATTGCCAAAAAGTTTCCGAAATCGATTTTGGATTTCACTTTTCATTATTTTGGGGGCTCAAAAATGATGTTTTGGTTGGTCTCTGAAAAAATGATTTGTCAAAGTCGAGTTTTAAAAGGCAACTTGCATACAAGTTTGACTAGTGACAATGAAATTTTGGTTTGCCAAAAAGTTTCCGAAATCGATTTTGGATTTCACTTTTCATTATTTTATTGGCTTAAAAATGATGTATTGGTTGGTCTCTAAAAAAATGATTTGTCAAAGTCGAGTTTTAAAAGGAAACTTGCATACAAGTTTGACTAGTGACAATGAAATTTTGATTTGCCAAAAAGTTTCCGAAATCGATTTTGGATTTCACTTTTCATTATTTTGGGGGCTTAAAAATGATGTTTTGGTTGGTCTCTGAAAAAATGATTTGTCAAATTCGAGTTTTAAAAGGCAACTTGCATACAAGTTTGACTAGTGACTATGAAATTTTGGTTTGCCAAAAAGTTTCCGAAATCGATTTTGGATTTCACTTTTCATTATTTTATTGGCTAAAAAATGATGTTTTGGTTGGTCTCTGAAAAAATGATTTGTCAAAGTCGAGTTTTAAAAGGCAACTTGCATACAAGTTTGACTAGTGACAATGAAATTTTGATTTGCCAAAAAGTTTCCGAAATCGATTTTGGATTTCACTTTTCATTATTTTGGGGGCTTAAAAATGATGTTTTGGTTGGTCTCTGAAAAAATTATTTGTCAAAGTCGAGTTTTAAAACGCAACTTGCATACAAGTTTGACTAGTGACAATGAAATTTTGGTTTGCCAAAAAGTTTCCGAAATCAATTTTGGATTTCAATTTTCATTATTTTGGTGGCTTAAAAATGATGGTTTGGTTGGTCTCTGAAAAAATGATTTGTCAAAGTCGAGTTTTAAAAGGCAACTTGCATACAAGTTTGACTAGTGACAATGAAATTTTGGTTTGCCAAAAAGTTTCCGAAATCGATTTTGGATTTCACTTTTCATTAGTTTGGGGGCTTAAAATGATGGTTTGGTTGGTCTCTGAAAAAAATGATTTGTCAAAGTCGAGTTTTAAAAGGCAACTTGAATACAAGTTTGACTAGTGACAATGAAATTTTGGATTGCCAAAAAGTTTCCGAAATCGATTTTGGATTTCACTTTTCATTATTTTGGGGCTTAAAAATGATGTTTTGGTTGGTCTCTGAAAAAGTGATTTGTCAAAGTCGAGTTTTAAAAGGCAACTTGCATACAAGTTTGACTAGTGACAATGAAATTTTGGTTTGCCAAAAAGTTTCCGAAATCGATTTTGGATTTCACTTTTCATTAGTTTGGGGGCTTAAAATGATGGTTTGGTTGGTCTCTGAAAAAAATGATTTGTCAAAGTCGAGTTTTAAAAGGCAACTTGCATACAAGTTTGACTAGTGACAATGAAATTTTGGATTGCCAAAAAGTTTCCGAAATCGATTTTGGATTTCACTTTTCATTATTTTGGGGCTTAAAAATGATGTTTTGGTTGGTCTCTGAAAAAGTGATTTGTCAAAGTCGAGTTTTAAAAGGCAACTTGCATACAAGTTTGACTAGTGACAATGAAATTTTGGATTGCCAAAAAGTTTCCGAAATCGATTTTGGATTTCACTTTTCATTATTTTGGGGCTTAAAAATGATGTTTTGGTTGGTCTCTGAAAAAATTATTTGTCAAAGTCGAGTTTTAAAACGCAACTTGCATACAAGTTTGACTAGTGACAATGAAATTTTGGTTTGCCAAAAAGTTTCCGAAATCAATTTTGGATTTCACTTTTCATTAGTTTGGGGGCTTAAAATGATGGTTTGGTTGGTCTCTGAAAAAAATGATTTGTCAAAGTCGAGTTTTAAAAGGCAACTTGCATACAAGTTTGACTAGTGACAATGAAATTTTGGATTGCCAAAAAGTTTCCGAAATCGATTTTGGATTTCACTTTTCATTATTTTGGGGCTTAAAAATGATGTTTTGGTTGGTCTCTGAAAAAGTGATTTGTCAAAGTCGAGTTTTAAAAGGCAACTTGCATACAAGTTTGACTAGTGACAATGAAATTTTGGTTTGCCAAAAAGTTTCCGAAATCGATTTTGGATTTCACTTTTCATTAGTTTGGGGGCTTAAAATGATGGTTTGGTTGGTCTCTGAAAAAAATGATTTGTCAAAGTCGAGTTTTAAAAGGCAACTTGCATACAAGTTTGACTAGTGACAATGAAATTTTGGATTGCCAAAAAGTTTCCGAAATCGATTTTGGATTTCACTTTTCATTATTTTGGGGCTTAAAAATGATGTTTTGGTTGGTCTCTGAAAAAGTGATTTGTCAAAGTCGAGTTTTAAAAGGCAACTTGCATACAAGTTTGACTAGTGACAATGAAATTTTGGTTTGCCAAAAAGTTTCCGAAATCGATTTTGGATTTCACTTTTCATTAGTTTGGGGGCTTAAAATGATGGTTTGGTTGGTCTCTGAAAAAAATGATTTGTCAAAGTCGAGTTTTAAAAGGCAACTTGCATACAAGTTTGACTAGTGACAATGAAATTTTGGTTTGCCAAAAAGTTTCCGAAATCGATTTTGGACTTCTCTTTTCATTAGTTTGGGGGCTTAAAATGATGGTTTGGTTGGTCTCTGAAAAAAATGATTTGTCAAAGTCGAGTTTTAAAAGGCAACTTGCATACAAGTTTGACTAGTGACAATGAAATTTTGGTTTGCCAAAAAGTTTCCGAAATCGATTTTGGACTTCTCTTTTCATTATTTTGGGGGCTCAAAAATGATGGTTTGGTTGGTCTCTGAAAAAATGATTTGTCAAAGTCGAATTTTAAAAGGCAACTTGCATACAAGTTTGACTAGTGACAATGAAGTTTTGGTTTGCCAAGAAGTTTCCGAAATCGATTTTGGATTTCACTTTTCATTATTTTGGGGGCTTAAAAATGATGTTTTGGTTGGTCTCTGAAAAAATGGTTTGTCAAAGTCGAGTTTTAAAAGGCAGCTTGCATACAAGTTTGACTAGTGACAATGAAATTTTGGTTTGCCAAAAAGTTTCCGAAATCGATTTTGGATTTCACTTTTCATTATTTTAATGGCTTAAAAATGATGTATTGGTTGGTCTCTAAAAAAATGATTTGTCAAAGTCGAGTTTTACAAAGGAAACTTGCATACAAGTTTGACTAGTGACAATGAAATTTTGGTTTGCCAAAAAGTTTCCGAAATCGATTTTGGATTTCACTTTTCATTATTTTATTGGCTAAAAAATGATGTTTTGGTTGGTCTCTGAAAAAAAGATTTGTCAAAGTCGAGTTTTAAAAGGCAACTTGCATACAAGATTGACTAGTGACAATGAAATTTTGGTTTGCCAAAAAGTTTCCGAAATCGATTTTGGATTGCATTTTTCATTATTTTGGGGGCTCAAAAATGATGTTTTGGTTGGTCTCTGAAAAAATGATTTGTCAAAGTCGAGTTTTAAAAGGCAACTTGCATACAAGTTTGACTAGTGACAATGAAATTTTGGTTTGCCAAAAAGTTTCCGAAATCGATTTTGGACTTCTCTTTTCATTATTTTGGGGGCTTAAAAATGATGTTTTGGTTGGTCTCTGAAAAAATGATTTGTCAAAGTCGAGTTTTAAAAGGCAACTTGCATACAAGTTTGACTAGTGACAATGAAATTTTGATTTGCCAAAAAGTTTCCGAAATCGATTTTGGATTTCACTTTTCATTAGTTTGGGGGCTTAAAAATGATGTTTTGGTTGGTCTCTGAAAAAATTATTTGTCAAAGTCGAGTTTTAAAACGCAACTTGCATACAAGTTTGACTAGTGACAATGAAATTTTGGTTTGCCAAAAAGTTTCCGAAATCAATTTTGGATTTCAATTTTCATTATTTTGGTGGCTTAAAAATGATGGTTTGGTTGGTCTCTGAAAAAATGATTTGTCAAAGTCGAGTTTTAAAAGGCAACTTGCATACAAGTTTGACTAGTGACAATGAAATTTTGGTTTGCCAAAAAGTTTCCGAAATCGATTTTGAATTTCACTTTTCATTAGTTTGGGGGCTTAAAATGATGGTTTGGTTGGTCTCTGAAAAAAATGATTTGTCAAAGTCGAGTTTTAAAAGGCAACTTGCATACAAGTTTGACTAGTGACAATGAAATTTTGGATTGCCAAAAAGTTTCCGAAATCGATTTTGGATTTCACTTTTCATTATTTTGGGGCTTAAAAATGATGTTTTGGTTGGTCTCTGAAAAAGTGATTTGTCAAAGTCGAGTTTTAAAAGGCAACTTGCATACAAGTTTGACTAGTGACAATGAAATTTTGGTTTGCCAAAAAGTTTCCGAAATCGATTTTGGATTTCACTTTTCATTAGTTTGGGGGCTTAAAATGATGGTTTGGTTGGTCTCTGAAAAAAATGATTTGTCAAAGTCGAGTTTTAAAAGGCAACTTGCATACAAGTTTGACTAGTGACAATGAAATTTTGGATTGCCAAAAAGTTTCCGAAATCGATTTTGGATTTCACTTTTCATTATTTTGGGGCTTAAAAATGATGTTTTGGTTGGTCTCTGAAAAAGTGATTTGTCAAAGTCGAGTTTTAAAAGGCAACTTGCATACAAGTTTGACTAGTGACAATGAAATTTTGGTTTGCCAAAAAGTTTCCGAAATCGATTTTGGATTTCACTTTTCATTAGTTTGGGGGCTTAAAATGATGGTTTGGTTGGTCTCTGAAAAAAATGATTTGTCAAAGTCGAGTTTTAAAAGGCAACTTGCATACAAGTTTGACTAGTGACAATGAAATTTTGGATTGCCAAAAAGTTTCCGAAATCGATTTTGGATTTCACTTTTCATTATTTTGGGGCTTAAAAATGATGTTTTGGTTGGTCTCTGAAAAAGTGATTTGTCAAAGTCGAGTTTTAAAAGGCAACTTGCATACAAGTTTGACTAGTGACAATGAAATTTTGGTTTGCCAAAAAGTTTCCGAAATCGATTTTGGATTTCACTTTTCATTAGTTTGGGGGCTTAAAATGATGGTTTGGTTGGTCTCTGAAAAAAATGATTTGTCAAAGTCGAGTTTTAAAAGGCAACTTGCATACAAGTTTGACTAGTTACATTGAAATTTTGGTTTGCCAAAAAGTTTCCGAAATCGATTTTGGACTTCTCTTTTCATTATTTTGGGGGCTCAAAAATGATGGTTTGGTTGGTCTCTGAAAAAATGATTTGTCAAAGTCGAGTTTTAAAAGGCAACTTGCATACAAGTTTGACTAGTGACAATGAAATTTTGGTTTGCCAAAAAGTTTCCGAAATCGATTTTGGACTTCTCTTTTCATTATTTTGGGGGCTCAAAAATGATGGTTTGGTTGGTCTCTGAAAAAATGATTTGTCAAAGTCGAATTTTAAAAGGCAACTTGCATACAAGTTTGACTAGTGACAATGAAGTTTTGGTTTGCCAAGAAGTTTCCGAAATCGATTTTGGATTTCACTTTTCATTATTTTGGGGGCTTAAAAATGATGTATTGATTGGTCTCTGAAAAAATGATTTGTCAAAGTCAAATTTTAAAAGGCAACTTGCATACAAGTTTGACTAGTGACAATGAAATTTTGGTTTGCCAAAAAGTTTCCGAAATCGATTTTGGATTTCACTTTTCATTATTTTATTGGCTTAAAAATGATGTATTGGTTGGTCTCTAAAAAAATGATTTGTCAAAGTCGAGTTTTAAAAGGAAACTTGCATACAAGTTTGACTAGTGACAATGAAATTTTGGTTTGCCAAAAAGTTTCCGAAATCGATTTTGGATTTCACTTTTCATTATTTTATTGGCTAAAAAATGATGTTTTGGTTGGTCTCTGAAAACATGATTTGTCAAAGTCGAGTTTTAAAAGGCAACTTGCATACAAGTTTGACTAGTGACAATGAAATTTTGATTTGCCAAAAAGTTTCCGAAATCGATTTTGGATTTCACTTTTCATTATTTTGAGGGCTTAAAAATGATGTTTTGGTTGGTCTCTGAAAAAATGATTTGTCAAAGTCGAGTTTTAAAAGGCAACTTGCATACAAGTTTGACTAGTGACAATGAAATTTTGGTTTGCCAAAAAGTTTCCGAAATCGATTTTGGATTTTACATTGGCACTAGTGACAATGAAATTTTGGATTGCCAAAAAGTTTCCGAAATCGATTTTGGATTTCACTTTTCATTATTTTGGGGCTTAAAAATGATGTTTTGGTTGGTCTCTGAAAAAGTGATTTGTCAAAGTCGAGTTTTAAAAGGCAACTTGCATACAAGTTTGACTAGTGACAATGAAATTTTGGTTTGCCAAAAAGTTTCCGAAATCGATTTTGGATTTCACTTTTCATTAGTTTGGGGGCTTAAAATGATGGTTTGGTTGGTCTCTGAAAAAAATGATTTGTCAAAGTCGAGTTTTAAAAGGCAACTTGCATACAAGTTTGACTAGTGACAATGAAATTTTGGATTGCCAAAAAGTTTCCGAAATCGATTTTGGATTTCACTTTTCATTATTTTGGGGCTTAAAAATGATGTTTTGGTTGGTCTCTGAAAAAGTGATTTGTCAAAGTCGAGTTTTAAAAGGCAACTTGCATACAAGTTTGACTAGTGACAATGAAATTTTGGTTTGCCAAAAAGTTTCCGAAATCGATTTTGGATTTCACTTTTCATTAGTTTGGGGGCTTAAAATGATGGTTTGGTTGGTCTCTGAAAAAAATGATTTGTCAAAGTCGAGTTTTAAAAGGCAACTTGCATACAAGTTTGACTAGTGACAATGAAATTTTGGTTTGCCAAAAAGTTTCCGAAATCGATTTTGGATTTCACTTTTCATTAGTTTGGGGGCTTAAGATGATGGTTTGGTTGGTCTCTGAAAAAAATGATTTGTCAAAGTCGAGTTTTAAAAGGCAACTTGCATACAAGTTTGACTAGTGACAATGAAATTTTGGATTGCCAAAAAGTTTCCGAAATCGATTTTGGATTTCACTTTTCATTATTTTGGGGCTTAAAAATGATGTTTTGGTTGGTCTCTGAAAAAGTGATTTGTCAAAGTCGAGTTTTAAAAGGCAACTTGCATACAAGTTTGACTAGTGACAATGAAAGTTTGGTTTGCCAAAAAGTTTCCGAAATCGATTTTGGATTTCACTTTTCATTATTTTATTGGCTAAAAAATGATGTTTTGGTTGGTCTCTGAAAAAAATGATTTGTCAAAGTCGAGTTTTAAAAGGCAACTTGCATACAAGTTTGACTAGTGACAATGAAATTTTGGTTTGCCAAAAAGTTTCCGAAATCGATTTTGGATTTCACTTTTCATTATTTTGGGGGCTTAAAAATGATGTTTTGGTTGGTTTCTGAAAAAAAGATTTGTCAAAGTCGAGTTTTAAAAGGCAACTTGCATACAAGTTTGACTAGTGACAATGAAATTTTGGTTTGCCAAAAAGTTTCCGAAATCGATTTTGGATTTCACTTTTCATTAGTTTGGGGGCTTAAAATGATGGTTTGGTTGGTCTCTGAAAAAAATGATTTGTCAAAGTCGAGTTTTAAAAGGCAACTTGCATACAAGTTTGACTAGTGACAATGAAATTTTGGATTGCCAAAAAGTTTCCGAAATCGATTTTGGATTTCACTTTTCATTATTTTGGGGCTTAAAAATGATGTTTTGGTTGGTCTCTGAAAAAGTGATTTGTCAAAGTCGAGTTTTAAAAGGCAACTTGCATACAAGTTTGACTAGTGACAATGAAATTTTGGTTTGCCAAAAAGTTTCCGAAATCGATTTTGGATTTCACTTTTCATTATTTTGGGGGCTTAAAAATGATGTATTGGTTGGTCTCTAAAAAAATGATTTGTCAAAGTCGAGTTTTAAAAGGCAACTTGCATACAAGTTTGACTAGTGACAATGAAATTTTGGTTTGCCAAAAAGTTTCCGAAATCGATTTTGGATTTCACTTTTCATTATTTTGGGGGCTTAAAAATGATGTTTTGGTTGGTCTCTGAAAAAATGATTTGTCAAAGTCGAATTTTAAAAGGCAACTTGCATACAAGTTTGACTAGTGACAATGAAATTTTGGTTTGCCAAAAAGTTTCCGAAATCGATTTTGGATTTCACTTTTCATTATTTTGGTGGCTTAAAAATGATGGTTTGGTTGGTCTCTGAAAAAATGATTTGTCAAAGTCGAATTTTAAAAGGCAACTTGCATACAAGTTTGACTAGTGACAATGAAATTTTGGTTTGCCAAAAAGTTTCCGAAATCGATTTTGGATTTCACTTTTCATTATTTTGGGGGCTTAAAAATGATGTTTTGGTTGGTCTCTGAAAAAATGATTTGTCAAAGTCGAGTTTTAAAAGGCAACTTGCATACAAGTTTGACTAGTGACAATGAAATTTTGGGTTGCCAAAAAGTTTCCGAAATCGATTTTGGATTGCACTTTTCATTATTTTGGGGGCTTAAAAATGATGTTTTGGTTGGTCTCTGAAAAAATGATTTGTCAAAGTCGAGTTTTAAAAGGCAACTTGCATACAAGTTTGACTAGTGACAATGAAATCTTGGTTTGCCAAAAAGTTTCCGAAATCGATTTTGGATTTCACTTTTCATTATTTTGGGGGCTTAAAAATGATATTTTGGTTGGTCTCTGAAAAAATGATTTGTCAAAGTCGAATTTTAAAAGGCAACTTGCATACAAGTTTGACTAGTGACAATGAAATCTTGGTTTGCCAAAAAGTTTCCGAAATCGATTTTGGATTTCACTTTTCATTATTTTGGGGGCTTAAAAATGATGTTTTGGTTGGTCTCTAAAAAAATGATTTGTCAAAGTCGAGTGTTAAAAGGCAACTTGCATACAAGTTTGACTAGTGACAATGAAATTTTGGTTTGCCAAAAAGTTTCCGAAATCGATTTTGGATTTCACTTTTCATTATTTTGGGGGCTTAAAAATGATGTATTGGTTGGTCTCTAAAAAAATGATTTGTCAAAGTCGAGTTTTAAAAGGCAACTTGCATACAAGTTTGACTAGTGACAATGAAATTTTGGTTTGCCAAAAAGTTTCCGAAATCGATTTTGGATTTCACTTTTCATTATTTTGGGGGCTTAAAAATGATGTTTTGGTTGGTCTCTGAAAAAATGATTTGTCAAAGTCGAATTTTAAAAGGCAACTTGCATACAAGTTTGACTAGTGACAATGAAATTTTGGTTTGCCAAAAAGTTTCCGAAATCGATTTTGGATTTCAATTTTCATTATTTTGGTGGCTTAAAAATGATGGTTTGGTTGGTCTCTGAAAAAATGATTTGTCAAAGTCGAATTTTAAAAGGCAACTTGCATACAAGTTTGACTAGTGACAATGAAATTTTGGTTTGCCAAAAAGTTTCCGAAATCGATTTTGGATTTCACTTTTCATTATTTTGGTGGCTTAAAAATGATGTTTTGGTTGGTCTCTGAAAAAATGATTTGTCAAAGTCGAGTTTTAAAAGGCAACTTGCATACAAGTTTGACTAGTGACAATGAAATTTTGGTTTGCCAAAAAGTTTCCGAAATCGATTTTGGATTTCAATTTTCATTATTTTGGTGGCTTAAAAATGATGGTTTGGTTGGTCTCTGAAAAAATGATTTGTCAAAGTCGAATTTTAAAAGGCAACTTGCATACAAGTTTGACTAGTGACAATGAAATTTTGGTTTGCCAAAAAGTTTCCGAAATCGATTTTGGATTTCACTTTTCATTATTTTGGGGGCTTAAAAATGATGTTTTGGTTGGTCTCTGAAAAAATGATTTGTCAAAGTCGAGTTTTAAAAGGCAACTTGCATACAAGTTTGACTAGTGACAATGAAATTTTGGTTTGCCAAAAAGTTTCCGAAATCGATTTTGGATTTCAATTTTCATTATTTTGGTGGCTTAAAAATGATGGTTTGGTTGGTCTCTGAAAAAATGATTTGTCAAAGTCGAATTTTAAAAGGCAACTTGCATACAAGTTTGACTAGTGACAATGAAATTTTGGTTTGCCAAAAAGTTTCCGAAATCGATTTTGGATTTCACTTTTCATTATTTTGGGGGCTCAAAAATGATGTTTTGGTTGGTCTCTGAAAACATGATTTGTCAAAGTCGAGTTTTAAAAGGCAACTTGCATACAAGTTTGACTAGTGACAATGAAATTTTGGTTTGCCAAAAAGTTTCCGAAATCGATTTTGGATTTCACTTTTCATTATTTTGGGGGCTTAAAAATGATGTTTTGGTTGGTCTCTAAAAAAATGATTTGTCAAAGTCGAATTTTAAAAGGCAACTTGCATACAAGTTTGACTAGTGACAATGAAATTTTGGTTTGCCAAAAAGTTTCCGAAATCGATTTTGGATTTCACTTTTCATTATTTTGGGGGCTTAAAAATTATGTTTTGGTTGGTCTCTGAAAAAATGATTTGTCAAAGTCGAATTGTAAAAGGCAACTTGCATACAAGTTTGACTAGTGACAATGAAATTTTGGTTTGCCAAAAAGTTTCCGAAATCGATTTTGGATTTCACTTTTCATTATTTTGGGGGCTTAAAAATGATGTATTGGTTGGTCTCTAAAAAAATGATTTGTCAAAGTCGAGTTTTAAAAGGCAACTTGCATACAAGTTTGACTAGTGACAATGAAATTTTGGTTTGCCAAAAAGTTTCCGAAATCGATTTTGGATTTCACTTTTCATTATTTTGGGGGCTCAAAAATGATGTTTTGGTTGGTCTCTGAAAACATGATTTGTCACAGTCGAGTTTTAAAAGGCAACTTGCATACAAGTTTGACTAGTGACAATGAAATCTTGGTTTGCCAAAAAGTTTCCGAAATCGATTTTGGATTTCACTTTTCATTATTTTGGGGGCTTAAAAATGATGTTTTGGTTGGTCTCTGAAAAAATGATTTGTCAAAGTCGAATTTTAAAAGGCAACTTGCATACAAGTTTGACTAGTGACAATGAAATTTTGGTTTGCCAAAAAGTTTCCGAAATCGATTTTGGATTTCAATTTTCATTATTTTGGTGGCTTAAAAATGATGGTTTGGTTGGTCTCTGAAAAAATGATTTGTCAAAGTCGAATTTTAAAAGGCAACTTGCATACAAGTTTGACTAGTGACAATGAAATCTTGGTTTGCCAAAAAGTTTCCGAAATCGATTTTGGATTTCACTTTTCATTATTTTGGGGGCTTAAAAATGATGTTTTGGTTGGTCTCTAAAAAAATGATTTGTCAAAGTCGAGTGTTAAAAGGCAACTTGCATACAAGTTTGACTAGTGACAATGAAATTTTGGTTTGCCAAAAAGTTTCCGAAATCGATTTTGGATTTCAATTTTCATTATTTTGGTGGCTTAAAAATGATGGTTTGGTTGGTCTCTGAAAAAATGATTTGTCAAAGTCGAATTTTAAAAGGCAACTTGCATACAAGTTTGACTAGTGACAATGAAATCTTGGTTTGCCAAAAAGTTTCCGAAATCGATTTTGGATTTCACTTTTCATTATTTTGGGGGCTTAAAAATGATGTTTTGGTTGGTCTCTAAAAAAATGATTTGTCAAAGTCGAGTGTTAAAAGGCAACTTGCATACAAGTTTGACTAGTGACAATGAAATTTTGGTTTGCCAAAAAGTTTCCGAAATCGATTTTGGATTTCACTTTTCATTATTTTGGGGGCTTAAAAATGATGTATTGGTTGGTCTCTAAAAAAATGATTTGTCAAAGTCGAGTTTTAAAAGGCAACTTGCATACAAGTTTGACTAGTGACAATGAAATTTTGGTTTGCCAAAAAGTTTCCGAAATCGATTTTGGATTTCACTTTTCATTATTTTGGGGGCTTAAAAATGATGTTTTGGTTGGTCTCTGAAAAAATGATTTGTCAAAGTCGAATTTTAAAAGGCAACTTGCATACAAGTTTGACTAGTGACAATGAAATTTTGGTTTGCCAAAAAGTTTCCGAAATCGATTTTGGATTTCAATTTTCATTATTTTGGTGGCTTAAAAATGATGGTTTGGTTGGTCTCTGAAAAAATGATTTGTCAAAGTCGAATTTTAAAAGGCAACTTGCATACAAGTTTGACTAGTGACAATGAAATTTTGGTTTGCCAAAAAGTTTCCGAAATCGATTTTGGATTTCACTTTTCACTATTTTGGGGGCTTAAAAATGATGTTTTGGTTGGTCTCTGAAAAAATGATTTGTCAAAGTCGAGTTTTAAAAGGCAACTTGCATACAAGTTTGACTAGTGACAATGAAATTTTGGTTTGCCAAAAAGTTTCCGAAATCGATTTTGGATTTCAATTTTCATTATTTTGGTGGCTTAAAAATGATGGTTTGGTTGGTCTCTGAAAAAATGATTTGTCAAAGTCGAATTTTAAAAGGCAACTTGCATACAAGTTTGACTAGTGACAATGAAATTTTGGTTTGCCAAAAAGTTTCCGAAATCGATTTTGGATTTCACTTTTCATTATTTTGGGGGCTTAAAAATGATGTTTTGGTTGGTCTCTGAAAAAATGATTTGTCAAAGTCGAGTTTTAAAAGGCAACTTGCATACAAGTTTGACTAGTGACAATGAAATTTTGGTTTGCCAAAAAGTTTCCGAAATCGATTTTGGATTTCAATTTTCATTATTTTGGTGGCTTAAAAATGATGGTTTGGTTGGTCTCTGAAAAAATGATTTGTCAAAGTCGAATTTTAAAAGGCAACTTGCATACAAGTTTGACTAGTGACAATGAAATTTTGGTTTGCCAAAAAGTTTCCGAAATCGATTTTGGATTTCACTTTTCATTATTTTGGGGGCTCAAAAATGATGTTTTGGTTGGTCTCTGAAAACATGATTTGTCACAGTCGAGTTTTAAAAGGCAACTTGCATACAAGTTTGACTAGTGACAATGAAATTTTGGTTTGCCAAAAAGTTTCCGAAATCGATTTTGGATTTCACTTTTCATTATTTTGGGGGCTTAAAAATGATGTTTTGGTTGGTCTCTAAAAAAATGATTTGTCAAAGTCGAATTTTAAAAGGCAACTTGCATACAAGTTTGACTAGTGACAATGAAATTTTGGTTTGCCAAAAAGTTTCCGAAATCGATTTTGGATTTCACTTTTCATTATTTTGGGGGCTTAAAAATTATGTTTTGGTTGGTCTCTGAAAAAATGATTTGTCAAAGTCGAATTGTAAAAGGCAACTTGCATACAAGTTTGACTAGTGACAATGAAATTTTGGTTTGCCAAAAAGTTTCCGAAATCGATTTTGGATTTCACTTTTCATTATTTTGGGGGCTTAAAAATGATGTATTGGTTGGTCTCTAAAAAAATGATTTGTCAAAGTCGAGTTTTAAAAGGCAACTTGCATACAAGTTTGACTAGTGACAATGAAATTTTGGTTTGCCAAAAAGTTTCCGAAATCGATTTTGGATTTCACTTTTCATTATTTTGGGGGCTTAAAAATGATGTTTTGGTTGGTCTCTGAAAAAATGATTTGTCAAAGTCGAATTTTAAAAGGCAACTTGCATACAAGTTTGACTAGTGACAATGAAATTTTGGTTTGCCAAAAAGTTTCCGAAATCGATTTTGGATTTCAATTTTCATTATTTTGGTGGCTTAAAAATGATGGTTTGGTTGGTCTCTGAAAAAATGATTTGTCAAAGTCGAATTTTAAAAGGCAACTTGCATACAAGTTTGACTAGTGACAATGAAATTTTGGTTTGCCAAAAAGTTTCCGAAATCGATTTTGGATTTCACTTTTCATTATTTTGGGGGCTTAAAAATGATGTTTTGGTTGGTCTCTGAAAAAATGATTTGTCAAAGTCGAGTTTTAAAAGGCAACTTGCATACAAGTTTGACTAGTGACAATGAAATTTTGGTTTGCCAAAAAGTTTCCGAAATCGATTTTGGATTTCAATTTTCATTATTTTGGTGGCTTAAAAATGATGGTTTGGTTGGTCTCTGAAAAAATGATTTGTCAAAGTCGAATTTTAAAAGGCAACTTGCATACAAGTTTGACTAGTGACAATGAAATTTTGGTTTGCCAAAAAGTTTCCGAAATCGATTTTGGATTTCACTTTTCATTATTTTGGGGGCTTAAAATGATGTATTGGTTGGTCTCTAAAAAAATGATTTGTCAAAGTCGAGTTTTAAAAGGCAACTTGCATACAAGTTTGACTAGTGACAATGAAATTTTGGTTTGCCAAAAAGTTTCCGAAATCGATTTTGGATTTCACTTTTCATTATTTTGGGGGCTTAAAAATGATGTATTGGTTGGTCTCTAAAAAAATGATTTGTCAAAGTCGAATTTTAAAAGGCAACTTGCATACAAGTTTGACTAGTGACAATGAAATTTTGGTTTGCCAAAAAGTTTCCGAAATCGATTTTGGATTTTACTTTTCATTATTTTGGGGGCTTAAAAATGATATTTTGGTTGGTCTCTGAAAAAATGATTTGTCAAAGTCGAATTTTAAAAGGCAACTTGCATACAAGTTTGACTAGTGACAATGAAATCTTGGTTTGCCAAAAAGTTTCCGAAATTGATTTTGGATTTCACTTTTCATTATTTTGGGGGCTTAAAAATGATGTATTGGTTGGTCTCTAAAAAAATGATTTGTCAAAGTCGAGTTTTAAAAGGCAACTTGCATACAAGTTTGACTAGTGACAATGAAATTTTGGTTTGCCAAAAAGTTTCCGAAATCGATTTTGGATTTCACTTTTCATTATTTTGGGGGCTTAAAAATGATGTTTTGGTTGGTCTCTGAAAAAATGATTTGTCAAAGTCGAATTTTAAAAGGCAACTTGCATACAAGTTTGACTAGTGACAATGAAATTTTGGTTTGCCAAAAAGTTTCCGAAATCGATTTTGGATTTCAATTTTCATTATTTTGGTGGCTTAAAAATGATGGTTTGGTTGGTCTCTGAAAAAATGATTTGTCAAAGTCGAATTTTAAAAGGCAACTTGCATACAAGTTTGACTAGTGACAATGAAATTTTGGTTTGCCAAAAAGTTTCCGAAATCGATTTTGGATTTCACTTTTCATTATTTTGGGGGCTTAAAAATGATGTTTTGGTTGGTCTCTGAAAAAATGATTTGTCAAAGTCGAGTTTTAAAAGGCAACTTGCATACAAGTTTGACTAGTGACAATGAAATTTTGGTTTGCCAAAAAGTTTCCGAAATCGATTTTGGATTTCAATTTTCATTATTTTGGTGGCTTAAAAATGATGGTTTGGTTGGTCTCTGAAAAAATGATTTGTCAAAGTCGAATTTTAAAAGGCAACTTGCATACAAGTTTAACTAGTGACAATGAAATTTTGGTTTGCCAAAAAGTTTCCGAAATCGATTTTGGATTTCACTTTTCATTATTTTGGGGGCTTATAATGATGTTTTGGTTGGTCTCTAAAAAAAATGATTTGTCAAAGTCGAGTTTTAAAAGGCAACTTGCATACAAGTTTGACTAGTGACAATGAAATCTTGGTTTGCCAAAAAGTTTCCGAAATCGATTTTGGATTTTACTTTTCATTATTTTGGGGGCTTAAAAATGATATTTTGGTTGGTGTCTGAAAAAATGATTTGTCAAAGTCGAATTTTAAAAGGCAACTTGCATACAAGTTTGACTAGTGACAATGAAATCTTGGTTTGCCAAAAAGTTTCCGAAATCGATTTTGGATTTCACTTTTCATTATTTTGGGGGCTTAAAAATGATGTATTGGTTGGTCTCTAAAAAAATGATTTGTCAAAGTCGAGTTTTAAAAGGCAACTTGCATACAAGTTTGACTAGTGACAATGAAATTTTGGTTTGCCAAAAAGTTTCCGAAATCGATTTTGGATTTCAATTTTCATTATTTTGGTGGCTTAAAAATGATGGTTTGGTTGGTCTCTGAAAAAATGATTTGTCAAAGTCGAATTTTAAAAGGCAACTTGCATACAAGTTTAACTAGTGACAATGAAATTTTGGTTTGCCAAAAAGTTTCCGAAATCGATTTTGGATTTCAATTTTCATTATTTTGGTGGCTTAAAAATGATGGTTTGGTTGGTCTCTGAAAAAATGATTTGTCAAAGTCGAATTTTAAAAGGCAACTTGCATACAAGTTTAACTAGTGACAATGAAATCTTGGTTTGCCAAAAAGTTTCCGAAATCGATTTTGGATTTTACTTTTCATTATTTTGGGGGCTTAAAAATGATATTTTGGTTGGTGTCTGAAAAAATGATTTGTCAAAGTCGAATTTTAAAAGGCAACTTGCATACAAGTTTGACTAGTGACAATGAAATCTTGGTTTGCCAAAAAGTTTCCGAAATCGATTTTGGATTTTACTTTTCATTATTTTGGGGGCTTAAAAATGATATTTTGGTTGGTGTCTGAAAAAATGATTTGTCAAAGTCGAATTTTAAAAGGCAACTTGCATACAAGTTTGACTAGTGACAATGAAATCTTGGTTTGCCAAAAAGTTTCCGAAATCGATTTTGGATTTCAATTTTCATTATTTTGGTGGCTTAAAAATGATGGTTTGGTTGGTCTCTGAAAAAATGATTTGTCAAAGTCGAATTTTAAAAGGCAACTTGCATACAAGTTTAACTAGTGACAATGAAATTTTGGTTTGCCAAAAAGTTTCCGAAATCGATTTTGGATTTCACTTTTCATTATTTTGGGGGCTTATAATGATGTTTTGGTTGGTCTCTAAAAAAAATGATTTGTCAAAGTCGAGTTTTAAAAGGCAACTTGCATACAAGTTTGACTAGTGACAATGAAATCTTGGTTTGCCAAAAAGTTTCCGAAATCGATTTTGGATTTCACTTTTCATTATTTTGGGGGCTTAAAAATGATGTTTTGGTTGGTCTCTAAAAAAATGATTTGTCAAAGTCGAGTGTTAAAAGGCAACTTGCATACAAGTTTGACTAGTGACAATGAAATTTTGGTTTGCCAAAAAGTTTCCGAAATCGATTTTGGATTTCACTTTTCATTATTTTGGGGGCTTAAAAATGATGTATTGGTTGGTCTCTAAAAAAATGATTTGTCAAAGTCGAGTTTTAAAAGGCAACTTGCATACAAGTTTGACTAGTGACAATGAAATTTTGGTTTGCCAAAAAGTTTCCGAAATCGATTTTGGATTTCACTTTTCATTATTTTGGGGGCTTAAAAATGATGTTTTGGTTGGTCTCTGAAAAAATGATTTGTCAAAGTCGAATTTTAAAAGGCAACTTGCATACAAGTTTGACTAGTGACAATGAAATTTTGGTTTGCCAAAAAGTTTCCGAAATCGATTTTGGATTTCAATTTTCATTATTTTGGTGGCTTAAAAATGATGGTTTGGTTGGTCTCTGAAAAAATGATTTGTCAAAGTCGAATTTTAAAAGGCAACTTGCATACAAGTTTGACTAGTGACAATGAAATTTTGGTTTGCCAAAAAGTTTCCGAAATCGATTTTGGATTTCACTTTTCATTATTTTGGGGGCTTAAAAATGATGTTTTGGTTGGTCTCTGAAAAAATGATTTGTCAAAGTCGAGTTTTAAAAGGCAACTTGCATACAAGTTTGACTAATGACAATGAAATTTTGGTTTGCCAAAAAGTTTCCGACATCGATTTTGGTTTTTACTTTTCATTATTCTGGGGGCTTAAAATGATGTTTTGGTTGGTCTCTGAAAAAATGATTTGTTAAAGTCGAGTTTTAAAAGACAATTTGCATACAAGTTTGACTAGTTACATTGAAATTTTGGTTTGCCAAAAAGTTTCCGAAATCGATTTTGGATTTCAATTTTCATTATTTTGGTGGCTTAAAAATGATGGTTTGGTTGGTCTCTGAAAAAATGATTTGTCAAAGTCGAATTTTAAAAGGCAACTTGCATACAAGTTTGACTAGTGACAATGAAATTTTGGTTTGCCAAAAAGTTTCCGAAATCGATTTTGGATTTCACTTTTCATTATTTTGGGGGCTTAAAAATGATGTATTGGTTGGTCTCTAAAAAAATGATTTGTCAAAGTCGAGTTTTAAAAGGCAACTTGCATACAAGTTTGACTAGTGACAATGAAATTTTGGTTTGCCAAAAAGTTTCCGAAATCGATTTTGGATTTCACTTTTCATTATTTTGGGGGCTTAAAAATGATGTATTGGTTGGTCTCTAAAAAAATGATTTGTCAAAGTCGAGTTTTAAAAGGCAACTTGCATACAAGTTTGACTAGTGACAATGAAATTTTGGTTTGCCAAAAAGTTTCCGAAATCGATTTTGGATTTCACTTTTCATTATTTTGGGGGCTTAAAAATGATGTTTTGGTTGGTCTCTGAAAAAATGATTTGTCAAAGTCGAATTTTAAAAGGCAACTTGCATACAAGTTTGACTAGTTACAATGAAATTTTGGTTTGCCAAAAAGTTTCCGAAATCGATTTTGGATTTCAATTTTCATTATTTTGGTGGCTTAAAAATGATGGTTTGGTTGGTCTCTGAAAAAATGATTTGTCAAAGTCGAATTTTAAAAGGCAACTTGCATACAAGTTTGACTAGTGACAATGAAATTTTGGTTTGCCAAAAAGTTTCCGAAATCGATTTTGGATTTCACTTTTCATTATTTTGGGGGCTTAAAAATGATGTTTTGGTTGGTCTCTGAAAAAATGATTTGTCAAAGTCGAGTTTTAAAAGGCAACTTGCATACAAGTTTGACTAATGACAATGAAATTTTGGTTTGCCAAAAAGTTTCCGACATCGATTTTGGTTTTTACTTTTCATTATTCTGGGGGCTTAAAATGATGTTTTGGTTGGTCTCTGAAAAAATGATTTGTTAAAGTCGAGTTTTAAAAGACAATTTGCATACAAGTTTGACTAGTTACATTGAAATTTTGGTTTGCCAAAAAGTTTCCGAAATCGATTTTGGATTTCAATTTTCATTATTTTGGTGGCTTAAAAATGATGGTTTGGTTGGTCTCTGAAAAAATGATTTGTCAAAGTCGAATTTTAAAAGGCAACTTGCATACAAGTTTGACTAGTGACAATGAAATTTTGGTTTGCCAAAAAGTTTCCGAAATCGATTTTGGATTTCACTTTTCATTATTTTGGGGGCTTAAAAATGATGTATTGGTTGGTCTCTAAAAAAATGATTTGTCAAAGTCGAGTTTTAAAAGGCAACTTGCATACAAGTTTGACTAGTGACAATGAAATTTTGGTTTGCCAAAAAGTTTCCGAAATCGATTTTGGATTTCACTTTTCATTATTTTGGGGGCTTAAAAATGATGTATTGGTTGGTCTCTAAAAAAATGATTTGTCAAAGTCGAGTTTTAAAAGGCAACTTGCATACAAGTTTGACTAGTGACAATGAAATTTTGGTTTGCCAAAAAGTTTCCGAAATCGATTTTGGATTTCACTTTTCATTATTTTGGGGGCTTAAAAATGATGTATTGGTTGGTCTCTAAAAAAATGATTTGTCAAAGTCGAGTTTTAAAAGGCAACTTGCATACAAGTTTGACTAGTGACAATGAAATTTTGGTTTGCCAAAAAGTTTCCGAAATCGATTTTGGATTTCACTTTTCATTATTTTGGGGGCTTAAAAATGATGTTTTGGTTGGTCTCTGAAAAAATGATTTGTCAAAGTCGAATTTTAAAAGGCAACTTGCATACAAGTTTGACTAGTGACAATGAAATTTTGGTTTGCCAAAAAGTTTCCGAAATCGATTTTGGATTTCAATTTTCATTATTTTGGTGGCTTAAAAATGATGGTTTGGTTGGTCTCTGAAAAAATGATTTGTCAAAGTCGAATTTTAAAAGGCAACTTGCATACAAGTTTGACTAGTGACAATGAAATTTTGGTTTGCCAAAAAGTTTCCGAAATCGATTTTGGATTTCACTTTTCATTATTTTGGGGGCTTAAAAATGATGTTTTGGTTGGTCTCTGAAAAAATGATTTGTCAAAGTCGAGTTTTAAAAGGCAACTTGCATACAAGTTTGACTAATGACAATGAAATTTTGGTTTGCCAAAAAGTTTCCGACATCGATTTTGGTTTTTACTTTTCATTATTCTGGGGGCTTAAAATGATGTTTTGGTTGGTCTCTGAAAAAATGATTTGTTAAAGTCGAGTTTTAAAAGACAATTTGCATACAAGTTTGACTAGTTACATTGAAATTTTGGTTTGCCAAAAAGTTTCCGAAATCGATTTTGGATTTCAATTTTCATTATTTTGGTGGCTTAAAAATGATGGTTTGGTTGGTCTCTGAAAAAATGATTTGTCAAAGTCGAATTTTAAAAGGCAACTTGCATACAAGTTTGACTAGTGACAATGAAATTTTGGTTTGCCAAAAAGTTTCCGAAATCGATTTTGGATTTCACTTTTCATTATTTTGGGGGCTTAAAAATGATGTATTGGTTGGTCTCTAAAAAAATGATTTGTCAAAGTCGAGTTTTAAAAGGCAACTTGCATACAAGTTTGACTAGTGACAATGAAATTTTGGTTTGCCAAAAAGTTTCCGAAATCGATTTTGGATTTCACTTTTCATTATTTTGGGGGCTTAAAAATGATGTATTGGTTGGTCTCTGAAAAAATGATTTGTCAAAGTCGAGTTTTAAAAGGCAACTTGCATACAAGTTTGACTAGTGACAATGAAATTTTGGTTTGCCAAAAAGTTTCCGAAATCGATTTTGGATTTCACTTTTCATTATTTTGGGGGCTTAAAAATGATGTATTGGTTGGTCTCTAAAAAAATGATTTGTCAAAGTCGAGTTTTAAAAGGCAACTTGCATACAAGTTTGACTAGTGACAATGAAATTTTGGTTTGCCAAAAAGTTTCCGAAATCGATTTTGGATTTCACTTTTCATTATTTTGGGGGCTCAAAAATGATGTTTTGGTTGGTCTCTGAAAACATGATTTGTCACAGTCGAGTTTTAAAAGGCAACTTGCATACAAGTTTGACTAGTGACAATGAAATTTTGGTTTGCCAAAAAGTTTCCGAAATCGATTTTGGATTTCACTTTTCATTATTTTGGGGGCTTAAAAATGATGTTTTGGTTGGTCTCTAAAAAAATGATTTGTCAAAGTCGAATTTTAAAAGGCAACTTGCATACAAGTTTGACTAGTGACAATGAAATTTTGGTTTGCCAAAAAGTTTCCGAAATCGATTTTGGATTTCACTTTTCATTATTTTGGGGGCTTAAAAAGGATGGTTTGGTTGGTCTCTAAAAAAATGATTTGTCAAAGTCGAGTTTTAAAAGGCAACTTGCATACAAGTTTGACTAGTGACAATGAAATTTTGGTTTGCCAAAAAGTTTCCGAAATCGATTTTGGATTTCACTTTTCATTATTTTGGGGGCTCAAAAATGATGTTTTGGTTGGTCTCTGAAAACATGATTTGTCACAGTCGAGTTTTAAAAGGCAACTTGCATACAAGTTTGACTAGTGACAATGAAATCTTGGTTTGCCAAAAAGTTTCCGAAATCGATTTTGGATTTCACTTTTCATTATTTTGGGGGCTTAAAAATGATGTTTTGGTTGGTCTCTAAAAATATGATTTGTCAAAGTCGAATTTTAAAAGGCAACTTGCATACAAGTTTGACTAGTGACAATGAAATTTTGGTTTGCCAAAAAGTTTCCGAAATCGATTTTGGATTTCACTTTTCATTATTTTGGGGGCTTAAAAATGATGTATTGGTTGGTCTCTAAAAAAATGATTTGTCAAAGTCGAGTTTTAAAAGGCAACTTGCATACAAGTTTGACTAGTGACAATGAAATTTTGGTTTGCCAAAAAGTTTCCGAAATCGATTTTGGATTTCACTTTTCATTATTTTGGGGGCTTAAAAATGATGTTTTGGTTGGTCTCTGAAAAAATGATTTGTCAAAGTCGAATTTTAAAAGGCAACTTGCATACAAGTTTGACTAGTGACAATGAAATTTTGGTTTGCCAAAAAGTTTCCGAAATCGATTTTGGATTTCAATTTTCATTATTTTGGTGGCTTAAAAATGATGGTTTGGTTGGTCTCTGAAAAAATGATTTGTCAAAGTCGAGTTTTAAAAGGCAACTTGCATACAAGTTTGACTAGTTACTTTGAAATTTTGGTTTGCTAAAAAGTTTCTCAAATCGATCTTGGATTTCACTTTTCATTATTTTGGGGGCTCAAAAATGATGTTTTCGTTGGTCTCTGAAAAAATGATTTGTCAAGGTCGAATTTTAAAAGGCAACTTGCATACAAGTTTGACTAGTGACAATGAAATTTTGGTTTGCCAAAAAGTTTCCGAAATCGATTTTGGATTTCACTTTTCATTATTTTGGGGGCTTAAAAATGATGTTTTGGTTGGTCTCTGAAAAAATGATTTGTCAAAGTCGAGATTTAAAAGGCAGCTTGCATACAAGTTTGACTAGTGACAATGAAATTTTTTTTTGCCAAAAAGTTTCCGAAATTGATTTTGGATTCCATTTTTCATTATTTTGGGGGCTCAAAAATGATGTTTTGGTTGGTCTCTGAAAAAATGATTTGTCAAAGTCGAGTTTTAAAAGGCAGCTTGCAAACAAGTTTGACTAGTGACAATGAAATTTTGGTTTGCCAAAAAGTTTCCGAAATCGATTTTGGATTTCACTTTTCATTATTTTGGGGGGCTTAAAAATGATGTTTTGGTTGGTCTCTGAAAAAATGATTTGTCAAAGTCGAGTTTTAAAAGGCAACTTGCATACAAGTTTGACTAGTGACAATGAAATTTTGGTTTGCCAAAAAGTTTCCGAAATCGATTTTGGATTTTACTTTTCATTATCTTGGGGGCTTAAAAATGATGTTTTGGTTGGTCTCTGAAAAAATGATATGTCAAAGTCGAGTTTTAAAAGGCAACTTGCATACAAGTTTGACTAGTGACAATGAAATTTTGGTTTGCCAAAAAGTTTCCGAAATCGATTTTAAATTTCACTTTTCATTATTTTGGGGGCTTAAAAATGATGTTTTGGTTGGTCTCTGAAAAAATGATTTGTCAAAGTCGAGATTTAAAAGGCAACTTGCATACAAGTTTGACTAGTGACAATGAAATTTTGGATTGCCAAAAAGTTTCCGAAATTGATTTTGGATTCCATTTTTCATTATTTTGGGGGCTTAAAAATGATGTTTTGGTTGGTCTCTGAAAAAATGATTTGTCAAAGTCGAGTTTTAAAAGGCAACTTGCATACAAGTTTGACTAGTGACAATGAAATTTTGGTTTGCCAAAAAGTTTCCGAAATCGATTTTGGATTTCACTTTTCATTATTTTGGGGGCTTAAAAATGATGTTTTCGTTGGTCTCTGAAAAAATGATTTGTCAAGGTCGAATTTTAAAAGGCAACTTGCATACAAGTTTGACTAGTGACAATGAAATTTTGGTTTGCCAAAAAGTTTCCGAAATCGATTTTGGATTTCACTTTTCATTATTTTGGGGGCTTAAAAATGATGTTTTGGTTGGTCTCTGAAAAAATGATTTGTCAAAGTCGAGTTTTAAAAGGCAACTTGCATACAAGTTTGACTAGTGACAATGAAATTTTGGATTGCCAAAAAGTTTCCGAAATCGATTTTGGATTCCATTTTTCATTATTTTGGGGGCTTAAAAATGATGTTTTGGTTGGTCTCTGAAAAAATGATTTGTCAAAGTCGAGTTTTAAAAGGCAACTTGCATACAAGTTTGACTAGTTACTTTGAAATTTTGGTTTGCTAAAAAGTTTCTCAAATCGATCTTGGATTTCACTTTTCATTATTTTGGGGGCTCAAAAATGATGTTTTCGTTGGTCTCTGAAAAAATGATTTGTCAAGGTCGAATTTTAAAAGGCAACTTGCATACAAGTTTGACTAGTGACAATGAAATTTTGGTTTGCCAAAAAGTTTCCGAAATCGATTTTGGATTTTACTTTTCATTATCTTGGGGGCTTAAAAATGATGTTTTGGTTGGTCTCTGAAAAAATGATATGTCAAAGTCGAGTTTTAAAAGGCAACTTGCATACAAGTTTGACTAGTGACAATGAAATTTTGGATTGCCAAAAAGTTTCCGAAATCGATTTTGGATTTCACTTTTCATTATTTTGGGGGCTTAAAAATGATGTTTTGGTTGGTCTCTGAAAAAATGATTTGTCAAAGTCGAGATTTAAAAGGCAACTTGCATACAAGTTTGACTAGTGACAATGAAATTTTGGTTTGCCAAAAAGTTTCCGAAATCGATTTTGGATTTCACTTTTCATTATTTTGGGAGCTCAAAAATGATGTTTTGGTTGGTCTCTGAAAAAATGATTTGTCAAAGTCGAGTTTTAAAAGGCAACTTGCATACAAGTTTGACTAGTTACTTTGAAATTTTGGTTTGCTAAAAAGTTTCTCAAATCGATCTTGGATTTCACTTTTCATTATTTTGGGGGCTCAAAAATGATGTTTTCGTTGGTCTCTGAAAAAATGATTTGTCAAAGTCGAGTTTTAAAAGGCAACTTGCATACAAGTTTGACTAGTTACTTTGAAATTTTGGTTTGCCAAAAAGTTTCCGAAATTGATTTTGGATTCCATTTTTCATTATTTTGGGGGCTTAAAAATGATGTTTTGGTTGGTCTCTGAAAAAATGATTTGTCATAGTCGAGATTTAAAAGGCAACTTGCATACAAGTTTGACTAGTGACAATGATATTTTGGTTTGCCAAAAAGTTTCCGAAATCGATTTTGGATTTCACTTTTCATTATTTTGGGGGCTCAAAAATGATGTTTTTGTTGGTCTCTGAAAAAATGATTTGTCAAAGTCGAGTTTTAAAAGGCAACTTGCATACAAGTTTGACTAGTGACAATTAAATTGTGGATTGCCAAAAAGTTTCCGAAATCGATCGTGGATTGCACTTTTCATTATTTTGGGGGCTCAAAAATGATGTTTTGGTTGGTCTCTGAAAAAATGATTTGTCAAGGTCGAATTTTAAAAGGCAACTTGCATACAAGTTTGACTAGTGACAATGAAATTTTGGTTTGCCAAAAAGTTTCCGAAATTGATTTTGGATTCCATTTTTCATTATTTTGGGGGCTTAAAAATGATGTTTTGGTTGGTCTCTGAAAAAATGATTTGTCAAAGTCGAGATTTAAAAGGCAACTTGCATACAAGTTTGACTAGTGACAATGAAATTTTGGTTTGCCAAAAAGTTTCCGAAATCGATTTTGGATTTCACTTTTCATTATTTTGGGAGCTCAAAAATGATGTTTTGGTTGGTCTCTGAAAAAATGATTTGTCAAAGTCGAGTTTTAAAAGGCAACTTGCATACAAGTTTGACTAGTTACTTTGAAATTTTGGTTTGCTAAAAAGTTTCTCAAATCGATCTTGGATTTCACTTTTCATTATTTTGGGGGCTCAAAAATGATGTTTTCGTTGGTCTCTGAAAAAATGATTTGTCAAAGTCGAGTTTTAAAAGGCAACTTGCAAACAAGTTTGACTAGTGACAATGAAGTTTTGGTTTGCCAAAAAGTTTCCGAAATCGATTTTGGATTTCACTTTTCATTATTTTGGGAGCTCAAAAATGATGTTTTGGTTGGTCTCTGAAAAAATGATTTGTCAAAGTCGAGTTTTAAAAGGCAACTTGCATACAAGTTTGACTAGTTACTTTGAAATTTTGGTTTGCTAAAAAAATTCTCAAATCGATCTTGGATTCCACTTTTCATTATTTTGGGGGCTCAAAAATGATGTTTTCGTTGGTCTCTGAAAAAATGATTTGTCAAGGTCGAATTTTAAAAGGCAACTTGCATACAAGTTTGACTAGTGACAATGAAATTTTGGTTTGCCAAAAAGTTTCCGAAATCGATTTTGGATTCCATTTTTCATTATTTTGGGGGCTTAAAAATGATGTTTTGGTTGGTCTCTGAAAAAATGATTTGTCAAAGTCGAGTTTTAAAAGGCAACTTGCATACAAGTTTGACTAGTTACTTTGAAATTTTGGTTTGCTAAAAAGTTTCTCAAATCGATCTTGGATTTCACTTTTCATTATTTTGGGGGCTCAAAAATGATGTTTTCGTTGGTCTCTGAAAAAATGATTTGTCAAAGTCGAGTTTTAAAAGGCAACTTGCATACAAGTTTGACTAGTGACAATGACATTTTGGTTTGCCAAAAAGTTTCCGAAATCGATTTTGGATTTCACTTTTCATTATTTTGGGGGCTTAAAAATGATGTTTTGGTTGGTCTCTGAAGAACTGATTTGTCAAAGTCGAGTTTTAAAAGGCAACTTGCATACAAGTTTGACTAGTGACAATGACATTTTGGTTTGCCAAAAAGTTTCCGAAATCGATTTTGGATTTCATTTTTCATTATTTTGGGGGCTTAAAAATGATGTTTTGGTTGGTCTCCGAAAAAATGATTTGTCAAAGTCTAGTTTTAAAAGGCAACTTGCATACAAGTTTGACTAGTGACAATGAAATTTTGGTTTGCCAAAAAGTTTCCGAAATCGATTTTGGATTTCACTTTTCATTATTTTGGGTGCTTAAAAATGATGTTTTGGTTGGTCTCTGAAAAAATGATTTGTCAAAGTCGAGTTTTAAAAGGCAACTTGCATACAAGTTTGACTAGTTACTTTGAAATTTTGGTTTGCTAAAAAAATTCTCAAATCGATCTTGGATTCCACTTTTCATTATTTTGGGGGCTCAAAAATGATGTTTTCGTTGGTCTCTGAAAAAATGATTTGTCAAGGTCGAATTTTAAAAGGCAACTTGCATACAAGTTTGACTAGTGACAATGAAATTTTGGTTTGCCAAAAAGTTTCCGAAATCGATTTTGGATTCCATTTTTCATTATTTTGGGGGCTTAAAAATGATGTTTTGGTTGGTCTCTGAAAAAATGATTTGTCAAAGTCGAGTTTTAAAAGGCAACTTGCATACAAGTTTGACTAGTTACTTTGAAATTTTGGTTTGCTAAAAAGTTTCTCAAATCGATCTTGGATTTCACTTTTCATTATTTTGGGGGCTCAAAAATGATGTTTTCGTTGGTCTCTGAAAAAATGATTTGTCAAAGTCGAGTTTTAAAAGGCAACTTGCATACAAGTTTGACTAGTGACAATGACATTTTGGTTTGCCAAAAAGTTTCCGAAATCGATTTTGGATTTCACTTTTCATTATTTTGGGGGCTTAAAAATGATGTTTTGGTTGGTCTCTGAAGAACTGATTTGTCAAAGTCGAGTTTTAAAAGGCAACTTGCATACAAGTTTGACTAGTGACAATGACATTTTGGTTTGCCAAAAAGTTTCCGAAATCGATTTTGGATTTCATTTTTCATTATTTTGGGGGCTTAAAAATGATGTTTTGGTTGGTCTCCGAAAAAATGATTTGTCAAAGTCGAGTTTTAAAAGGCAACTTGCATACAAGTTTGACTAGTTACTTTGAAATTTTGGTTTGCTAAAAAGTTTCTCAAATCGATCTTGGATTTCACTTTTCATTATTTTGGGGGCTCAAAAATGATGTTTTCGTTGGTCTCTGAAAAAATGATTTGTCAAAGTCGAGTTTTAAAAGGCAACTTGCATACAAGTTTGACTAGTGACAATGACATTTTGGTTTGCCAAAAAGTTTCCGAAATCGATTTTGGATTTCACTTTTCATTATTTTGGGGGCTCAAAAATGATGTTTTCGTTGGTCTCTGAAAAAATGATTTGTCAAGGTCGAATTTTAAAAGGCAACTTGCATACAAGTTTGACTAGTGACAATGAAATTTTGGTTTGCCAAAAAGCTTCCGAAATCGATTTTGGATTTCACTTTTCATTATTTTGGGAGCTCAAAAATGATGTTTTGGTTGGTCTCTGAAAAAATGATTTGTCAAAGTCGAGTTTTAAAAGGCAACTTGCATACAAGTTTGACTAGTTACTTTGAAATTTTGGTTTGCTAAAAAAATTCTCAAATCGATCTTGGATTCCACTTTTCATTATTTTGGGGGCTCAAAAATGATGTTTTCGTTGGTCTCTGAAAAAATGATTTGTCAAGGTCGAATTTTAAAAGGCAACTTGCATACAAGTTTGACTAGTGACAATGAAATTTTGGTTTGCCAAAAAGTTTCCGAAATCGATTTTGGATTCCATTTTTCATTATTTTGGGGGCTTAAAAATGATGTTTTGGTTGGTCTCTGAAGAACTGATTTGTCAAAGTCGAGTTTTAAAAGGCAACTTGCATACAAGTTTGACTAGTGACAATGACATTTTGGTTTGCCAAAAAGTTTCCGAAATCGATTTTGGATTTCACTTTTCATTATTTTGGGGGCTTAAAAATGATGTTTTGGTTGGTCTCTGAAAAAATGATTTGTCAAAGTCGAGATTTAAAAGGCAACTTGCATACAAGTTTGACTAGTGACAATGAAATTTTGGTTTGCCAAAAAGTTTCCGAAATCGATTTTGGATTTCACTTTTCATTATTTTGGGAGCTCAAAAATGATGTTTTGGTTGGTCTCTGAAAAAATGATTTGTCAAAGTCGAGTTTTAAAAGGCAACTTGCATACAAGTTTGACTAGTTACTTTGAAATTTTGGTTTGCTAAAAAAATTCTCAAATCGATCTTGGATTCCACTTTTCATTATTTTGGGGGCTCAAAAATGATGTTTTCGTTGGTCTCTGAAAAAATGATTTGTCAAAGTCGAGTTTTAAAAGGCAACTTGCATACAAGTTTGACTAGTGACAATGACATTTTGGTTTGCCAAAAAGTTTCCGAAATCGATTTTGGATTTCACTTTTCATTATTTTGGGGGCTTAAAAATGATGTTTTGGTTGGTCTCTGAAGAACTGATTTGTCAAAGTCGAGTTTTAAAAGGCAACTTGCATACAAGTTTGACTAGTGACAATGAAATTTTGGTTTGCCAAAAAGTTTCCGAAATCGATTTTGGATTCCATTTTTCATTATTTTGGGGGCTTAAAAATGATGTTTTGGTTGGTCTCTGAAGAACTGATTTGTCAAAGTCGAGTTTTAAAAGGCAACTTGCATACAAGTTTGACTAGTGACAATGACATTTTGGTTTGCCAAAAAGTTTCCGAAATCGATTTTGGATTTCACTTTTCATTATTTTGGGGGCTTAAAAATGATGTTTTGGTTGGTCTCTGAAAAAATGATTTGTCAAAGTCGAGATTTAAAAGGCAACTTGCATACAAGTTTGACTAGTGACAATGAAATTTTGGTTTGCCAAAAAGTTTCCGAAATCGATTTTGGATTTCACTTTTCATTATTTTGGGAGCTCAAAAATGATGTTTTGGTTGGTCTCTGAAAAAATGATTTGTCAAAGTCGAGTTTTAAAAGGCAACTTGCATACAAGTTTGACTAGTTACTTTGAAATTTTGGTTTGCTAAAAAGTTTCTCAAATCGATCTTGGATTTCACTTTTCATTATTTTGGGGGCTCAAAAATGATGTTTTCGTTGGTCTCTGAAAAAATGATTTGTCAAAGTCGAGTTTTAAAAGGCAACTTGCATACAAGTTTGACTAGTGACAATGACATTTTGGTTTGCCAAAAAGTTTCCGAAATCGATTTTGGATTTCACTTTTCATTATTTTGGGGGCTTAAAAATGATGTTTTGGTTGGTCTCTGAAGAACTGATTTGTCAAAGTCGAGTTTTAAAAGGCAACTTGCATACAAGTTTGACTAGTGACAATGACATTTTGGTTTGCCAAAAAGTTTCCGAAATCGATTTTGGATTTCATTTTTCATTATTTTGGGGGCTTAAAAATGATGTTTTGGTTGGTCTCCGAAAAAATGATTTGTCAAAGTCGAGTTTTAAAAGGCAACTTGCATACAAGTTTGACTAGTTACTTTGAAATTTTGGTTTGCTAAAAAGTTTCTCAAATCGATCTTGGATTTCACTTTTCATTATTTTGGGGGCTCAAAAATGATGTTTTCGTTGGTCTCTGAAAAAATGATTTGTCAAAGTCGAGTTTTAAAAGGCAACTTGCATACAAGTTTGACTAGTGACAATGACATTTTGGTTTGCCAAAAAGTTTCCGAAATCGATTTTGGATTTCACTTTTCATTATTTTGGGGGCTCAAAAATGATGTTTTCGTTGGTCTCTGAAAAAATGATTTGTCAAGGTCGAATTTTAAAAGGCAACTTGCATACAAGTTTGACTAGTGACAATGAAATTTTGGTGTGCCAAAAAGCTTCCGAAATCGATTTTGGATTTCACTTTTCATTATTTTGGGAGCTCAAAAATGATGTTTTGGTTGGTCTCTGAAAAAATGATTTGTCAAAGTCGAGTTTTAAAAGGCAACTTGCATACAAGTTTGACTAGTTACTTTGAAATTTTGGTTTGCTAAAAAGTTTCTCAAATCGATCTTGGATTTCACTTTTCATTATTTTGGGGGCTCAAAAATGATGTTTTCGTTGGTCTCTGAAAAAATGATTTGTCAAAGTCGAGTTTTAAAAGGCAACTTGCATACAAGTTTGACTAGTGACAATGACATTTTGGTTTGCCAAAAAGTTTCCGAAATCGATTTTGGATTTCACTTTTCATTATTTTGGGGGCTCAAAAATGATGTTTTCGTTGGTCTCTGAAAAAATGATTTGTCAAGGTCGAATTTTAAAAGGCAACTTGCATACAAGTTTGACTAGTGACAATGAAATTTTGGTTTGCCAAAAAGCTTCCGAAATCGATTTTGGATTTCACTTTTCATTATTTTGGGAGCTCAAAAATGATGTTTTGGTTGGTCTCTGAAAAAATGATTTGTCAAAGTCGAGTTTTAAAAGGCAACTTGCATACAAGTTTGACTAGTTACTTTGAAATTTTGGTTTGCTAAAAAAATTCTCAAATCGATCTTGGATTCCACTTTTCATTATTTTGGGGGCTCAAAAATGATGTTTTCGTTGGTCTCTGAAAAAATGATTTGTCAAGGTCGAATTTTAAAAGGCAACTTGCATACAAGTTTGACTAGTGACAATGAAATTTTGGTTTGCCAAAAAGTTTCCGAAATCGATTTTGGATTCCATTTTTCATTATTTTGGGGGCTTAAAAATGATGTTTTGGTTGGTCTCTGAAGAACTGATTTGTCAAAGTCGAGTTTTAAAAGGCAACTTGCATACAAGTTTGACTAGTGACAATGACATTTTGGTTTGCCAAAAAGTTTCCGAAATCGATTTTGGATTTCACTTTTCATTATTTTGGGGGCTTAAAAATGATGTTTTGGTTGGTCTCTGAAAAAATGATTTGTCAAAGTCGAGATTTAAAAGGCAACTTGCATACAAGTTTGACTAGTGACAATGAAATTTTGGTTTGCCAAAAAGTTTCCGAAATCGATTTTGGATTTCACTTTTCATTATTTTGGGAGCTCAAAAATGATGTTTTGGTTGGTCTCTGAAAAAATGATTTGTCAAAGTCGAGTTTTAAAAGGCAACTTGCATACAAGTTTGACTAGTTACTTTGAAATTTTGGTTTGCTAAAAAAATTCTCAAATCGATCTTGGATTCCACTTTTCATTATTTTGGGGGCTCAAAAATGATGTTTTCGTTGGTCTCTGAAAAAATGATTTGTCAAAGTCGAGTTTTAAAAGGCAACTTGCATACAAGTTTGACTAGTGACAATGACATTTTGGTTTGCCAAAAAGTTTCCGAAATCGATTTTGGATTTCACTTTTCATTATTTTGGGGGCTTAAAAATGATGTTTTGGTTGGTCTCTGAAGAACTGATTTGTCAAAGTCGAGTTTTAAAAGGCAACTTGCATACAAGTTTGACTAGTGACAATGAAATTTTGGTTTGCCAAAAAGTTTCCGAAATCGATTTTGGATTCCATTTTTCATTATTTTGGGGGCTTAAAAATGATGTTTTGGTTGGTCTCTGAAGAACTGATTTGTCAAAGTCGAGTTTTAAAAGGCAACTTGCATACAAGTTTGACTAGTGACAATGAAATTTTGGTTTGCCAAAAAGTTTCCGAAATCGATTTTGGATTTCACTTTTCATTATTTTGGGGGCTTAAAAATGATGTTTTGGTTGGTCTCTAAAAAAATGATTTGTCAAAGTCGAGATTTAAAAGGCAACTTGCATACAAGTTTGACTAGTGACAATGAAATTTTGGTTTGCCAAAAAGTTTCCGAAATCGATTTTGGATTTCACTTTTCATTATTTTGGGAGCTCAAAAATGATGTTTTGGTTGGTCTCTGAAAAAATGATTTGTCAAAGTCGAGTTTTAAAAGGCAACTTGCATACAAGTTTGACTAGTTACTTTGAAATTTTGGTTTGCTAAAAAGTTTCTCAAATCGATCTTGGATTTCACTTTTCATTATTTTGGGGGCTCAAAAATGATGTTTTCGTTGGTCTCTGAAAAAATGATTTGTCAAAGTCGAGTTTTAAAAGGCAACTTGCATACAAGTTTGACTAGTGACAATGACATTTTGGTTTGCCAAAAAGTTTCCGAAATCGATTTTGGATTTCACTTTTCATTATTTTGGGGGCTTAAAAATGATGTTTTGGTTGGTCTCTGAAGAACTGATTTGTCAAAGTCGAGTTTTAAAAGGCAACTTGCATACAAGTTTGACTAGTGACAATGACATTTTGGTTTGCCAAAAAGTTTCCGAAATCGATTTTGGATTTCATTTTTCATTATTTTGGGGGCTTAAAAATGATGTTTTGGTTGGTCTCCGAAAAAATGATTTGTCAAAGTCGAGTTTTAAAAGGCAACTTGCATACAAGTTTGACTAGTTACTTTGAAATTTTGGTTTGCTAAAAAGTTTCTCAAATCGATCTTGGATTTCACTTTTCATTATTTTGGGGGCTCAAAAATGATGTTTTCGTTGGTCTCTGAAAAAATGATTTGTCAAAGTCGAGTTTTAAAAGGCAACTTGCATACAAGTTTGACTAGTGACAATGACATTTTGGTTTGCCAAAAAGTTTCCGAAATCGATTTTGGATTTCACTTTTCATTATTTTGGGGGCTCAAAAATGATGTTTTCGTTGGTCTCTGAAAAAATGATTTGTCAAGGTCGAATTTTAAAAGGCAACTTGCATACAAGTTTGACTAGTGACAATGAAATTTTGGTTTGCCAAAAAGCTTCCGAAATCGATTTTGGATTTCACTTTTCATTATTTTGGGAGCTCAAAAATGATGTTTTGGTTGGTCTCTGAAAAAATGATTTGTCAAAGTCGAGTTTTAAAAGGCAACTTGCATACAAGTTTGACTAGTTACTTTGAAATTTTGGTTTGCTAAAAAAATTCTCAAATCGATCTTGGATTCCACTTTTCATTATTTTGGGGGCTCAAAAATGATGTTTTCGTTGGTCTCTGAAAAAATGATTTGTCAAGGTCGAATTTTAAAAGGCAACTTGCATACAAGTTTGACTAGTGACAATGAAATTTTGGTTTGCCAAAAAGTTTCCGAAATCGATTTTGGATTCCATTTTTCATTATTTTGGGGGCTTAAAAATGATGTTTTGGTTGGTCTCTGAAGAACTGATTTGTCAAAGTCGAGTTTTAAAAGGCAACTTGCATACAAGTTTGACTAGTGACAATGACATTTTGGTTTGCCAAAAAGTTTCCGAAATCGATTTTGGATTTCACTTTTCATTATTTTGGGGGCTTAAAAATGATGTTTTGGTTGGTCTCTGAAAAAATGATTTGTCAAAGTCGAGATTTAAAAGGCAACTTGCATACAAGTTTGACTAGTGACAATGAAATTTTGGTTTGCCAAAAAGTTTCCGAAATCGATTTTGGATTTCACTTTTCATTATTTTGGGAGCTCAAAAATGATGTTTTGGTTGGTCTCTGAAAAAATGATTTGTCAAAGTCGAGTTTTAAAAGGCAACTTGCATACAAGTTTGACTAGTTACTTTGAAATTTTGGTTTGCTAAAAAAATTCTCAAATCGATCTTGGATTCCACTTTTCATTATTTTGGGGGCTCAAAAATGATGTTTTCGTTGGTCTCTGAAAAAATGATTTGTCAAGGTCGAATTTTAAAAGGCAACTTGCATACAAGTTTGACTAGTGACAATGAAATTTTGGTTTGCCAAAAAGTTTCCGAAATCGATTTTGGATTCCATTTTTCATTATTTTGGGGGCTTAAAAATGATGTTTTGGTTGGTCTCTGAAAAAATGATTTGTCAAAGTCGAGTTTTAAAAGGCAACTTGCATACAAGTTTGACTAGTTACTTTGAAATTTTGGTTTGCTAAAAAGTTTCTCAAATCGATCTTGGATTTCACTTTTCATTATTTTGGGGGCTCAAAAATGATGTTTTCGTTGGTCTCTGAAAAAATGATTTGTCAAAGTCGAGTTTTAAAAGGCAACTTGCATACAAGTTTGACTAGTGACAATGACATTTTGGTTTGCCAAAAAGTTTCCGAAATCGATTTTGGATTTCACTTTTCATTATTTTGGGGGCTTAAAAATGATGTTTTGGTTGGTCTCTGAAAAAATGATTTGTCAAAGTCGAGTTTTAAAAGGCAACTTGCATACAAGTTTGACTAGTGACAATGACATTTTGGTTTGCCAAAAAGTTTCCGAAATCGATTTTGGATTTCACTTTTCATTATTTTGGGGGCTTAAAAATGATGTTTTGGTTGGTCTCCGAAAAAATGATTTGTCAAAGTCGAGTTTTAAAAGGCAACTTGCATACAAGTTTGACTAGTGACAATGAAATTTTGGTTTGCCAAAAAGTTTCCGAAATCGATTTTGGATTTCACTTTTCATTATTTTGGGTGCTTAAAAATGATGTTTTGGTTGGTCTCTGAAAAAATGATTTGTCAAAGTCGAGTTTTAAAAGGCAACTTGCATACAAGTTTGACTAGTGACAATGACATTTTGGTTTGCCAAAAAGTTTCCGAAATCGATCGTGGATTGCACTTTTCATGATTTTGGGGGCTTAAAAATGATGTTTTGGTTGGTCTCTGAAAAAATGATTTGTCAAAGTCGAGATTTAAAAGGCAACTTGCATACAAGTTTGACTAGTGACAATGAAATTTTGGATTGCCAAAAAGTTTCCGAAATTGATTTTGGATTCCATTTTTCATTATTTTGGGAGCTCAAAAATGATGTTTTGGTTGGTCTCTGAAAAAATGATTTGTCAAAGTCGAGTTTTAAAAGGCAACTTGCATACAAGTTTGACTAGTTACTTTGAAATTTTGGTTTGCTAAAAAGTTTCTCAAATCGATCTTGGATTTCACTTTTCATTATTTTGGGGGCTCAAAAATGATGTTTTCGTTGGTCTCTGAAAAAATGATTTGTCAAGGTCGAATTTTAAAAGGCAACTTGCATACAAGTTTGACTAGTGACAATGAAATTTTGGTTTGCCAAAAAGTTTCCGAAATCGATTTTGGATTTCACTTTTCATTATTTTGGGGGCTTAAAAATGATGTTTTGGTTGGTCTCTGAAAAAATGATTTGTCAAAGTCGAGATTTAAAAGGCAACTTGCATACAAGTTTGACTAGTGACAATGAAATTTTGGTTTGCCAAAAAGTTTCCGAAATCGATTTTGGATTGCACTTTTCATTATTTTGGGAGCTCAAAAATGATGTTTTGGTTGGTCTCTGAAAAAATGATTTGTCAAAGTCGAGTTTTAAAAGGCAACTTGCATACAAGTTTGACTAGTTACTTTGAAATTTTGGTTTGCTAAAAAGTTTCTCAAATCGATCTTGGATTCCACTTTTCATTATTTTGGGGGCTCAAAAATGATGTTTTCGTTGGTCTCTGAAAAAATGATTTGTCAAAGTCGAGTTTTAAAAGGCAACTTGCATACAAGTTTGACTAGTGACAATGAAATTTTGGATTGCCAAAAAGTTTCCGAAATTGATTTTGGATTCCATTTTTCATTATTTTGGGGGCTTAAAAATGATGTTTTGGTTGGTCTCTGAAAAAATGATTTGTCAAAGTCGAGTTTTAAAAGGCAACTTGCATACAAGTTTGACTAGTTACTTTGAAATTTTGGTTTGCTAAAAAGTTTCTCAAATCGATCTTGGATTTCACTTTTCATTATTTTGGGGGCTCAAAAATGATGTTTTCGTTGGTCTCTGAAAAAATGATTTGTCAAGGTCGAATTTTAAAAGGCAACTTGCATACAAGTTTGACTAGTGACAATGAAATTTTGGTTTGCCAAAAAGTTTCCGAAATCGATTTTGGATTTCACTTTTCATTATTTTGGGGGCTTAAAAATGATGTTTTGGTTGGTCTCTGAAAAAATGATTTGTCAAAGTCGAGTTTTAAAAGGCAACTTGCATACAAGTTTGACTAGTGACAATGAAATTTTGGTTTGCCAAAAAGTTTCCGAAATCGATTTTGGATTTCACTTTTCATTATTTTGGGAGCTCAAAAATGATGTTTTGGTTGGTCTCTGAAAAAATGATTTGTCAAAGTCGAGTTTTAAAAGGCAACTTGCATACAAGTTTGACTAGTGACAATGAAATTTTGGTTTGCCAAAAAGTTTCCGAAATCGATTTTGGATTTTACTTTTCATTATTTTGGGGGCTTAAAAATGATGTTTTGGTTGGTCTCTGAAAAAATGATTTGTCAAAGTCGAGATTTAAAAGGCAACTTGCATACAAGTTTGACTAGTGACAATGAAATTTTGGATTGCCAAAAAGTTTCCGAAATTGATTTTGGATTCCATTTTTCATTATTTTGGGGGCTTAAAAATGATGTTTTGGTTGGTCTCTGAAAAAATGATTTGTCAAAGTCGAGTTTTAAAAGGCAACTTGCATACAAGTTTGACTAGTGACAATGAAATTTTGGTTTGCCAAAAAGTTTCCGAAATCGATTTTGGATTTCACTTTTCATTATTTTGGGAGCTCAAAAATGATGTTTTGGTTGGTCTCTGAAAAAATGATTTGTCAAAGTCGAGTTTTAAAAGGCAACTTGCATACAAGTTTGACTAGTGACAATGAAATTTTGGATTGCCAAAAAGTTTCCGAAATTGATTTTGGATTCCATTTTTCATTATTTTGGGGGCTCAAAAATGATGTTTTGGTTGGTCTCTGAAAAAATGATTTGTCAAAGTCGAGTTTTAAAAGGCAACTTGCATACAAGTTTGACTAGTGACAATGAAATTTTGGTTTGCCAAAAAGTTTCCGAAATCGATTTTGGATTTCACTTTTCATTATTTTGGGAGCTCAAAAATGATGTTTTGGTTGGTCTCTGAAAAAATGATTTGTCAAAGTCGAGTTTTAAAAGGCAACTTGCATACAAGTTTGACTAGTGACAATGAAATTTTGGTTTGCCAAAAAGTTTCCGAAATCGATTTTGGATTTTACTTTTCATTATTTTGGGGGCTTAAAAATGATGTTTTGGTTGGTCTCTGAAAAAATGATTTGTCAAAGTCGAGTTTTAAAAGGCAACTTGCATACAAGTTTGACTAGTGACAATGAAATTTTGG
Organism: Anopheles marshallii; assembly: GCF_943734725.1. Lineage (NCBI taxonomy): Eukaryota > Metazoa > Arthropoda > Insecta > Diptera > Culicidae > Anopheles > Anopheles marshallii. The sequence goes on along the minus strand of NW_026525680.1, from coordinate 40,809 downwards.
ATTGCCAAAAAGTTTCCGAAATTGATTTTGGATTCCATTTTTCATTATTTTGGGGGCTCAAAAATGATGTTTTGGTTGGTCTCTGAAAAAATGATTTGTCAAAGTCGAGTTTTAAAAGGCAACTTGCATACAAGTTTGACTAGTGACAATGAAATTTTGGTTTGCCAAAAAGTTTCCGAAATCGATATTTTATTTTACTTTTCATTATTTTGCGGGCTCAAAAATGATGTTTTGGTTGGTCTCTGAAAAAATGATTTGTCAAAGTCGAGTTTTAAAAGGCAACTTGCATACAAGTTTGACTAGTGACAATGAAATTTTGGTTTGCTAAAAAGTTTCCGAAATTGATTTTGGATTCCATTTTTCATTATTTTGGGGGCTCAAAAATGATGTTTTGGTTGGTCTCTGAAAAAATGATTTGTCAAAGTCGAGTTTTAAAAGGCAACTTGCATACAAGTTTGACTAGTGACAATGAAATTTTGGTTTGCCAAAAAGTTTCCGAAATCGATTTTGGATTTTACTTTTCATTATTTTGGGGGCTTAAAAATGATGTTTTGGTTGGTCTCTGAAAAAATGATTTGTCAAAGTCGAGTTTTAAAAGGCAACTTGCATACAAGTTTGACTAGTGACAATGAAATTTTGGTTTGCCAAAAAGTTTCCGAAATCGATTTTGGATTTTACTTTTCATTATTTTGGGGGCTTAAAAATGATGTTTTGGTTGGTCTCTGAAAAAATGATTTGTCAAAGTCGAGTTTTAAAAGGCAACTTGCATACAAGTTTGACTAGTGACAATGAAATTTTGGATTGCCAAAAAGTTTCCGAAAACGATTTTGGATCGAACTTTTCATTATTTTGGGGGCTTAAAAATGACGGTTTGGTTGGTCTCTGAAAAAATGATTTGTCAAAGTCGAGTTTTAAAAGGCAACTTGCATACAAGTTTGACTAGTGACAATGCAATTTTGGTTTGCCAAAAAGTTTCCGAAATCGATATTTTATTTTACTTTTCATTATTTTGCGGGCTCAAAAATGATGTTTTGGTTGGTCTCTGAAAAAATGATTTGTCAAAGTCGAGTTTTAAAAGGCAACTTGCATACAAGTTTGACTAGTGACAATGAAATTTTGGTTTGCTAAAAAGTTTCCGAAATTGATTTTGGATTCCATTTTTCATTATTTTGGGGGCTCAAAAATGATGTTTTGGTTGGTCTCTGAAAAAATGATTTGTCAAAGTCGAGTTTTAAAAGGCAACTTGCATACAAGTTTGACTAGTGACAATGAAATTTTGGTTTGCCAAAAAGTTTCCGAAATCGATTTTGGATTTCACTTTTCATTATTTTGGGAGCTCAAAAATGATGTTTTGGTTGGTCTCTGAAAAAATGATTTGTCAAAGTCGAGTTTTAAAAGGCAACTTGCATACAAGTTTGACTAGTGACAATGAAATTTTGGTTTGCCAAAAAGTTTCCGAAATCGATTTTGGATTTCACTTTTCATTATTTTGGGAGCTCAAAAATGATGTTTTGGTTGGTCTCTGAAAAAATGATTTGTCAAAGTCGAGTTTTAAAAGGCAACTTGCATACAAGTTTGACTAGTGACAATGAAATTTTGGTTTGCCAAAAAGTTTCCGAAATCGATTTTGGATTTTACTTTTCATTATTTTGGGAGCTCAAAAATGATGTTTTGGTTGGTCTCTGAAAAAATGATTTGTCAAAGTCGAGTTTTAAAAGGCAACTTGCATACAAGTTTGACTAGTGACAATGAAATTTTGGATTGCCAAAAAGTTTCCGAAATTGATTTTGGATTCCATTTTTCATTATTTTGGGGGCTCAAAAATGATGTTTTGGTTGGTCTCTGAAAAAATGATTTGTCAAAGTCGAGTTTTAAAAGGCAACTTGCATACAAGTTTGACTAGTGACAATGAAATTTTGGTTTGCCAAAAAGTTTCCGAAATCGATTTTGGATTTCACTTTTCATTATTTTGGGAGCTCAAAAATGATGTTTTGGTTGGTCTCTGAAAAAATGATTTGTCAAAGTCGAGTTTTAAAAGGCAACTTGCATACAAGTTTGACTAGTGACAATGAAATTTTGGTTTGCCAAAATGTTTCCGAAATCGATTTTGGATTTCACTTTTCATTATTTTGGGGGCTTAAAAATGATGTTTTGGTTGGTCTCTGAAAAAATGATTTGTCAAAGTCGAGTTTTAAAAGGCAACTTGCATACAAGTTTGACTAGTGACAATGAAATTTTGGATTGCCAAAAAGTTTCCGAAATCGATTTTAAATTTCACTTTTCATTATTTTGGGGGCTTAAAAATGATGTTTTGGTGGGTCTCTGAAAAAATGATTTGTCAAAGTCGAGTTTTAATAGGCAGCTTGCATACAAGTTTGAAAAGTTAATTTGAAATTTTGGATTGCCAAAAAGTTTCCGAAATCGATCGTGGATTGCACTCCTCATTATTTTGGGGGCTCAAAAAGGATGTTTTGGTTGGTCTCTGAAAAAATGATTTGTCAAAGTCGAGTTTTAAAAGGCAACTTGCATACAAGTTTGACTAGTGACAATGAAATTTTGGTTTGCCAAAAAGTTTCCGAAATCGATTTTGGATTTCACTTTTCATTATTTTGGGGGCTAAAAAATGATGGTTTGGTTGGTCTCTGAAAAAATAATTTGTCAAAGTCGAGTTTAAAAAGGCAACTTGCATACAAGTTTGACTAGTGACAATGAAATTTTGGTTTGCCAAAAAGTTTCCGAAATCGATTTTGGATTTCACTTTTCATTATTTTGGGGGCTAAAAAATGATGGTTTGGTTGGTCTGTAAAAAAATAATTTGTCAAAGTCGAGTTTAAAAAGGCAACTTGCATACAAGTTTGACTAGTGACAATGAAATTTTGGTTTGCCAAAAAGTTTCCGAAATCGATTTTGGATCGAACTTTTCATTATTTTGGGGGCTTAAAAATGATGTTTTGGTTGGTCTCTGAAAAAATGATTTGTCAAAGTCGAGTTTTAAAAGGCAACTTGCATACAAGTTTGACTAGTGACAATGAAATTTTGGTTTGCCAAAAAGTTTCCGAAATCGATTTTGGATTTCACTTTTCATGATTTTGGATGCTTAAAAATGATGTTTTGGTGGGTCTCTGAAAAAAATGATTTGTCAAAGTCGAGTTTTAATAGGCAGCTTGCATACAAGTTTGAAAAGTTAATTTGAAATTTTGGATTGCCAAAAAGTTTCCGAAATCGATCGTGGATTGCACTCCTCATTATTTTGGGGGCTTGAAAATGATGTTTTGGTTGGTCTCTGAAAAAATGATTTGTCAAAGTCGAGTTTTAAAAGGCAACTTGCATACAAGTTTGACTAGTTACATTGAAATTTTGGATTGCCAAAAAGTTTGCGAAATCGATTTTGGATTTCACTTTTCATTATTTTGGGGGCTTAAAAATGATGTTTTGGTTGGTCTCTGAAAAAATGATTTGTCAAAGTCGAGTTTTAAAAGGCAACTTGCATACAAGTTTGACTAGTGACAATGAAATTTTGGTTTGCCAAAAAGTTTCCGAAATCGATTTTGGATTTTACTTTTCATTATTTTGGGGGCTCAAAAATGATGTTTTGGTTGGTCTCTGAAAAAATGATTTGTCAAAGTCGAGTTTTAAAAGGCAACTTGCATACAAGTTTGACTAGTGACAATGAAATTTTGATTTGCCAAAAAGTTTCCGAAATCGATTTTGGATTTCACTTTTCATTATTTTGGGGGCTTAAAAATGATGGTTTGGTTGGTCTCTGAAAAAATGATTTGTCAAAGTCGAGTTTTAAAAGGCAACTTGCATACAAGTTTGACTAGTGACAATGAAATTTTGGTTTGCCAAAAAGTTTCCGAAATCGATTTTGGATTTCACTTTTCATTATTTTGGGGGCTAAAAAATGATGGTTTGGTTGGTCTCTGAAAAAATAATTTGTCAAAGTCGAGTTTAAAAAGGCAACTTGCATACAAGTTTGACTAGTGACAATGAAATTTTGGATTGCCAAAAGGTTTCCGAAATCGATTTTGGATTTTACTTTTCATTATTTTGGGGGCTCAAAAATGATGTTTTGGTTGGTCTCTGAAAAAATGATTTGTCAAAGTCGAGTTTTAAAAGGCAACTTGCATACAAGTTTGACTAGTGACAATGAAATTTTGGTTTGCCAAAAAGTTTCCGAAATCGATTTTGGATTTCACTTTTCATTATTTTGGGGGCTTAAAAATGATGGTTTGGTTGGTATCTGAAAAAAAGATTTGTCAAAGTCGAGTTTTAAAAGGCAACTTGCATACAAGTTTGACTAGTGACAATGAAATTTTGGTTTGCCAAAAGGTTTCCGAAATCGATTTTGGATTTTACTTTTCATTATTTTGGGGGCTCAAAAATGATGTTTTGGTTGGTCTCTGAAAAAATGATTTGTCAAAGTCGAGTTTTAAAAGGCAACTTGCATACAAGTTTGACTAGTTACATTGAAATTTTGGTTTGCCAAAAAGTTTCCGAAATCGATTTTGGATTTCACTTTTCATTATTTTGGGGGCTTCAAAATGATGTTTTGGTTGGTCTCTGAAAAAATGATTTGTCTAAGTCGAGTTTTAAAAGGCAACTTGCATACAAGTTTGACTAGTGACAATGAAATTTTGGTTTGCCAAAAAGTTTCCGAAATCGATTTTGGATTTCACTTTTCATTATTTTGGGGGCTTAAAAATGATGGTTTGGTTGGTCTCTGAAAAAAAGATTTGTCAAAGTCGAGTTTTAAAAGGCAACTTGCATACAAGTTTGACTAGTGACAATGAAATTTTGGTTTGCCAAAAGGTTTCCGAAATCGATTTTGGATTTTACTTTTCATTATTTTGGGGGCTCAAAAATGATGTTTTGGTTGGTCTCTGAAAAAATGATTTGTCAAAGTCGAGTTTTAAAAGGCAACTTGCATACAAGTGTGACTAGTGACAATGAAATTTTGGTTTGCCAAAAAGTTTCCGAAATCGATTTTGGATTTTACTTTTCATTTTTTTGGGGGCTTAAAAATGATGTTTTGGTTGGTCTCTGAAAAAATGATTTGTCAAAGTCGAGTTTTAAAAGGCAACTTGCATACAAGTTTGACTAGTTACATTGAAATTTTGGTTTGCCAAAAAGTTTCCGAAATCGATTTTGGATTTTACTTTTCATTTTTTTGGGGGCTTAAAAATGATGTTTTGGTTAGTCTCTGAAAAAATGATTTGTCAAAGTCGAGTTTTAAAAGGCAACTTGCATACAAGTTTGACTAGTGACAATGAAATTTTGGTTTGCCAAAAAGTTTCTTAAATCGATTTTGGATCGAACTTTTCATTATTTTGGGGGCTCAAAAATGATGTTTTGGTTGGTCTCTGAAAAAATGATTTGTCAAAGTCGAGTTTTAAAAGACAACTTGCATACAAGTTTGACTAGTGACAATGAAATTTTGGTTTGCCAAAAAGTTTCCGAAATCGATTTTGGATTTCACTTTTCATTATTTTGGGGGCTCAAAAATGATGTTTTGGTTGGTCTCTGAAAAAATGATTTGTCAAAGTCGAGTTTTAAAAGGCAACTTGCATACAAGTTTGACTAGTGACAATGAAATTTTGGTTTGCCAAAATGTTTCCGAAATCGATTTTGGATTTCACTTTTCATTATTTTGGGGGCTTAAAAATGATGTTTTGGTTGGTCTCTGAAAAAATGATTTGTCAAAGTCGAGTTTTAAAAGACAACTTGCATACAAGTTTGACTAGTGACAATAAAATTTTGGTTTGCCAAAAAGTTTCCGAAATCGATTTTGGATTTCACTTTTCATTATTTTGGGGGCTTAAAACTGATGTTTTGGTTGGTCTCTGAAAAAATGATTTGTCAAAGTCGAGTTTTAAAAGGCAACTTGCATACAAGTTTGACTAGTGACAATGAAATTTTGGTTTGCCAAAAAGTTTCCGAAATCGATTTTGGATTTCACTTTTCATTATTTTGGGGGCTTAAAAATGATGTTTTGGTTGGTCTCTGAAAAAATGATTTGTCAAAGTCGAGTTTTAAAAGGCAACTTGCATACAAGTTTGACTAGTGACAATGAAATTTTGGATTGCCAAAAAGTTTCCGAAATCGATTTTGGATTTCACTTTTCATTTTTTTGGGGCCTTAAAAATGATGTTTTGGTTGGTCTCTAAAAAAATGATTTGTCAAAGTCGAGTTTTAATAGGCAGCTTGCATACAAGTTTGAAAAGTTAATTTGAAATTTTGGATTGCCAAAAAGTTTCCGAAATCGATCGTGGATTGCACTCCTCATTATTTTGGGGGCTTGAAAATGATGTTTTGGTTGGTCTCTGAAAAAATGATTTGTCAAAGTCGAGTTTTAAAAGGCAACTTGCATACAAGTTTGACTAGTGGCAATGAAATTTTGGATTGCCAAAAAGTTTCCGAAATCGATTTTGGATCGAACTTTTCATTATTTTGGGGGCTTAAAAATTATGTTTTGGTTGGTCTCTGAAAAAATGATTTGTCAAAGTCGAGTTTTAAAAGGCAACTTGCATACAAGTTTGACTAGTGACAATGAAATTTTGGTTTGCCAAAAAGTTTCCGAAATCGATTTTGGATTTCACTTTTCATTATTTTGGGGGCTCAAAAATGATGTTTTGGTTGGTCTCTGAAAAAATGATTTGTCAAAGTCGAGTTTTAAAAGGCAACTTGCATACAAGTTTGACTAGTGACAATGAAATTTTGGATTGCCAAAAAGTTTCCGAAATCGATTTTGGATCGAACTTTTCATTATTTTGGGGGCTTAAAAATTATGTTTTGGTTGGTCTCTGAAAAAATGATTTGTCAAAGTCGAGTTTTAAAAGGCAACTTGCATACAAGTTTGACTAGTGACAATGAAATTTTGGATTGCCAAAAAGTTTCCGAAATCGATTTTGGATCGAACTTTTCATTATTTTGGGGGCTTAAAAATTATGTTTTGGTTGGTCTCTGAAAAAATGATTTGTCAAAGTCGAGTTTTAAAAGGCAACTTGCATACAAGTTTGACTTGTGACAATGAAATTTTGGTTTGCCAAAAAGTTTCCGAAATCGATTTTGGATTTCACTTTTCATTATTTTGGGGGCTCAAAAATGATGTTTTGGTTGGTCTCTGAAAAAATGATTTGTCAAAGTCGAGTTTTAAAAGGCAACTTGCATACAAGTTTGACTAGTGACAATGAAATTTTGGATTGCCAAAAAGTTTCCGAAATCGATTTTGGATCGAACTTTTCATTATTTTGGGGGCTCAAAAATGATGTTTTGGTTGGTCTCTGAAAAAATGATTTGTCAAAGTCGAGTTTTAAAAGACAACTTGCATACAAGTTTGACTAGTGACAATGAAATTTTGGTTTGCCAAAAAGTTTCCGAAATCGATTTTTGATTTCACTTTTCATTATTTTGGGGGCTTAAAAATGATGTTTTGGTTGGTCTCTGAAAAAATGATTTGTCAAAGTCGAGTTTTAAAAGGCAACTTGCATACAAGTTTGACTAATGACAATGAAATTTTGGTTTGCCAAAAAATTTCCGAAATCGATTTTGGATTTTACTTTTCATTATTTTGGGGGCTCAAAAATGATGTTTTGGTTGGTCTCTGAAAACATGATTTGTCAAAGTCGAGTTTTAAAAGGCGACTTGCATACAAGTTTGACTTGTGACAATGAAATTTTGGTTTGCCAAAAAGTTTCCGAAATCGATTTTGGATTTCACTTTTCATTATTTTGGGGGCTCAAAAATGATGTTTTGGTTGGTCTCTGAAAAAATGATTTGTCAAAGTCGAGTTTTAAAAGGCAACTTGCATACAAGTTTGACTAGTGACAATGAAATTTTGGTTTGCCAAAATGTTTCCGAAATCGATTTTGGATTTCACTTTTCATTATTTTGGGGGCTTAAAAATGATGTTTTGGTTGGTCTCTGAAAAAATGATTTGTCAAAGTCGAGTTTTAAAAGGCAACTTGCATACGAGTTTGACTAGTGACAATGAAATTTTGGTTTGCCAAAAAGTTTTCGAAATCGATTTTGGATCGAACTTTTCATTATTTTGGGGGCTTAAAAATGATGTTTTGGTTGGTCTCTGAAAAAATGATTTGTCAAAGTCGAGTTTTAAAAGGCAACTTGCATACGAGTTTGACTAGTGACAATGAAATTTTGGTTTGCCAAAAAGTTTCCGAAATCGATTTTGGATTTCACTTTTCATTATTTTGGGGGCTCAAAAATGATGTTTTGGTTGGTCTCTGAAAAAATTATTTGTCAAAGTCGAGTTTTAAAAAGCAACTTGCATACGAGTTTGACTAGTGACAATGAAATTTTGGTTTGCCAAAAAGTTTCCGAAATCGATTTTTTAATTTCACTTTTCATTATTTTGGGGGCTTAAAAATGATGTTTTGGTTGGTCTCTGAAAAAATGATTTGTCAAAGTCGAGTTTTAAAAGGCAACTTGCATACAAGTTTGACTAGTGACAATGAAATTTTGGTTTGCCAAAAAGTTTCCGAAATCGATTTTGGATTTCACTTTTCATTATTTTGGGGGCTCAAAAATGATGTTTTGGTTGGTCTCTGAAAAAATGATTTGTCAAAGTCGAGTTTTAAAAGGCAACTTGCATACAAGTTTGACTAGTGACAATGAAATTTTGGTTTGCCAAAAAGTTTCCGAAATCGATTTTGGATTTCACTTTTCATTATTTTGGGGGCTTAAAAATGATGTTTTGGTTGGTCTCTGAAAAAATGATTTGTCAAAGTCGAGTTTTAAAAGGCAACTTGCATACAAGTTTGACTAGTGACAATGAAATTTTGGTTTGCCAAAAAGTTTCCGAAATCGATTTTGGATTTCCCTTTTCATTATTTTGGGGGCTCAAAAATGATGTATTGGTTGGTCTCTTAAAAAATGATTTGTCAAAATCGAGTTTCAAAAGGCAACTTGCATACAAGTTTGACTAGTTACATTGAAATTTTGGTTTGCCAAAAAGTTTCCGAAATCGATTTTGGATCGAACTTTTCATTATTTTGGGGGCTTAAAAATGATGTTTTGGTTGGTCTATGAAAAAATGATTTGTCAAAGTCGAGTTTTAAAAGGCAACTTGCATACAAGTTTGACTAGTGACAATGAAATTTTGGTTTGCCAAAAAGTTTCCGAAATCGATTTTGGATTTCACTTTTCATTATTTTGGGGGCTTAAAAATGATGTTTTGGTTGGTATCTGAAAGAATGATTGGTCAAAGTCGAGTTTTAAAAGGCAACTTGCATACAAGTTTGACTAGTGACAATGAAATTTTGGTTTGCCAAAAAGTTTCCGAAATCGATTTTGGATTTCACTTTTCATTATTTTGGGGGCTTAAAAATGATGTTTTGGTTGGTCTATGAAAAAATGATTTGTCAAAGTCGAGTTTTAAAAGGCAACTTGCATACAAGTTTGACTAGTGACAATGAAATTTTGGTTTGCCAAAAAGTTTCCGAAATCGATTTTGGATTTCACTTTTCATTATTTTGGGGGCTTAAAAATGATGTTTTGGTTGGTCTCTGAAAAAATGATTTGTCAAAGTCGAGTTTTAAAAGGCAACTTGCATACAAGTTTGACTAGTTACATTGAAATTTTGGTTTGCCAAAAAGTTTCCGAAATCGATTTTGGATTTCACTTTTCATTATTTTGGGGGCTGAAAAATGATGGTTTGGTTGGTATCTGAAAGAATGATTGGTCAAAGTCGAGTTTTAAAAGGCAACTTGCATACAAGTTTGACTAGTGACAATGAAATTTTGGTTTGCCAAAAAGTTTCCGAAATCGATTTTGGATTTCACTTTTCATTATTTTGGGGGCTCTAAACTGATGTTTTGGTTGGTCTCTGAAAAAATGATTGGTCAAAGTCGAGTTTAAAAAGGCAACTTGCATACAAGTTTGACTAGCGACAATGAAATTTTGGTTTGCCAAAAAGTTTCCTAATTCGATTTTGGATTTCACTTTTCATTATTTTGGGGGCTTAAAAATGATGTTTTGGTTAGTCTCTGAAAAAATGATTTGTCAAAGTCGAGTTTTAAAAGGCAACTTGCATACAAGTTTGACTAGTGACAATGAAATTTTGGTTTGCCAAAAAGTTTCCGAAATCGATTTTGGATTTCACTTTTCATTATTTTGGGGGCTTAAAAATGATGTTTTGGTTAGTCTCTGAAAAAATGATTTGTCAAAGTCGAGTTTTAAAAGGCAACTTGCATACAAGTTTGACTAGTGACAATGAAATTTTGGTTTGCCAAAAAGTTTCCGAAATCGATTTTGGATTTCACTTTTCATTATTTTGGGGGCTCAAAAATGATGTTTTGGTTGGTCTCTGAAAAAATTATTTGTCAAAGTCGAGTTTTAAAAGGCAACTTGCATACAAGTTTGACTAGTGACAATGAAATTTTGGTTTGCCAAAAAGTTTCCGAAATCGATTTTGGATTTCACTTTTCATTTTTTTGGGGCCTTAAAAATGATGTTTTGGTTGGTCTCTAAAAAAATGATTTGTCAAAGTCGAGTTTTAATAGGCAGCTTGCATACAAGTTTGAAAAGTTAATTTGAAATTTTGGATTGCCAAAAAGTTTCCGAAATCGATCGTGGATTGCACTCCTCATTATTTTGGGGGCTTGAAAATGATGTTTTGGTTGGTCTCTGAAAAAATGATTTGTCAAAGTCGAGTTTTAAAAGGCAACTTGCATACAAGTTTGACTAGTGACAATGAAATTTTGGTTTGCCAAAAAGTTTCCGAAATCGATTTTGGATTTCACTTTTCATTATTTTGGGGGCTCAAAAATGATGTTTTGGTTGGTCTCTGAAAAAATGATTTGTCAAAGTCGAGTTTTAAAAGGCAACTTGCATACAAGTTTGACTAGTGACAATGAAATTTTGGTTTGCCAAAAAGTTTCCGAAATCGATTTTGGATTTCACTTTTCATTATTTTGGGGGCTTAAAAATGATGTTTTGGTTGGTCTCTGAAAAAATGATTTGTCAAAGTCGAGTTTTAAAAGGCAACTTGCATACAAGTTTGACTAGTGACAATGAAATTTTGGTTTGCCAAAAAGTTTCCGAAATCGATTTTTTAATTTCACTTTTCATTATTTTGGGGGCTTAAAAATGATGTTTTGGTTGGTCTCTGAAAAAATGATTTGTCAAAGTCGAGTTTTAAAAGGCAACTTGCATACAAGTTTGACTAGTGACAATGAAATTTTGGTTTGCCAAAAAGTTTCCGAAATCGATTTTGGATTTCACTTTTCATTATTTTGGGGGCTCAAAAATGATGTTTTGGTTGGTCTCTGAAAAAATGATTTGTCAAAGTCGAGTTTTAAAAGGCAACTTGCATACAAGTTTGACTAGTGACAATGAAATTTTGGTTTGCCAAAAAGTTTCCGAAATCGATTTTGGATTTCACTTTTCATTATTTTGGGGGCTTGAAAATGATGTTTTGGTTGGTCTCTGAAAAAATTATTTGTCAAAGTCGAGTTTTAAAAAGCAACTTGCATACGAGTTTGACTAGTGACAATGAAATTTTGGTTTGCCAAAAAGTTTCCGAAATCGATTTTTTAATTTCACTTTTCATTATTTTGGGGGCTTAAAAATGATGTTTTGGTTGGTCTCTGAAAAAATGATTTGTCAAAGTCGAGTTTTAAAAGGCAACTTGCATACAAGTTTGACTAGTGACAATGAAATTTTGGTTTGCCAAAAAGTTTCCGAAATCGATTTTGGATTTCACTTTTCATTATTTTGGGGGCTCAAAAATGATGTTTTGGTTGGTCTCTGAAAAAATTATTTGTCAAAGTCGAGTTTTAAAAGGCAACTTGCATACAAGTTTGACTAGTGACAATGAAATTTTGGTTTGCCAAAAAGTTTCCGAAATCGATTTTGGATTTCACTTTTCATTATTTTGGGGGCTTGAAAATGATGTTTTGGTTGGTCTCTGAAAAAATTATTTGTCAAAGTCGAGTTTTAAAAAGCAACTTGCATACGAGTTTGACTAGTGACAATGAAATTTTGGTTTGCCAAAAAGTTTCCGAAATCGATTTTTTAATTTCACTTTTCATTATTTTGGGGGCTTAAAAATGATGTTTTGGTTGGTCTCTGAAAAAATGATTTGTCAAAGTCGAGTTTTAAAAGGCAACTTGCATACAACTTTGACTAGTGACAATGAAATTTTGGTTTGCCAAAAAGTTTCCGAAATCGATTTTGGATTTCACTTTTCATTATTTTGGGGGCTCAAAAATGATGTTTTGGTTGGTCTCTGAAAAAATGATTTGTCAAAGTCGAGTTTTAAAAGGCAACTTGCATACAAGTTTGACTAGTGACAATGAAATTTTGGTTTGCCAAAAAGTTTCCGAAATCGATTTTGGATTTCACTTTTCATTATTTTGGGGGCTTGAAAATGATGTTTTGGTTGGTCTCTGAAAAAATTATTTGTCAAAGTCGAGTTTTAAAAAGCAACTTGCATACGAGTTTGACTAGTGACAATGAAATTTTGGTTTGCCAAAAAGTTTCCGAAATCGATTTTTTAATTTCACTTTTCATTATTTTGGGGGCTTAAAAATGATGTTTTGGTTGGTCTCTGAAAAAATGATTTGTCAAAGTCGAGTTTTAAAAGGCAACTTGCATACAAGTTTGACTAGTGACAATGAAATTTTGGTTTGCCAAAAAGTTTCCGAAATCGATTTTGGATTTCACTTTTCATTATTTTGGGGGCTCAAAAATGATGTTTTGGTTGGTCTCTGAAAAAATTATTTGTCAAAGTCGAGTTTTAAAAGGCAACTTGCATACAAGTTTGACTAGTGACAATGAAATTTTGGTTTGCCAAAAAGTTTCCGAAATCGATTTTGGATTTCACTTTTCATTTTTTTGGGGCCTTAAAAATGATGTTTTGGTTGGTCTCTAAAAAAATGATTTGTCAAAGTCGAGTTTTAATAGGCAGCTTGCATACAAGTTTGAAAAGTTAATTTGAAATTTTGGATTGCCAAAAAGTTTCCGAAATCGATCGTGGATTGCACTCCTCATTATTTTGGGGGCTTGAAAATGATGTTTTGGTTGGTCTCTGAAAAAATGATTTGTCAAAGTCGAGTTTTAAAAGGCAACTTGCATACAAGTTTGACTAGTGACAATGAAATTTTGGTTTGCCAAAAAGTTTCCGAAATCGATTTTGGATTTCACTTTTCATTATTTTGGGGGCTCAAAAATGATGTTTTGGTTGGTCTCTGAAAAAATGATTTGTCAAAGTCGAGTTTTAAAAGGCAACTTGCATACAAGTTTGACTAGTGACAATGAAATTTTGGTTTGCCAAAAAGTTTCCGAAATCGATTTTGGATTTCACTTTTCATTATTTTGGGGGCTTAAAAATGATGTTTTGGTTGGTCTCTGAAAAAATTATTTGTCAAAGTCGAGTTTTAAAAAGCAACTTGCATACGAGTTTGACTAGTGACAATGAAATTTTGGTTTGCCAAAAAGTTTCCGAAATCGATTTTTTAATTTCACTTTTCATTATTTTGGGGGCTTAAAAATGATGTTTTGGTTGGTCTCTGAAAAAATGATTTGTCAAAGTCGAGTTTTAAAAGGCAACTTGCATACAAGTTTGACTAGTGACAATGAAATTTTGGTTTGCCAAAAAGTTTCCGAAATCGATTTTGGATTTCACTTTTCATTATTTTGGGGGCTCAAAAATGATGTTTTGGTTGGTTTCTGAAAAAATGATTTGTCAAAGTCGAGTTTTAAAAGGCAACTTGCATACAAGTTTGACTAGTGACAATGAAATTTTGGTTTGCCAAAAAGTTTCCGAAATCGATTTTGGATTTCACTTTTCATTATTTTGGGGGCTTAAAAATGATGTTTTGGTTGGTCTCTGAAAAAATTATTTGTCAAAGTCGAGTTTTAAAAGGCAACTTGCATACAAGTTTGACTAGTGACAATGAAATTTTGGATTGCCAAAAAGTTTCCGAAATCGATTTTGGATTTCACTTTTCATTTTTTTGGGGCCTTAAAAATGATGTTTTGGTTGGTCTCTAAAAAAATGATTTGTCAAAGTCGAGTTTTAATAGGCAGCTTGCATACAAGTTTGAAAAGTTAATTTGAAATTTTGGATTGCCAAAAAGTTTCCGAAATCGATCGTGGATTGCACTCCTCATTATTTTGGGGGCTTGAAAATGATGTTTTGGTTGGTCTCTGAAAAAATGATTTGTCAAAGTCGAGTTTTAAAAGGCAACTTGCATACAAGTTTGACTAGTGACAATGAAATTTTGGATTGCCAAAAAGTTTCCGAAATCGATTTTGGATCGAACTTTTCATTATTTTGGGGGCTTAAAAATTATGTTTTGGTTGGTCTCTGAAAAAATGATTTGTCAAAGTCGAGTTTTAAAAGGCAACTTGCATACAAGTTTGACTAGTGACAATGAAATTTTGGTTTGCCAAAAAGTTTCCGAAATCGATTTTGGATTTCACTTTTCATTATTTTGGGGGCTTAAAAATGATGTTTTGGTTGGTCTCTGAAAAAATGATTTGTCAAAGTCGAGTTTTAAAAGGCAACTTGCATACAAGTTTGACTAGTGACAATGAAATTTTGGATTGCCAAAAAGTTTCCGAAATCGATTTTGGATCGAACTTTTCATTATTTTGGGGGCTTAAAAATTATGTTTTGGTTGGTCTCTGAAAAAATGATTTGTCAAAGTCGAGTTTTAAAAGGCAACTTGCATACAAGTTTGACTAGTGACAATGAAATTTTGGATTGCCAAAAAGTTTCCGAAATCGATTTTGGATCGAACTTTTCATTATTTTGGGGGCTTAAAAATTATGTTTTGGTTGGTCTCTGAAAAAATGATTTGTCAAAGTCGAGTTTTAAAAGGCAACTTGCATACAAGTTTGACTTGTGACAATGAAATTTTGGTTTGCCAAAAAGTTTCCGAAATCGATTTTGGATTTCACTTTTCATTATTTTGGGGGCTCAAAAATGATGTTTTGGTTGGTCTCTGAAAAAATGATTTGTCAAAGTCGAGTTTTAAAAGGCAACTTGCATACAAGTTTGACTAGTGACAATGAAATTTTGGATTGCCAAAAAGTTTCCGAAATCGATTTTGGATCGAACTTTTCATTATTTTGGGGGCTTAAAAATGATGTTTTGGTTGGTCTCTGAAAAAATGATTTGTCAATGTTCAATGTAATGTCAATGTCAATGTTGGGCTGATGACGTCGTCGCTGGTGTTGATGCTGCTGCTGCCGCCGATGTTGTTGCTGCTGCTGCTGCTGTCGCTGGTTCTGGTGTTGGGGCAAGGAGGACGGCCCGACGGTGTAGTAGATGTACCGGTGGTCGGATGCCGTATAAAACCGCGCCAACGAGTCGGGGGCCACTGCCCAGGTGTCAGGTCGAGCGATGGATCCGCTCGCGAACGACACATCGACGACACTGGGTGTGGCAACGCCGTTCCCGACGAACGTTGGGGTTGTTCCTCGGTTGAGGATCCTCAACCCGAGCTGCTCGATGGTGTTCAGCAGCTCTTCGCCTCGCGTGGTGTTGCGCGCACTTCCCCACTCCTCGTGCCAGGCATTGAAGTCGCCTGCTACGACGATGTGAGGGTGGGGAAGCGCCTCCAGCTCCAGAGCTTCAAGGAAGTGCTCAAACTCGCCGATGGTAAGGCGGGGGGGAGCATAGCAGCTGATGAAGACTATTCCGCCGATCTGGGCGGCCACTAATCCAGGCGTTGGGCTGCGCCACACACGCTGGATGGGATGCGTCCCAGTGGCCACCACGGCTACTCCCCCCGATGAGTCGACTGTCCACGTTCCGTTGTTGTCCGGAGGCCGGTACACCTCCGAAAGCAGCAGCACGTCGATCCGCTCCGTCCGAGCGGTCTGCAGGACGAAGTCCTGAGCAGTGCGTCCACCGCCCAGGTTCGCCTGCAACACCCGCAGTTGCTGCCTCACACGCACGGTGCCGGCAACTGTTCACAGCTTTGGTGGCCAATGCTGTGCGGGCCACCACACTTCAGACACTTGGGCACCGCTGAGCAAGATTTTGCAAGGTGTCCAGTGTCTCCGCAACGCAGACACTTCCCGCGATGATCGGACGTGCTCCGGCAGTCCCGCGCGATGTGGCCGACCTCGAAGCAGCGCAAGCAGCGACGCTGGCTAACTGGCCGACGAGGAACCTCCCGCACTGCGCTGATACACTGGCACAGCTGCAGCTTAGCATCATGGAGAGGCTGCGCCTTCGCCAGCGGGAGACGGACACGAGCGCGTTTCGTGCCATCGCTCAACTCCCACATGTCGGCGAAGGTGATGCCCGGTGCCACTCCAAGTTTGGCCCGGATTGCCTCCTTCACATCGTCGAGTGTTGCCAGGGAGTCGACGTTGGTGACCAATATCTCACCCATCTCGGTCAGCACTCGCGCCACTCCGGTTTCGCCGAGGACATCCTGAATCTGCACAGCAAGCGCTTCGCTGTCGGCTGACTTGCTGATGGGGACTCGCAGGTGGCCTTGCGCCGTTCGTCGGCCCATCCCGATGTCTTTTCGTGCTTCCTGCAGCTCTGGAGCTGTGCGGAGCTTCAGGTATACCTGCGTCCAGGTTACACCCTCAGCTGGCGCCACCTCGATGGTGTCCGGACGCACACTGCGCCGAGCCGGACGACGTCGCTGCTGCTGCTGGTTCAACAGCTGGCCCTGCACATGCCACTGCTGCTGCTGCCCGGCGGATCGCTGTTGAGGCTGCTGCTGGCTGCGTGGCTGCTGCTGGCTCTGTGGCTGCTGCTGGCTGCGTGGCTGCTGTTGCTGCCGAGGTGGCTGCTGCGGGCGACCCTTGACCACCGTCACCCAGGACTGCTGTTGCTGCTGCTGCTGCTGTTGCCGCAACTGTGGTGGACGGTACAACGGTCCATCCCGCTGCTGCAACTGTTGCTGCTGTGACGGCCGCTGCTGTTGTCGCTGTTGTTGCAGCTGCCGATCCTGCTGCTGTTGCTGCTGCTTTGGCGGCGGCTGCTGTTGCTGCCGCTGTCGCCCTTGCTGCTGCTGTTGCTGCTGTGTCGGTGGCTGCCGCCCTTGTTGCTGCTGCTGCTGCGAAGGCTGCTGATGTTGTTGTTGCTGCGGCTGCAACTGTTGTTGTTGTTGCTGCTGCAATCGCTTCTCCTTCATCTGCCGGACCCGACGACCTCCGCGGCTGCGTTTGGCTGGTGGGCCGGTGGCAAGAGGAGCAGCTGCCGGAGCATTTTGTTCCGCCGTCTGCATCGACAGGACCGCCTGCGTGCCTTCACGATACAGGTTGAGCTCCTTGCGCGTGCTTGATAGCTCCGCTATCAGCTGCGCAATTTGAGCTGTCAGGCGATCCAAATTCGCCTGCATGCTGGCCACCTGTTCGTCCCGCTTCTTGAGCTGCTCCAGCAGGGCAGCTGTTGTTGCCTGCTCCTTGCTCGGGGGCTGGCAGCGCTCCACAAGTACCCTCGGGACCACGGTGGCGTTTAACACGTCCTCCTCATCGCTGGAGACGCACAAATCCATGTCGTCATTCGACGGTTCTTCCAGTTTGTCCTTTGCCTTATCCTCATCCAGGGAAGAGGCAACGGACGACGCTCTAGTCCGCGAACGCAGGACCCGTCCCTCCGGCTGTTGCTCCATTTCCCCTGACGTCTAACACGAAAAAACCGCCTCGCGGGGGGGTTTTTTCCTCCTGGCTGGGCGGGGGGAGGTGATGGGGGGTCGGGGGGGTGTTAACCCGACTCACGACGACGGGCCACGTTGTTTGAGCCCCCACTTGGGGGGGTGCGGAAGAAAAATGAAAACCGCGAAAATCGCGATTTTCCGCCGTATCTGCTCCCCCTTTTGTTTCCGGGCCGTGGGGGAGGGTGCAAAAAATGCGGAATTTCCTCCCGCACACTTTTGTAGAACACCCCGAGCCGCTAACTCCGCTCCTTGTGGGTGAAAACCGCGAAAAACCGTTTTCACCCACGCTTTTCGCGCTCTGTGGGGGCGGGGGTGGGTGGTGGGTGGTCGGGGGGGTGTTCTCCCGACTCGCGGCGACGGGGCGCGTCGTTTGAGCCCCCACACGGGGGGGTGCGAAAGAAAAATCAAATCCGCGAAAAACCGCGAAAATCGCGTATCTGCTCCCCCTTTTGATCCGGAGCCTTCGCGAGGGGTGGAAAAAATGCGGAATTTCCTCCCGCACACTTTTGTAGAACACACCGAGCCGCTAACTCCGCTCCTTGTGGGTGAAAACCGCGAAAAACCGTTTTCACCCACGCTTTTCGCGCTCTGTGGGGGCGGGGGTGGGTGGTGGGTGGTCGGGGGGGTGTTCTCCCGACTCGCGGCGACGGGGCGCGTCGTTTGAGCCCCCACACGGGGGGGTGCGAAAGAAAAATCAAATCCGCGAAAAACCGCGAAAATCGCGTATCTGCTCCCCCTTTTGATCCGGAGCCTTCGCGAGGGGTGGAAAAAATGCGGAATTTCCTCCCGCACACTTTTGTAGAACACACCGAGCCGCTAACTCCGCTCCTTGTGGGTGAAAACCGGGAAAAACCGTTTTCACCCACACTTTTCGCGTTCTGCGGGGGCGGGGGTGGGTGGTGGGTGGTCCGGGGGGTGTTTTTTGAACTCCTCTTTCCAAGACGCGTCCGTCGATATGCCGCACGATGGGGTGCTGCAGAAATTGTTCGTCGCCCACTTTCGCGGCACCACCCCGCGACAAAGACCGCGGCTCGATCCGCGGGTGGTGGTCACACGCACGCACCGACACCGTTACGCTGCACTTTAAAGTCGAATATCTCTGGCGCCAGTGGACCGATTTACGCGATCCAGCACTCAAACGAAGCGTCTTTTTTGCGCGCACCTTATTATTACACTTTTATGATCGTTCGTTAGCAAACTTCCCAAATATTTTCAGATAAGTGTTAAAAAACCACTTTTAACACTCCTTAAAAATATTTTCACTCCATGACGATTTTTTTTCGATACACCACTTTAAGCGTCTTTCACGCGCGCAACTTTTGAGTGGTCGAACGTCCCGATCGGACCAATAGTTTTCTTAAATATCGACTTTTTATAGTCTCCGAAAAACTCAAAAGTTAATGAACTTTTTGCCGAAATTTTTGGTTTACGCCTTCAGGACCAGGATCGGGGGCGCAATGCGTAAAACCGTCCCGATCGGTCACTTTTTCGCTAAGTTATTGCACTTTTTCACTTTTCACCCACGAAATCCGCGAAAACCGCGAAAACCGCGAAAAATTTCGCGCACGCACTTTAACACACTCAGGGCCAATGTCCATGGGGCCAAATCCGCATTCGCCTGCGGTCCAAATCGACACCGCGAAAAATCGCGAGTTTTTCCGCGGTGGGTGGTGGGTGGTGGGTGGGTGGGATGGTGTTCACCACACTCCCCTCACCGAGACGCGTCGTTTGAGATGTCGCACGCCCGGATCGGAGCACCTTTACAAAGTGGCCACCGAGGGCCCTCCAGGCACCAGCCAGGAAGCCAGGGCGGACACAACCCAAAAACCACCGGGTGTTCCACGCGGGTGTTCCTCCGGAGACAACTCCCGGACGAAAATTTCGAAATTAACGGCCGGACCGGTTCTTTCGGCCGAAAGCCGCCATTTTACCACGTGGAAAAATTGTCCCCCCCTTTTGCACCGAACTTTGTCCGCTAATAACTTCGCGAGTTTTTACACGATCACCACGAAATTTCGCACCACGGTAGTCCTCACTAAACGCTCACTTTTGAAAGTTTCAGATTAAAGATCCATTCACAAACACAAGAGTTATTTTGGTGTCCGTTTTCACACTTTTAACGCTTATAACTCCGCGAACTCCATCAATTCCGCGGATTTTTTTGCACCAATTGGTGCGCCTCGATGGCGCCCGTCTTTTGACGTATCGTTTCTCAAAATCCGTTCAGAACTTCACTTGTAATTCACTAAAAACGAATCCGCGAAAAACTCCGCGGTTTCCGCGAATATCGCGACCAAACTTGGTGGGGGGGTTCAGGATGGCGGTTCCGCCCCCAATACTAAAAACCACTAAGGTCCGATCACTGTAACAAAAGTTTTTCTCACTGACACTTTTTTCACGCGGAGCGACGTGGATTTGGTCCGTTCTCTTCGGCTGCCAGACACAGACTCACAGGGATAACTGGCTTTTTTTTTTTTTTTTTTTTAACAAGGTTTTGTTTTATTCAGTACATTTTACATAAATTGATTACCAAAACCTCTCCTCTCCCATCACCCCGTTTACCCGCGTGGATTTTGGTGGAGTGATGTGTTCTTTATCAATAATCGCTTCCGTGCACGCATGCACCTTTCCCTTTATTTTGAAAATAATTCACCTCTAACGTTTGCTGTTATCCTTTTCCTTTTGACGCAACGTCAAACTCTGCCACAAATGCCCCGCTGGGCCACAGTTCTTTTTCGCGATACTACTACTAGCGCGAAGAGGTGTCCGCCTCCACGGCTGCCGCAGCTTCGGCCGCCGTGAGGCCGGAGTAGGAGTTGTCCTGCTCCTCATTTCCGCTGCTAGTTTCCCAGTCCTGTTCCCCGAACAGGTTGCCGATGATGTTGGTGTGGCTCTCGCGTCGTCTGGCTCGCCATCGAGCCACACGCTCGCGGACCGCTGCTCGGCGGGCCTCGGTCGTGGGGGATGGAGGTGGCGATGGCGGACGCCCACCCCGTGCCGCTTCGCGCCGTGCGGCTGTGGCAGCTCGTCGAGCCGCATTCCGCCGCTGATTGCGAGCGATAGCAACCGAATTGTCCCGTTGCGATGGTTCTCCATCCTGCTCGTTCGTTATGCGTTGTGCGGCCTCGCACACCTGGCTCCAACGGTCGGGGCTCTCCAGGAGACAGCTGAGGATGGTGTCGGGAGACACCGGATCCGTTCCGCCTAACAGCTCCTCGCGAACCGCAGCAAACCGCGGACAGCGGAACACTGCGTGTTCAGCCGTCTCGGCCACACCGGGGCAGCTCTGACAGTCCGGGGACGACGTGAAGCCCATGTTGCACAGGTAGTCGCGGAAAAATCCGTGACCGGACAACACCTGTGCCAACTGGAACGTCACGTCTCCATGCTTCCGTGACTGCCAGGCTTTGACGTCCGGAACCACCCGATGTGCCCAACGCGTGTACCGGCTGGCCTCCTCGCTTTCGGCGTTCGCGTCCCACTCGGCCTGCCATATCTGGTAGGTCCGCTCGCGTTCGATGGCCCGGACCTGCTCGCTGGTACCCGTCCGGTCCTCCTGGTGCAGATGGTGATACACTCGGCTGTCTTCATCGATAAGGCGGCAGATCGGGATTAGCCCGGCCAGCAGCACCGCCGTCTCACCTCGCACCGTCCGGAACGCCCTGCAGACCCGAATCGCCGTCTTCCGCTGTACTCGACTGACAAGCCGGCGGCTTTCCAAGCCTTCCGACCATACTGGGGCTCCGTAGCGAAGGATGGAGTCAGCTACAGCCGCCAGTAGGCGGGCTCGCGACGATTTCGGGCCGCTGTGATTCGGCAGGAGCCGTGTTACCGCCTGGGCAACCTTCTCCGCCTTCGCCGCTGCCTTCTCCACGTGCGGGAGCCAGGACAGATGGTCCTGCAGCCACACACCCAGATAGCGGATGGATCGGGATGCAGGAACCGCTACTCCGTCGATGTTGATGGACACTGCCGGTGGCCGCTTCAGGCTGGAGATCACCGTCATCTCCGTCTTCTCCGGCGCTAGAGCAAGACGGTGATGGGACATCCAGCTGCTGATCGTTGCAATCGCTGACTCCGCCTTTGAGGCCGCGGCTTCGGGAGTCACCGCCGGGACGAGCAGGACCAAGTCGTCGGCATAGCCGATTAACTCGGTCCCCTGTGGCAGTGGCACTCCCAGGACCCCGTCGTACAGCACGTTCCACAAGGTGGGGCCCAAGATGGACCCTTGCGGAACTCCCGCGCTGATGTGCTGCTCGACAGGGCCCTCGCTGGTCTCGATGATCAGCCGCCGGTCCTCGAAGTAGCTTCTCAGCATTCTTCTCAGTGCGGATGGCACGCCTTTCTCCTGCAACGCGTTGGCGATGGACTGCCAAGACGCGGTGTTGAACGCGTTGCGGACGTCCAAGGCAACCACCATCAGGCAGCGGTTGTCTCGCTGGTTTGTCCGGCGAAAGGACATGGCCGTCCTTCCAGCCTCGACAACCCGCTGGATCGCACTGATGGTGGATCGCCCCTTCCGGAAGCCGTACTGGTGCTCCGATAGTCGTGGAGCGTCAGGATCCTCTAGGTGGCCGTTGAGTCGGGACAGGATCAGGCGCTCCAGCACCTTGCCGAGTGCGTCGAGCATGCACAGCGGCCGGTACGATGAGCTTTCCCCGGGAGGTTTGCCTGGCTTTGGCAGCAGCACCAGGCGCTGCCGCTTCCACGGCGCAGGAAACGTGCCACGGTCCAGGCAGTCCTGATAGAGGCGGCGAAAGACCTCCGGGTACTCCCTGATCGCTGTCCTCACGGCCGCGTTGGGAATCCCGTCCAAGCCCGGCGCCTTCCGATTGGCCATGCTTCCCACGATGTCCAGCAGCTCGTTCGCAGTGACAGGCGTCAGCGACTGCCCGTCCTCGGTGTCATCCACTGCCGACCAGTCGACAGGTGGGTGAGTCGGGAACAGGTCCCCGGAGATGCGCTGCAGCTCCTCTCTGTCTGTCTCCGGTGGCACGAAGCTGCCACGGAGCCGAGACATGACAGCACGGTACCCTGCCCCGAACTCGTTCTCCTCCGCCAGTTGGATGAGCTCATCGAACTGCGCTCGTTTGCTGGCCCGAATCGCCTTCTCCATTGTCCGCCTCGCAGTTCGGTGGTGCGCTGCTGCAAGGCTGCGCTCTTGCAGGTCGACCGTGGCGACCATCCGGTCCCGAGCGGCTGCACACTCCTCGCGCAGGCGCGTGAGCTCCGGTGTCCACCAGAAGAGGGCTCGATGGGGGTCACGATGCGACGTGGTGACCCGGGCCATCGTTTCGTCGCATGCCTCTAGCATGGCGTCGACCATCCCCTCCTGGTTGACCGCCCGCTCCTCGAAGCTCGCTGCTCGCAGTGCCACTCGGAACGCCTCGGCCGAGAACTGCGTGGCCTTCCATCTCCTGCCCTGGTGATGGGAGATGGGCTGATGACGTCGTCGCTGGTGTTGATGCTGCTGCTGCCGCCGATGTTGTTGCTGCTGCTGCTGCTGTCGCTGGTTCTGGTGTTGGGGCAAGGAGGACGGCCCGACGGTGTAGTAGATGTACCGGTGGTCGGATGCCGTATAAAACCGCGCCAACGAGTCGGGGGCCACTGCCCAGGTGTCAGGTCGAGCGATGGATCCGCTCGCGAACGACACATCGACGACACTGGGTGTGGCAACGCCGTTCCCGACGAACGTTGGGGTTGTTCCTCGGTTGAGGATCCTCAACCCGAGCTGCTCGATGGTGTTCAGCAGCTCTTCGCCTCGCGTGGTGTTGCGCGCACTTCCCCACTCCTCGTGCCAGGCATTGAAGTCGCCTGCTACGACGACGTGAGGGTGGGGAAGCGCCTCCAGCTCCAAAGCCTCAAGGAAGTGCTCAAACTCGCCGATGGTAAGGCGGGGGGGAGCATAGCAGCTGATGAAGACTATTCCGCCGATCTGGGCGGCCACTAATCCAGGCGTTGGGCTGCGCCACACACGCTGGATGGGATGCGTCCCAGTGGCCACCACGGCTACTCCCCCCGATGAGTCGACTGTCCACGTTCCGTTGTTGTCCGGAGGCCGGTACACCTCCGAAAGCAGCAGCACGTCGATCCGCTCCGTCCGAGCGGTCTGCAGGACGAAGTCCTGAGCAGTGCGTCCACCGCCCAGGTTCGCCTGCAACACCCGCAGTTGCTGCCTCACACGCACGGTGCCGGCAACTGTTCACAGCTTTGGTGGCCAATGCTGTGCGGGCCACCACACTTCAGACACTTGGGCACCGCTGAGCAAGATTTTGCAAGGTGTCCAGTGTCTCCGCAACGCAGACACTTCCCGCGATGATCGGACGTGCTCCGGCAGTCCCGCGCGATGTGGCCGACCTCGAAGCAGCGCAAGCAGCGACGCTGGCTAACTGGCCGACGAGGAACCTCCCGCACTGCGCTGATACACTGGCACAGCTGCAGCTTAGCATCATGGAGAGGCTGCGCCTTCGCCAGCGGGAGACGGACACGAGCGCGTTTCGTGCCATCGCTCAACTCCCACATGTCGGCGAAGGTGATGCCCGGTGCCACTCCAAGTTTGGCCCGGATTGCCTCCTTCACATCGTCGAGTGTTGCCAGGGAGTCGACGTTGGTGACCAATATCTCACCCATCTCGGTCAGCACTCGCGCCACTCCGGTTTCGCCGAGGACATCCTGAATCTGCACAGCAAGCGCTTCGCTGTCGGCTGACTTGCTGATGGGGACTCGCAGGTGGCCTTGCGCCGTTCGTCGGCCCATCCCGATGTCTTTTCGTGCTTCCTGCAGCTCTGGAGCTGTGCGGAGCTTCAGGTATACCTGCGTCCAGGTTACACCCTCAGCTGGCGCCACCTCGATGGTGTCCGGACGCACACTGCGCCGAGCCGGACGACGTCGCTGCTGCTGCTGGTTCAACAGCTGGCCCTGCACATGCCACTGCTGCTGCTGCCCGGCGGATCGCTGTTGAGGCTGCTGCTGGCTGCGTGGCTGCTGCTGGCTCTGTGGCTGCTGCTGGCTGCGTGGCTGCTGTTGCTGCCGAGGTGGCTGCTGCGGGCGACCCTTGACCACCGTCACCCAGGACTGCTGTTGCTGCTGCTGCTGCTGTTGCCGCAACTGTGGTGGACGGTACAACGGTCCATCCCGCTGCTGCAACTGTTGCTGCTGTGACGGCCGCTGCTGTTGTCGCTGTTGTTGCAGCTGCCGATCCTGCTGCTGTTGCTGCTGCTTTGGCGGCGGCTGCTGTTGCTGCCGCTGTCGCCCTTGCTGCTGCTGTTGCTGCTGTGTCGGTGGCTGCCGCCCTTGTTGCTGCTGCTGCTGCGAAGGCTGCTGATGTTGTTGTTGCTGCGGCTGCAACTGTTGTTGTTGTTGCTGCTGCAATCGCTTCTCCTTCATCTGCCGGACCCGACGACCTCCGCGGCTGCGTTTGGCTGGTGGGCCGGTGGCAAGAGGAGCAGCTGCCGGAGCATTTTGTTCCGCCGTCTGCATCGACAGGACCGCCTGCGTGCCTTCACGATACAGGTTGAGCTCCTTGCGCGTGCTTGATAGCTCCGCTATCAGCTGCGCAATTTGAGCTGTCAGGCGATCCAAATTCGCCTGCATGCTGGCCACCTGTTCGTCCCGCTTCTTGAGCTGCTCCAGCAGGGCAGCTGTTGTTGCCTGCTCCTTGCTCGGGGGCTGGCAGCGCTCCACAAGTACCCTCGGGACCACGGTGGCGTTTAACACGTCCTCCTCATCGCTGGAGACGCACAAATCCATGTCGTCATTCGACGGTTCTTCCAGTTTGTCCTTTGCCTTATCCTCATCCAGGGAAGAGGCAACGGACGACGCTCTAGTCCGCGAACGCAGGACCCGTCCCTCCGGCTGTTGCTCCATTTCCCCTGACGTCTAACACGAAAAAACCGCCTCGCGGGGGGGTTTTTTCCTCCTGGCTGGGCGGGGGGAGGTGATGGGGGGTCGGGGGGGTGTTAACCCGACTCACGACGACGGGCCACGTTGTTTGAGCCCCCACTTGGGGGGGTGCGGAAGAAAAATGAAAACCGCGAAAATCGCGATTTTCCGCCGTATCTGCTCCCCCTTTTGTTTCCGGGCCGTGGGGGAGGGTGCAAAAAATGCGGAATTTCCTCCCGCACACTTTTGTAGAACACCCCGAGCCGCTAACTCCGCTCCTTGTGGGTGAAAACCGCGAAAAACCGTTTTCACCCACGCTTTTCGCGCTCTGTGGGGGCGGGGGTGGGGGGTGGGTGGTCGGGGGGGTGTTCTCCCGACTCGCGGCGACGGGGCGCGTCGTTTGAGCCCCCACACGGGGGGGTGCGAAAGAAAAATCAAATCCGCGAAAAACCGCGAAAATCGCGTATCTGCTCCCCCTTTTGATCCGGAGCCTTCGCGAGGGGTGGAAAAAATGCGGAATTTCCTCCCGCACACTTTTGTAGAACACACCGAGCCGCTAACTCCGCTCCTTGTGGGTGAAAACCGCGAAAAACCGTTTTCACCCACGCTTTTCGCGCTCTGTGGGGGCGGGGGTGGGTGGTGGGTGGTCGGGGGGGTGTTCTCCCGACTCGCGGCGACGGGGCGCGTCGTTTGAGCCCCCACACGGGGGGGTGCGAAAGAAAAATCAAATCCGCGAAAAACCGCGAAAATCGCGTATCTGCTCCCCCTTTTGATCCGGAGCCTTCGCGAGGGGTGGAAAAAATGCGGAATTTCCTCCCGCACACTTTTGTAGAACACACCGAGCCGCTAACTCCGCTCCTTGTGGGTGAAAACCGGGAAAAACCGTTTTCACCCACACTTTTCGCGTTCTGCGGGGGCGGGGGTGGGTGGTGGGTGGTCCGGGGGGTGTTTTTTGAACTCCTCTTTCCAAGACGCGTCCGTCGATATGCCGCACGATGGGGTGCTGCAGAAATTGTTCGTCGCCCACTTTCGCGGCACCACCCCGCGACAAAGACCGCGGCTCGATCCGCGGGTGGTGGTCACACGCACGCACCGACACCGTTACGCTGCACTTTAAAGTCGAATATCTCTGGCGCCAGTGGACCGATTTACGCGATCCAGCACTCAAACGAAGCGTCTTTTTTGCGCGCACCTTATTATTACACTTTTATGATCGTTCGTTAGCAAACTTCCCAAATATTTTCAGATAAGTGTTAAAAAACCACTTTTAACACTCCTTAAAAATATTTTCACTCCATGACGATTTTTTTTCGATACACCACTTTAAGCGTCTTTCACGCGCGCAACTTTTGAGTGGTCGAACGTCCCGATCGGACCAATAGTTTTCTTAAATATCGACTTTTTATAGTCTCCGAAAAACTCAAAAGTTAATGAACTTTTTGCCGAAATTTTTGGTTTACGCCTTCAGGACCAGGATCGGGGGCGCAATGCGTAAAACCGTCCCGATCGGTCACTTTTTCGCTAAGTTATTGCACTTTTTCACTTTTCACCCACGAAATCCGCGAAAACCGCGAAAACCGCGAAAAATTTCGCGCACGCACTTTAACACACTCAGGGCCAATGTCCATGGGGCCAAATCCGCATTCGCCTGCGGTCCAAATCGACACCGCGAAAAATCGCGAGTTTTTCCGCGGTGGGTGGTGGGTGGTGGGTGGTGGGTGGGTGGGATGGTGTTCACCACACTCCCCTCACCGAGACGCGTCGTTTGAGATGTCGCACGCCCGGATCGGAGCACCTTTACAAAGTGGCCACCGAGGGCCCTCCAGGCACCAGCCAGGAAGCCAGGGCGGACACAACCCAAAAACCACCGGGTGTTCCACGCGGGTGTTCCTCCGGAGACAACTCCCGGACGAAAATTTCGAAATTAACGGCCGGACCGGTTCTTTCGGCCGAAAGCCGCCATTTTACCACGTGGAAAAATTGTCCCCCCCTTTTGCACCGAACTTTGTCCGCTAATAACTTCGCGAGTTTTTACACGATCACCACGAAATTTCGCACCACGGTAGTCCTCACTAAACGCTCACTTTTGAAAGTTTCAGATTAAAGATCCATTCACAAACACAAGAGTTATTTTGGTGTCCGTTTTCACACTTTTAACGCTTATAACTCCGCGAACTCCATCAATTCCAAACGGATTTATCAAAATCCGTTCAGAACTTCACTTGTAATTCACTAAAAACGAATCCGCGAAAAACTCCGCGGTTTCCGCGAATATCGCGACCAAACTTGGTGGGGGGGTTCAGGATGGCGGTTCCGCCCCCAATACTAAAAACCACTAAGGTCCGATCACTGTAACAAAAGTTTTTCTCACTGACACTTTTTTCACGCGGAGCGACGTGGATTTGGTCCGTTCTCTTCGGCTGCCAGACACAGACTCACAGGGATAACTGGCTTTTTTTTTTTTTTTTTTTAACAAGGTTTTGTTTTATTCAGTACATTTTACATAAATTGATTACCAAAACCTCTCCTCTCCCATCACCCCGTTTACCCGCGTGGATTTTGGTGGAGTGATGTGTTCTTTATCAATAATCGCTTCCGTGCACGCATGCACCTTTCCCTTTATTTTGAAAATAATTCACCTCTAACGTTTGCTGTTATCCTTTTCCTTTTGACGCAACGTCAAACTCTGCCACAAATGCCCCGCTGGGCCACAGTTCTTTTTCGCGATACTACTACTAGCGCGAAGAGGTGTCCGCCTCCACGGCTGCCGCAGCTTCGGCCGCCGTGAGGCCGGAGTAGGAGTTGTCCTGCTCCTCATTTCCGCTGCTAGTTTCCCAGTCCTGTTCCCCGAACAGGTTGCCGATGATGTTGGTGTGGCTCTCGCGTCGTCTGGCTCGCCATCGAGCCACACGCTCGCGGACCGCTGCTCGGCGGGCCTCGGTCGTGGGGGATGGAGGTGGCGATGGCGGACGCCCACCCCGTGCCGCTTCGCGCCGTGCGGCTGTGGCAGCTCGTCGAGCCGCATTCCGCCGCTGATTGCGAGCGATAGCAACCGAATTGTCCCGTTGCGATGGTTCTCCATCCTGCGCGGCCAGCATCTCCCGCTCAGCGTTCCAGTCATCCTGGAGCTCGTTCGTTATGCGTTGTGCGGCCTCGCACACCTGGCTCCAACGGTCGGGGCTCTCCAGGAGACAGCTGAGGATGGTGTCGGGAGACACCGGATCCGTTCCGCCTAACAGCTCCTCGCGAACCGCAGCAAACCGCGGACAGCGGAACACTGCGTGTTCAGCCGTCTCGGCCACACCGGGGCAGCTCTGACAGTCCGGGGACGACGTGAAGCCCATGTTGCACAGGTAGTCGCGGAAAAATCCGTGACCGGACAACACCTGTGCCAACTGGAACGTCACGTCTCCATGCTTCCGTGACTGCCAGGCTTTGACGTCCGGAACCACCCGATGTGCCCAACGCGTGTACCGGCTGGCCTCCTCGCTTTCGGCGTTCGCGTCCCACTCGGCCTGCCATATCTGGTAGGTCCGCTCGCGTTCGATGGCCCGGACCTGCTCGCTGGTACCCGTCCGGTCCTCCTGGTGCAGATGGTGATACACTCGGCTGTCTTCATCGATAAGGCGGCAGATCGGGATTAGCCCGGCCAGCAGCACCGCCGTCTCACCTCGCACCGTCCGGAACGCCCTGCAGACCCGAATCGCCGTCTTCCGCTGTACTCGACTGACAAGCCGGCGGCTTTCCAAGCCTTCCGACCATACTGGGGCTCCGTAGCGAAGGATGGAGTCAGCTACAGCCGCCAGTAGGCGGGCTCGCGACGATTTCGGGCCGCTGTGATTCGGCAGGAGCCGTGTTACCGCCTGGGCAACCTTCTCCGCCTTCGCCGCTGCCTTCTCCACGTGCGGGAGCCAGGACAGATGGTCCTGCAGCCACACACCCAGATAGCGGATGGATCGGGATGCAGGAACCGCTACTCCGTCGATGTTGATGGACACTGCCGGTGGCCGCTTCAGGCTGGAGATCACCGTCATCTCCGTCTTCTCCGGCGCTAGAGCAAGACGGTGATGGGACATCCAGCTGCTGATCGTTGCAATCGCTGACTCCGCCTTTGAGGCCGCGGCTTCGGGAGTCACCGCCGGGACGAGCAGGACCAAGTCGTCGGCATAGCCGATTAACTCGGTCCCCTGTGGCAGTGGCACTCCCAGGACCCCGTCGTACAGCACGTTCCACAAGGTGGGGCCCAAGATGGACCCTTGCGGAACTCCCGCGCTGATGTGCTGCTCGACAGGGCCCTCGCTGGTCTCGATGATCAGCCGCCGGTCCTCGAAGTAGCTTCTCAGCATTCTTCTCAGTGCGGATGGCACGCCTTTCTCCTGCAACGCGTTGGCGATGGACTGCCAAGACGCGGTGTTGAACGCGTTGCGGACGTCCAAGGCAACCACCATCAGGCAGCGGTTGTCTCGCTGGTTTGTCCGGCGAAAGGACATGGCCGTCCTTCCAGCCTCGACAACCCGCTAGATCGCACTGATGGTGGATCGCCCCTTCCGGAAGCCGTACTGGTGCTCCGATAGTCGTGGAGCGTCAGGATCCTCTAGGTGGCCGTTGAGTCGGGACAGGATCAGGCGCTCCAGCACCTTGCCGAGTGCGTCGAGCATGCACAGCGGCCGGTACGATGAGCTTTCCCCGGGAGGTTTGCCTGGCTTTGGCAGCAGCACCAGGCGCTGCCGCTTCCACGGCGCAGGAAACGTGCCACGGTCCAGGCAGTCCTGATAGAGGCGGCGAAAGACCTCCGGGTACTCCCTGATCGCTGTCCTCACGGCCGCGTTGGGAATCCCGTCCAAGCCCGGCGCCTTCCGATTGGCCATGCTTCCCACGATGTCCAGCAGCTCGTTCGCAGTGACAGGCGTCAGCGACTGCCCGTCCTCGGTGTCATCCACTGCCGACCAGTCGACAGGTGGGTGAGTCGGGAACAGGTCCCCGGAGATGCGCTGCAGCTCCTCTCTGTCTGTCTCCGGTGGCACGAAGCTGCCACGGAGCCGAGACATGACAGCACGGTACCCTGCCCCGAACTCGTTCTCCTCCGCCAGTTGGATGAGCTCATCGAACTGCGCTCGTTTGCTGGCCCGAATCGCCTTCTCCATTGTCCGCCTCGCAGTTCGGTGGTGCGCTGCTGCAAGGCTGCGCTCTTGCAGGTCGACCGTGGCGACCATCCGGTCCCGAGCGGCTGCACACTCCTCGCGCAGGCGCGTGAGCTCCGGTGTCCACCAGAAGAGGGCTCGATGGGGGTCACGATGCGACGTGGTGACCCGGGCCATCGTTTCGTCGCATGCCTCTAGCATGGCGTCGACCATCCCCTCCTGGTTGACCGCCCGCTCCTCGAAGCTCGCTGCTCGCAGTGCCACTCGGAACGCCTCGGCCGAGAACTGCGTGGCCTTCCATCTCCTGCCCTGGTGATGGGAGATGGGCTGATGACGTCGTCGCTGGTGTTGATGCTGCTGCTGCCGCCGATGTTGTTGCTGCTGCTGCTGCTGTCGCTGGTTCTGGTGTTGGGGCAAGGAGGACGGCCCGACGGTGTAGTAGATGTACCGGTGGTCGGATGCCGTATAAAACCGCGCCAACGAGTCGGGGGCCACTGCCCAGGTGTCAGGTCGAGCGATGGATCCGCTCGCGAACGACACATCGACGACACTGGGTGTGGCAACGCCGTTCCCGACGAACGTTGGGGTTGTTCCTCGGTTGAGGATCCTCAACCCGAGCTGCTCGATGGTGTTCAGCAGCTCTTCGCCTCGCGTGGTGTTGCGCGCACTTCCCCACTCCTCGTGCCAGGCATTGAAGTCGCCTGCTACGACGACGTGAGGGTGGGGAAGCGCCTCCAGCTCCAAAGCCTCAAGGAAGTGCTCAAACTCGCCGATGGTAAGGCGGGGGGGAGCATAGCAGCTGATGAAGACTATTCCGCCGATCTGGGCGGCCACTAATCCAGGCGTTGGGCTGCGCCACACACGCTGGATGGGATGCGTCCCAGTGGCCACCACGGCTACTCCCCCCGATGAGTCGACTGTCCACGTTCCGTTGTTGTCCGGAGGCCGGTACACCTCCGAAAGCAGCAGCACGTCGATCCGCTCCGTCCGAGCGGTCTGCAGGACGAAGTCCTGAGCAGTGCGTCCACCGCCCAGGTTCGCCTGCAACACCCGCAGTTGCTGCCTCACACGCACGGTGCCGGCAACTGTTCACAGCTTTGGTGGCCAATGCTGTGCGGGCCACCACACTTCAGACACTTGGGCACCGCTGAGCAAGATTTTGCAAGGTGTCCAGTGTCTCCGCAACGCAGACACTTCCCGCGATGATCGGACGTGCTCCGGCAGTCCCGCGCGATGTGGCCGACCTCGAAGCAGCGCAAGCAGCGACGCTGGCTAACTGGCCGACGAGGAACCTCCCGCACTGCGCTGATACACTGGCACAGCTGCAGCTTAGCATCATGGAGAGGCTGCGCCTTCGCCAGCGGGAGACGGACACGAGCGCGTTTCGTGCCATCGCTCAACTCCCACATGTCGGCGAAGGTGATGCCCGGTGCCACTCCAAGTTTGGCCCGGATTGCCTCCTTCACATCGTCGAGTGTTGCCAGGGAGTCGACGTTGGTGACCAATATCTCACCCATCTCGGTCAGCACTCGCGCCACTCCGGTTTCGCCGAGGACATCCTGAATCTGCACAGCAAGCGCTTCGCTGTCGGCTGACTTGCTGATGGGGACTCGCAGGTGGCCTTGCGCCGTTCGTCGGCCCATCCCGATGTCTTTTCGTGCTTCCTGCAGCTCTGGAGCTGTGCGGAGCTTCAGGTATACCTGCGTCCAGGTTACACCCTCAGCTGGCGCCACCTCGATGGTGTCCGGACGCACACTGCGCCGAGCCGGACGACGTCGCTGCTGCTGCTGGTTCAACAGCTGGCCCTGCACATGCCACTGCTGCTGCTGCCCGGCGGATCGCTGTTGAGGCTGCTGCTGGCTGCGTGGCTGCTGCTGGCTCTGTGGCTGCTGCTGGCTGCGTGGCTGCTGTTGCTGCCGAGGTGGCTGCTGCGGGCGACCCTTGACCACCGTCACCCAGGACTGCTGTTGCTGCTGCTGCTGCTGTTGCCGCAACTGTGGTGGACGGTACAACGGTCCATCCCGCTGCTGCAACTGTTGCTGCTGTGACGGCCGCTGCTGTTGTCGCTGTTGTTGCAGCTGCCGATCCTGCTGCTGTTGCTGCTGCTTTGGCGGCGGCTGCTGTTGCTGCCGCTGTCGCCCTTGCTGCTGCTGTTGCTGCTGTGTCGGTGGCTGCCGCCCTTGTTGCTGCTGCTGCTGCGAAGGCTGCTGATGTTGTTGTTGCTGCGGCTGCAACTGTTGTTGTTGTTGCTGCTGCAATCGCTTCTCCTTCATCTGCCGGACCCGACGACCTCCGCGGCTGCGTTTGGCTGGTGGGCCGGTGGCAAGAGGAGCAGCTGCCGGAGCATTTTGTTCCGCCGTCTGCATCGACAGGACCGCCTGCGTGCCTTCACGATACAGGTTGAGCTCCTTGCGCGTGCTTGATAGCTCCGCTATCAGCTGCGCAATTTGAGCTGTCAGGCGATCCAAATTCGCCTGCATGCTGGCCACCTGTTCGTCCCGCTTCTTGAGCTGCTCCAGCAGGGCAGCTGTTGTTGCCTGCTCCTTGCTCGGGGGCTGGCAGCGCTCCACAAGTACCCTCGGGACCACGGTGGCGTTTAACACGTCCTCCTCATCGCTGGAGACGCACAAATCCATGTCGTCATTCGACGGTTCTTCCAGTTTGTCCTTTGCCTTATCCTCATCCAGGGAAGAGGCAACGGACGACGCTCTAGTCCGCGAACGCAGGACCCGTCCCTCCGGCTGTTGCTCCATTTCCCCTGACGTCTAACACGAAAAAACCGCCTCGCGGGGGGGTTTTTTCCTCCTGGCTGGGCGGGGGGAGGTGATGGGGGGTCGGGGGGGTGTTAACCCGACTCACGACGACGGGCCACGTTGTTTGAGCCCCCACTTGGGGGGGTGCGGAAGAAAAATGAAAACCGCGAAAATCGCGATTTTCCGCCGTATCTGCTCCCCCTTTTGTTTCCGGGCCGTGGGGGAGGGTGCAAAAAATGCGGAATTTCCTCCCGCACACTTTTGTAGAACACCCCGAGCCGCTAACTCCGCTCCTTGTGGGTGAAAACCGCGAAAAACCGTTTTCACCCACGCTTTTCGCGCTCTGTGGGGGCGGGGGTGGGTGGTGGGTGGTCGGGGGGGTGTTCTCCCGACTCGCGGCGACGGGGCGCGTCGTTTGAGCCCCCACACGGGGGGGTGCGAAAGAAAAATCAAATCCGCGAAAAACCGCGAAAATCGCGTATCTGCTCCCCCTTTTGATCCGGAGCCTTCGCGAGGGGTGGAAAAAATGCGGAATTTCCTCCCGCACACTTTTGTAGAACACACCGAGCCGCTAACTCCGCTCCTTGTGGGTGAAAACCGCGAAAAACCGTTTTCACCCACGCTTTTCGCGCTCTGTGGGGGCGGGGGTGGGTGGTGGGTGGTCGGGGGGGTGTTCTCCCGACTCGCGGCGACGGGGCGCGTCGTTTGAGCCCCCACACGGGGGGGTGCGAAAGAAAAATCAAATCCGCGAAAAACCGCGAAAATCGCGTATCTGCTCCCCCTTTTGATCCGGAGCCTTCGCGAGGGGTGGAAAAAATGCGGAATTTCCTCCCGCACACTTTTGTAGAACACACCGAGCCGCTAACTCCGCTCCTTGTGGGTGAAAACCGGGAAAAACCGTTTTCACCCACACTTTTCGCGTTCTGCGGGGGCGGGGGTGGGTGGTGGGTGGTCCGGGGGGTGTTTTTTGAACTCCTCTTTCCAAGACGCGTCCGTCGATATGCCGCACGATGGGGTGCTGCAGAAATTGTTCGTCGCCCACTTTCGCGGCACCACCCCGCGACAAAGACCGCGGCTCGATCCGCGGGTGGTGGTCACACGCACGCACCGACACCGTTACGCTGCACTTTAAAGTCGAATATCTCTGGCGCCAGTGGACCGATTTACGCGATCCAGCACTCAAACGAAGCGTCTTTTTTGCGCGCACCTTATTATTACACTTTTATGATCGTTCGTTAGCAAACTTCCCAAATATTTTCAGATAAGTGTTAAAAAACCACTTTTAACACTCCTTAAAAATATTTTCACTCCATGACGATTTTTTTTCGATACACCACTTTAAGCGTCTTTCACGCGCGCAACTTTTGAGTGGTCGAACGTCCCGATCGGACCAATAGTTTTCTTAAATATCGACTTTTTATAGTCTCCGAAAAACTCAAAAGTTAATGAACTTTTTGCCGAAATTTTTGGTTTACGCCTTCAGGACCAGGATCGGGGGCGCAATGCGTAAAACCGTCCCGATCGGTCACTTTTTCGCTAAGTTATTGCACTTTTTCACTTTTCACCCACGAAATCCGCGAAAACCGCGAAAACCGCGAAAAATTTCGCGCACGCACTTTAACACACTCAGGGCCAATGTCCATGGGGCCAAATCCGCATTCGCCTGCGGTCCAAATCGACACCGCGAAAAATCGCGAGTTTTTCCGCGGTGGGTGGTGGGTGGTGGGTGGTGGGTGGGTGGGATGGTGTTCACCACACTCCCCTCACCGAGACGCGTCGTTTGAGATGTCGCACGCCCGGATCGGAGCACCTTTACAAAGTGGCCACCGAGGGCCCTCCAGGCACCAGCCAGGAAGCCAGGGCGGACACAACCCAAAAACCACCGGGTGTTCCACGCGGGTGTTCCTCCGGAGACAACTCCCGGACGAAAATTTCGAAATTAACGGCCGGACCGGTTCTTTCGGCCGAAAGCCGCCATTTTACCACGTGGAAAAATTGTCCCCCCCTTTTGCACCGAACTTTGTCCGCTAATAACTTCGCGAGTTTTTACACGATCACCACGAAATTTCGCACCACGGTAGTCCTCACTAAACGCTCACTTTTGAAAGTTTCAGATTAAAGATCCATTCACAAACACAAGAGTTATTTTGGTGTCCGTTTTCACACTTTTAACGCTTATAACTCCGCGAACTCCATCAATTCCAAACGGATTTATCAAAATCCGTTCAGAACTTCACTTGTAATTCACTAAAAACGAATCCGCGAAAAACTCCGCGGTTTCCGCGAATATCGCGACCAAACTTGGTGGGGGGGTTCAGGATGGCGGTTCCGCCCCCAATACTAAAAACCACTAAGGTCCGATCACTGTAACAAAAGTTTTTCTCACTGACACTTTTTTCACGCGGAGCGACGTGGATTTGGTCCGTTCTCTTCGGCTGCCAGACACAGACTCACAGGGATAACTGGCTTTTTTTTTTTTTTTTTTTAACAAGGTTTTGTTTTATTCAGTACATTTTACATAAATTGATTACCAAAACCTCTCCTCTCCCATCACCCCGTTTACCCGCGTGGATTTTGGTGGAGTGATGTGTTCTTTATCAATAATCGCTTCCGTGCACGCATGCACCTTTCCCTTTATTTTGAAAATAATTCACCTCTAACGTTTGCTGTTATCCTTTTCCTTTTGACGCAACGTCAAACTCTGCCACAAATGCCCCGCTGGGCCACAGTTCTTTTTCGCGATACTACTACTAGCGCGAAGAGGTGTCCGCCTCCACGGCTGCCGCAGCTTCGGCCGCCGTGAGGCCGGAGTAGGAGTTGTCCTGCTCCTCATTTCCGCTGCTAGTTTCCCAGTCCTGTTCCCCGAACAGGTTGCCGATGATGTTGGTGTGGCTCTCGCGTCGTCTGGCTCGCCATCGAGCCACACGCTCGCGGACCGCTGCTCGGCGGGCCTCGGTCGTGGGGGATGGAGGTGGCGATGGCGGACGCCCACCCCGTGCCGCTTCGCGCCGTGCGGCTGTGGCAGCTCGTCGAGCCGCATTCCGCCGCTGATTGCGAGCGATAGCAACCGAATTGTCCCGTTGCGATGGTTCTCCATCCTGCGCGGCCAGCATCTCCCGCTCAGCGTTCCAGTCATCCTGGAGCTCGTTCGTTATGCGTTGTGCGGCCTCGCACACCTGGCTCCAACGGTCGGGGCTCTCCAGGAGACAGCTGAGGATGGTGTCGGGAGACACCGGATCCGTTCCGCCTAACAGCTCCTCGCGAACCGCAGCAAACCGCGGACAGCGGAACACTGCGTGTTCAGCCGTCTCGGCCACACCGGGGCAGCTCTGACAGTCCGGGGACGACGTGAAGCCCATGTTGCACAGGTAGTCGCGGAAAAATCCGTGACCGGACAACACCTGTGCCAACTGGAACGTCACGTCTCCATGCTTCCGTGACTGCCAGGCTTTGACGTCCGGAACCACCCGATGTGCCCAACGCGTGTACCGGCTGGCCTCCTCGCTTTCGGCGTTCGCGTCCCACTCGGCCTGCCATATCTGGTAGGTCCGCTCGCGTTCGATGGCCCGGACCTGCTCGCTGGTACCCGTCCGGTCCTCCTGGTGCAGATGGTGATACACTCGGCTGTCTTCATCGATAAGGCGGCAGATCGGGATTAGCCCGGCCAGCAGCACCGCCGTCTCACCTCGCACCGTCCGGAACGCCCTGCAGACCCGAATCGCCGTCTTCCGCTGTACTCGACTGACAAGCCGGCGGCTTTCCAAGCCTTCCGACCATACTGGGGCTCCGTAGCGAAGGATGGAGTCAGCTACAGCCGCCAGTAGGCGGGCTCGCGACGATTTCGGGCCGCTGTGATTCGGCAGGAGCCGTGTTACCGCCTGGGCAACCTTCTCCGCCTTCGCCGCTGCCTTCTCCACGTGCGGGAGCCAGGACAGATGGTCCTGCAGCCACACACCCAGATAGCGGATGGATCGGGATGCAGGAACCGCTACTCCGTCGATGTTGATGGACACTGCCGGTGGCCGCTTCAGGCTGGAGATCACCGTCATCTCCGTCTTCTCCGGCGCTAGAGCAAGACGGTGATGGGACATCCAGCTGCTGATCGTTGCAATCGCTGACTCCGCCTTTGAGGCCGCGGCTTCGGGAGTCACCGCCGGGACGAGCAGGACCAAGTCGTCGGCATAGCCGATTAACTCGGTCCCCTGTGGCAGTGGCACTCCCAGGACCCCGTCGTACAGCACGTTCCACAAGGTGGGGCCCAAGATGGACCCTTGCGGAACTCCCGCGCTGATGTGCTGCTCGACAGGGCCCTCGCTGGTCTCGATGATCAGCCGCCGGTCCTCGAAGTAGCTTCTCAGCATTCTTCTCAGTGCGGATGGCACGCCTTTCTCCTGCAACGCGTTGGCGATGGACTGCCAAGACGCGGTGTTGAACGCGTTGCGGACGTCCAAGGCAACCACCATCAGGCAGCGGTTGTCTCGCTGGTTTGTCCGGCGAAAGGACATGGCCGTCCTTCCAGCCTCGACAACCCGCTGGATCGCACTGATGGTGGATCGCCCCTTCCGGAAGCCGTACTGGTGCTCCGATAGTCGTGGAGCGTCAGGATCCTCTAGGTGGCCGTTGAGTCGGGACAGGATCAGGCGCTCCAGCACCTTGCCGAGTGCGTCGAGCATGCACAGCGGCCGGTACGATGAGCTTTCCCCGGGAGGTTTGCCTGGCTTTGGCAGCAGCACCAGGCGCTGCCGCTTCCACGGCGCAGGAAACGTGCCACGGTCCAGGCAGTCCTGATAGAGGCGGCGAAAGACCTCCGGGTACTCCCTGATCGCTGTCCTCACGGCCGCGTTGGGAATCCCGTCCAAGCCCGGCGCCTTCCGATTGGCCATGCTTCCCACGATGTCCAGCAGCTCGTTCGCAGTGACAGGCGTCAGCGACTGCCCGTCCTCGGTGTCATCCACTGCCGGCCAGTCGACAGGTGGGTGAGTCGGGAACAGGTCCCCGGAGATGCGCTGCAGCTCCTCTCTGTCTGTCTCCGGTGGCACGAAGCTGCCACGGAGCCGAGACATGACAGCACGGTACCCTGCCCCGAACTCGTTCTCCTCCGCCAGTTGGATGAGCTCATCGAACTGCGCTCGTTTGCTGGCCCGAATCGCCTTCTCCATTGTCCGCCTCGCAGTTCGGTGGTGCGCTGCTGCAAGGCTGCGCTCTTGCAGGTCGACCGTGGCGACCATCCGGTCCCGAGCGGCTGCACACTCCTCGCGCAGGCGCGTGAGCTCCGGTGTCCACCAGAAGAGGGCTCGATGGGGGTCACGATGCGACGTGGTGACCCGGGCCATCGTTTCGTCGCATGCCTCTAGCATGGCGTCGACCATCCCCTCCTGGTTGACCGCCCGCTCCTCGAAGCTCGCTGCTCGCAGTGCCACTCGGAACGCCTCGGCCGAGAACTGCGTGGCCTTCCATCTCCTGCCCTGGTGATGGGAGATGGGCTGATGACGTCGTCGCTGGTGTTGATGCTGCTGCTGCCGCCGATGTTGTTGCTGCTGCTGCTGCTGTCGCTGGTTCTGGTGTTGGGGCAAGGAGGACGGCCCGACGGTGTAGTAGATGTACCGGTGGTCGGATGCCGTATAAAACCGCGCCAACGAGTCGGGGGCCACTGCCCAGGTGTCAGGTCGAGCGATGGATCCGCTCGCGAACGACACATCGACGACACTGGGTGTGGCAACGCCGTTCCCGACGAACGTTGGGGTTGTTCCTCGGTTGAGGATCCTCAACCCGAGCTGCTCGATGGTGTTCAGCAGCTCTTCGCCTCGCGTGGTGTTGCGCGCACTTCCCCACTCCTCGTGCCAGGCATTGAAGTCGCCTGCTACGACGACGTGAGGGTGGGGAAGCGCCTCCAGCTCCAAAGCCTCAAGGAAGTGCTCAAACTCGCCGATGGTAAGGCGGGGGGGAGCATAGCAGCTGATGAAGACTATTCCGCCGATCTGGGCGGCCACTAATCCAGGCGTTGGGCTGCGCCACACACGCTGGATGGGATGCGTCCCAGTGGCCACCACGGCTACTCCCCCCGATGAGTCGACTGTCCACGTTCCGTTGTTGTCCGGAGGCCGGTACACCTCCGAAAGCAGCAGCACGTCGATCCGCTCCGTCCGAGCGGTCTGCAGGACGAAGTCCTGAGCAGTGCGTCCACCGCCCAGGTTCGCCTGCAACACCCGCAGTTGCTGCCTCACACGCACGGTGCCGGCAACTGTTCACAGCTTTGGTGGCCAATGCTGTGCGGGCCACCACACTTCAGACACTTGGGCACCGCTGAGCAAGATTTTGCAAGGTGTCCAGTGTCTCCGCAACGCAGACACTTCCCGCGATGATCGGACGTGCTCCGGCAGTCCCGCGCGATGTGGCCGACCTCGAAGCAGCGCAAGCAGCGACGCTGGCTAACTGGCCGACGAGGAACCTCCCGCACTGCGCTGATACACTGGCACAGCTGCAGCTTAGCATCATGGAGAGGCTGCGCCTTCGCCAGCGGGAGACGGACACGAGCGCGTTTCGTGCCATCGCTCAACTCCCACATGTCGGCGAAGGTGATGCCCGGTGCCACTCCAAGTTTGGCCCGGATTGCCTCCTTCACATCGTCGAGTGTTGCCAGGGAGTCGACGTTGGTGACCAATATCTCACCCATCTCGGTCAGCACTCGCGCCACTCCGGTTTCGCCGAGGACATCCTGAATCTGCACAGCAAGCGCTTCGCTGTCGGCTGACTTGCTGATGGGGACTCGCAGGTGGCCTTGCGCCGTTCGTCGGCCCATCCCGATGTCTTTTCGTGCTTCCTGCAGCTCTGGAGCTGTGCGGAGCTTCAGGTATACCTGCGTCCAGGTTACACCCTCAGCTGGCGCCACCTCGATGGTGTCCGGACGCACACTGCGCCGAGCCGGACGACGTCGCTGCTGCTGCTGGTTCAACAGCTGGCCCTGCACATGCCACTGCTGCTGCTGCCCGGCGGATCGCTGTTGAGGCTGCTGCTGGCTGCGTGGCTGCTGCTGGCTCTGTGGCTGCTGCTGGCTGCGTGGCTGCTGTTGCTGCCGAGGTGGCTGCTGCGGGCGACCCTTGACCACCGTCACCCAGGACTGCTGTTGCTGCTGCTGCTGCTGTTGCCGCAACTGTGGTGGACGGTACAACGGTCCATCCCGCTGCTGCAACTGTTGCTGCTGTGACGGCCGCTGCTGTTGTCGCTGTTGTTGCAGCTGCCGATCCTGCTGCTGTTGCTGCTGCTTTGGCGGCGGCTGCTGTTGCTGCCGCTGTCGCCCTTGCTGCTGCTGTTGCTGCTGTGTCGGTGGCTGCCGCCCTTGTTGCTGCTGCTGCTGCGAAGGCTGCTGATGTTGTTGTTGCTGCG